>NC_053141.1:13587600-13890693 GCF_016808335.1 Panicum virgatum | reverse complement strand
GGGTGACTGGTGAGGGCGACCATCCGGAAGAGCGTGTCGGGGAGGGACACACTCGAGACAGACTCTCGTTCCTTTCTCTGAACCTCATCTTTCTTTGTGTTTGTGTGTGCATTATCAACCTCTGTTTTGTTTCATTAGATCTCCTCCGAGTCAACCACTAACTCGTAGCAGCAAAAAAAACAGAAGAGATAATAAATTTTAACGATCTAACTCTTAGGACATACTCCCTCCGTCCCGAAAAAAATTCAATTCTGATTGTGTATCTAGACAAGTGGTCATCCAAATACATACACTTACAACAATTTATACAAAATCATATAATGAAAAACTGTACAACTATTTCAAATTATACAAATTATAGAACAAAACTATGTATATCAGCTACAAATTATATGGACTTAGGAACAAAACTATGTATATTAGAGAAGCCGGCCACGTTCCGCTAGAGAAAGGGGTTGCCGGTCACGGGAAACGTGGAGGTTCATCAGGTTGCCGGGCGCGGAAAATGCGGAGGCCTGATGAACCGACGATCTCTACAAAGCCAGGCTGGATTTTTGGCGTCGAGCCACGCCAGGGTAAGGATGGAAGCGAATCGAATTTGGATAGCAACTTTTACCATATTTTAAATCAAATACAGATATGGATTTGGATATTATCGAATACAAATGCAAAACGGATATTATCTTAGATTCGGATATTTACTTGATATATACGATAACATTTAGCGATTTTCTTAATTGGTAGTTTTAGAATACAAATTTAATTTCACTAATAATTAGATAAACAAGAATATTTAAAAGTAAATTTTATCTTTTTATATATTTTTTATAAAAAATTATAATCTAAGTTATGAAAAAAATAATATAACTTTTTATATAGTTTTAATGAAAATGGATATGGATAGTGTCGGATAATGTTGAATAAGGATGTAGAATAGAATAGAGAAAATCAATGAAAATCGCATTTTGATGTATCCACATTTATTATATTAAATTCGAATACGGATACGAATATTTATATTGATGTTAAGCAGATACGAATATCGGATATTTTGGATATCCATATTCACATTGTCATCTCTAACTAGGAGGGACGCACACGGCCTCGAATTTAATATAAAAACCAGCGGTGAAGGAGAGGAGCAAGAGATGCTAGCACGTCCACGGGCAGAGGCTTGGCTGTCTCCCCGGCGCAGGCAGGTGATGAGCCCCGCCGTTGAGGCTCATGGGCCATGGCCGCCGGTACTCCATGGGGCATGGAGAAGGCCTGGGTGGTGGCTGGCAACTTACGGCTCAGTTGCAACCCAATTGCTACGCTAGTTGCAACTCTCTTGCTACATTGGTTGCAACCAGATATGTTTTAATAGTACTCTTATTGCGACATGATGCAAATAGTACATATGCAAAACTTAGAACTTCAAAGACGACTGTAAACCATCGGATCAGAGGGCTGCTTTAGTTCAAGATCAGCCTCTACGCGAATGCTAATCTAGCTCGTCTAGGACGCGCTCATCACGCTGCTCAGCATACGCAATCTTGTGCGACTTGGATGATGATGCTTTCTCCCACAACTCCACGGTGGTAGCAGGACACGCCCTTTTGAGCTCCTCGTACCCTCGGCTCGCCACCACCTCATCCATGCTATTCGAAGAGATGACGTACTGGATGCAGGAATCTTTGAGCTCGCTGCAACTGTAGCGGTCAGGTAGAGCTAGGGTGGTCGACACGCCCTCGACGTCAAGTCTCCTGCAAAGGATGCTCGCGCACACCAGCTTCATCCTCTCCATGGCGTACCGGTCCGCCGCCACGAGTGGATGCTTGACCATCTCCTTGCTCTCGTCTCCGTCGAGGTCGTCGTCCGTTGCCGGCAACGAGTCCGTGTAGATGAAGTGGAGCAGCGCTCTGAAAGCATCAGGATGCACGCCTTCCACCGGTATGACGGCCTCACCGTCGCTCTTCTCTCTCAGTGGTCCGTAGAGCTCCGCCTCGAACACCGGCGAGCGCGCCGCGAGCACGACCCGGTGCGCCCGGAAGGTCTCCTCCTGGACCTTGAACGCCACGTCAGCGCCCTCCGCCGTCTTCAGCAGCTTCCCCAAGTCGACCGGCAGGTCCGACGGCGGCGCTTGGATGACCTCGCATGGTGTCTGGGGTGAGGCCTCTTGTTTCGCCACGATCACGGTGAGGTCGCACTCGATCACGAGGCGGTCCTCTCGCAGGTACGTCGACGCCTCCAGCTCCGTCCGCCGTATGAACCACCGGGCGCCCCAGACCGGGCTCTCGCCGCTGAACGCCCTCGGCGCCGCCGGGTGGAAGAGGACCTTGGACTCGCCGGTGAGGAGGTCCACGAGCCTCAGGTCGTAGACCGCCCGCACCTCGGCGGCGCCCTGCTTCGCCGCCATGAGCTCGATGTAGACGCAGACGAAGTCCTGGTTGCTGTCCTTGCCGGTGTGCCCGTCGGGGTAGCAGCGGACGCTCCAGCCGTGGCCGCCGACGTGGAAGGTGACGGAGCGGATGAACTTGCCGGCGCCGAGGCCCCTGTGCAGGCTGTACCCGGCGACCACGAACGTGTGCCGGCCGCGCGCCGTCTCCGCCGTGCACGTCGACGCTGTCGGGCTCACTGGACCCTGCGACAGCGCCATCGCTCTTGCTGGCGTTCAAGCCGAAGAATTCGCGGCGGCGGCGACGGAGATTCAACCCTGCAGGCTGACTGTAGGTCCCACCTATAGTGCCTCGCTCTATCGATGATCAACAGAGTTCGAAACCGAAATCAATTTTTTTTGGGTATATATACAGAGTTCAAAACCGATCTAGATTTGGATTTTTTTTATATATACGAACTCTAAGCGGGTGTATAATGGCGTAGACTGTTTGTAGGGACTGTTAGGGACACAAACTCAAGGCGTATAGTACATTTAGATTTAGATCCTTACATTTGCCAGATGTTCTATGGTAACACAGTTTAACAGTCAGCGGACAGGGGGCGACACATAGAACAGAGTATATTACCAAATCTGTCTCTTTCGCCTGAAAATTCAGGGTTAAACAAAACAACTTACTCGCTAGATTCAGTCAATGGAAAGATTCATTACTTCCAAAAATACATCGCCATGCATTAGAGGAGACTAGTCTTCCTTTTTTTTTCTACGGAAAAGCTGAAACACCTTACTTGATTTTTTTTTTTAGTTACGGTTTCATTAAGCTTACAAGTGCATACTCAAAGAACGGACGGATGCAACACTACAATTATTCATCACTGTAAAAAAGACATTCTGATCTTCATTTACCAATTGAAGTTTGAACCGAAGTGTATGTGTGAAGAAACAAAAAGGAAGAGCTGCACTGGTTCATGATGATTCACGAGAAACTATTTTGGTCCAGTCTATTTCAGGTACGTCTTGTCCACCTTGAAACAAATCAATCAGTCAGTTTTCAATAGCTTTGCACCGTCTGTGTAGTTAAGATTTTGTAAAACAGTTTAGTACACTTAAGAACCATTAAAATCTAGATAAACAGACAGGAACCTCTTCTCCTCTCACACACCGAAACCAATAGCTTTCCTGTGATTAGTGGAATAGTTAATCAGAGCAGAAGTGCAGAATCATCAGACCAAAGGTATCTTTGGTATAAGAAAATGTAAACTCGACTAAATCATCTCATATGAAATAGCATTATATTATTAGAAGAAAATTGGCATCTCAATCTCTAACCATCCTTTACCATCAGCCATGAGGAAAAAAAAAACGGAAAGTGTGATCTTATATATATTGACAATGTGAGACAGAAGGTATACAGAAAGATTGATCTTTAAGAAAATTTTGCTGACCGCTCCCATATATCCGCAAAGACGGTGGGACATGCTCTTTTGAGGTGCGCATACCCATGGCTTGCCACCAGATCATCCATTTTAGTGGAAGAGTTGATAAATTGAATGCAAGCTTCTTTGAGCATGCTGCAATGATGCTGATCAGCTAGAGCTAAAACAGCTGCCACACTCCCAGCATCAAGTTTCCTGCAAAGGATGTTCTCACACATCAATTTCATCCTCTCCAAGGCGTACCTGTCTGCAACCTCAAGCAGATGCTTCACCATTTCTTTATTCTCATCTTCATCAAGATTGTCCATCACCGGCAACGAATCCTTATAGATAAAAATGTAGCAAGGCCTTGAAAACAGCAGGCTGCATATCTTGGACTGTTATGCTTGGCTGATTCATGTCCCTCATAGGTCCATAGAGCTCCGCCTTGAACACAGGTGACCGCATTGCAAGCACAATCTTGTGGGCATGGAAAACCTTGTCTTCAACCTTGAATGTCACATCTGCTCCCTCCTCCGACTCCAGCAACTTCCCAAGATTATCCACCAAATCTGAGGGCGGCACTTGGATGCACAATGTCCTGGATTCAGACACAGGCGCCCCCATGATTACAGTAACGCGGCACTCCAGCACAAGGCGGTCGCGCAGGAGGAAAGGCCGCCCTTCCAGCTCGCTCTTCTTCATGAACTTTTGAAAGCCCCAGGTCGGCTGTAGTGTGGTGAATACCCTCGGCTTCTTCACGATCGCCACAACCTTGGACTGGTTGGTTTCAAGATTAACTAGACTAAAGTCGTAGAGCGCCTTCACCTCGGCAGTCTCGCTGATGCGCTCGAGGAAGACGGCGACGTACTCTTTGTCTTCTCCTACTAGGACGTCAGGGTAGAACCGGATGCGCCAGTAGTGGCCGCCGACGGCAAAAGCCGCCGACTTGATGAACTTCCCGACACCGAGGTACCCGTCCTTCTGCAGGCTGTAGCCCGCGATCTCGAACACGTGCCTGCCCCGCGCCGTCTGCGGCGCGCTCCTCGAACTCGTCACCTCTATTGGAGTGTTGGATGCCTCCCATAGCTGGAGGTTCTGGGAGGAACGGAAGGTTGCGGAGTTCCGGAGAGGCGGCGGCGGCGGCCAGGGTTTTCTAGGTCTCCGCCCAGTTGGAATCTGGGGGAAGTTTGGGAGGCTTATTTTTTTTAACGCTAAAGCCACCACAAAGGCACTTTACCTCTCGATAACTACACAAGGATCCACACAGCCTAATTTTTTTTTTAAATGGCACTGCTGGCATCTGGACGTTTCATTAAAATTTTTTGATAGGAGGATCCACAACAATGATAAATAACAGTTGCAATATCAAAATTCAACGCTTGCAATGGCAAACTATATACACACATGACTCTAATATCCAATTCGAGGATGGAAAATTCTCACCGTAACATTAAAATCATGTTTCATGGAACAACCATAGCGTAACATAAAGAAATAATAATTGTAACATCGATACTTGACATTTGCAATATGGTTCACAACGTCCAATTTTTTTTCTGCATGACAGATGCCGACATCCTAGCATTGCCATTTTTTAAACGAGATCCACATAGCCCAAGTGCATTAGTAGTTTCTAGCTGAGAACCCCCTGGCTAACCCGGTGTGGTTATCCATCACATAGGAGAGAATCTATGCATGCATGCATGGAGAAGCAGATAAAAGTGATGTCACCCATATGCATCCAAATCCGAAATTAAAAAAAATATAACTATTAAACTAAGCATCTAGATTAAATTTGTATTACACTGTTATCATTCTTATGACAAAATCTTTAAAATATGACTACACTTGCCTCTATTTAAACAACAATGTTTAAGCATACTGAATTCTTATTTTCGGAAACTGTGAACAAATATTTTAAGAAAACAGATAAATAATTATTACTGCAAATAAAAGTTAAAAAAATGAAAAATAAAATTGTACAATGAATAAAATATTACATGTCACGAACATTTAATTATATAGGATAAAAAATAAAAAATAAATATCACGAATAAATGGGTCAACATCACGGTACAATTTAATCTAAAAAACGAAAAAATAATTTAGTATTGCGAATAAATTAATTATGCAAGGATAAATAATTTTACATGAAGAATAAATACATCTACATTGTAAAAAAATTTCATATAAATATATATACACATGTAAACAAGTTGGTACATAAGAAAGATTAATTATAAAATAACTCTACAATGCACGTCCACAATTTATATAAATTCTATACCATGCACAACAATTTATTAAACAACATGAATAAATTATTGTGATACATGGACTTAAAACACAAGTATCAAGAAAGTAATATATAAAAAATTACATAAATTGAAAAAAGAATATTAAAACAAAATAGAAAAAATAGAAAAATAAAGTGATAATGCTACCTCTGATGTGGATGCAATGCATGATACGCAGTTACAAAGGAGAAGCACATGCATCATAGGGATGGATATGGATGTTCGAAAATCTTAAGTATCTTTATTTTTACCCGCTAACATTAATATGGATTTTTGTATTAATATCCGATTTTGAAATGGATGCTAGATGGATATATCCGAATCTAATTTTCAGTATTTTTCTCTACCTGATTAAATATGAGTTTGAAATAAATTTGTAATACGCAACCATATTCGAATCCAAAACAAAAAAGTGACCAGTGACTTATCTTTATTACTAATTACTTAATGATCTACACCATGTAAACTATCTAAAAATTGTCCGTATGACAAATGATTAATAATATTAATTGTAATATTACTAATGATACTAAATAATTAAATATAGTTATTTTTATTCATTTGTTTAATGTTGAAACTATTTTTATGTGTTGATTTACTTATTTATTTAATGGTGAAACAATTTTTTATATGTGTTAATTATTAATGACCTAAATATTATTTACTTTATTTTTATATTTCATTTCACATGTTTAATTATAAAAATTATACATAAATAGGTATCAAGGTATGCTGAATTTTATTACCTATGTTTATGTAAATGTGCTATATACTGATCCTTTACTCGCTACTTGTATATTGACTTTAATCTACTATAAAATTATTGATAAAACAAATTGATACTAGCGATGATGCTATCTCTTGAATCAACAATCTGTTCCTTTTGTCTCTGCATTCACATTCGAATTTGGATTAAAATTGTTCAAAAAGATGGTATCCATGTTTTATTTTATCCAAATTGATCTACTATGTCACAATTTAGCAAAGAAGACACCCCATTTAATGACACATAATTGAGCCGTGTCACGTATTCGACATTGGTGACACATCACAACCAGAAGTGTCACCTATATATCTGCTACCCTTAGCATGGAATAAAATGCGTCACTGATATGAGCATATCGGTGATGTGCCCTATAAAGCCACGTCACCTATCTCTAACAGCATAGGTGACGCAGATTTTTCAAGTCTTTTACCTGTATGCCATCAGAAAAGTTTGAAATGACCTACATGCCATCCATATTTTAGAAAGTTACCTGAAGTTTCTTTTACCTGTGTGCCATTTCTATATAGTACGTTCATCAGAAGAATTAGAACAAGAATAAAAGGAATATAGAATAGAATATTTTTTTGAAGCATCAATAGAATGTTTGGCTGTAGGGAGACACATGTAAAAGGAAGGCCTTAAAGTTCCATCGGATTCTCAATCTTTCCTCTTTTTTTTCCCGGTAGTATGCATATGGCAATCTAATAGGCCTGACAAATCCTGTATCTGAAACTTGTACGCCTTCCCGGATAACTAGCAGATCCGTGCCTACAAATTCTCCAGCAAAGCTTGTCTCTTGTATACCTTCCTCCAATCCTTACTTCCTAGATTTCTGTGAATCCCGTAGCTGCTCTAGCCTCTAGGTTCATCGACTCGTCTACATCCGATCAATCAGGCTTCAGGGCTCATCCATGGGCAATATCTGGTCGTCTCCGGCGACGGCGAGGATGACGTCCTGGTGCGCCCCGCCGGCGCGCGGCGTGCTCTCGTTCGAGATCACCGGGTACAGCCAGCACCGGGCCCTCGGCGCCGGCACGTTCATCCAGTCCGCCGCCATGGACGTCGGTGGGTACCGGTGGTGCATCCGCTGCTACCCGAACGGGGACAGCAGGAAGGAATCCAAAGGCTACGTCGGAGTCTACCTCGAGCTCCTCAGCAAGAAAGCCGAGGTGAGGGCGCTCTACGAGCTTTGGCTGGTTGACCAGGAGAAGGGCGGGCGCTGCTCGTCGCTGATCTATAGCGCCAGGGCGCCCACTCTGTTCAGCACCAGGGACGCTGCCGCCGGCGGCCCCAAGGTTTGCTGGGGCGCCGGTTGGAACAAGCTCATGGAGTGGAACGCGCTGGAAGCGTCGTCGTCGCCGTACCTCAAGGACGACCGCCTCGTGATCGAGTGCCACGTCACCGTCATCAGGGAGCCATGGGTGGTCGAGAGCTCCTCCTCCTCCTCCGCCGCCGCCGCCGTCGAGGCGCCCCGCCGGAGCCTGTCGCAGGATTTCTCGAAGCTGCTGGAGACCAAGATCGGAGCCGACGTCACCTTCAAGGTCCAAGGGCAAGCTTTCGCCGCGCACACCTGCGTGCTGGCGGCGCGGTCGCCGGTGTTCAGGGCGCAGTTCTCCGGCGAGCACGGCGCGCAGCAGCGCAGCGTGACCATTCAAGCAGAAGACATGGAGCCTGCCGTCTTCGAGGCGCTGCTCCGGTTCGTGTACACCGACTCGGTGTCCCCCTCCATGGCCGGCCTCGGCGCCGACGAGAAGACCGAGATGTGGGAGCGCCTGCTGGTGGCGGCGGTCCGGTACGACGTCGAGGGGCTCAAGTTGGTGTGCGAGAGGGCCCTGAGCGAGGGCCTCGACGCCGACACCGTGGCGAGCGTGCTGGTCCTCGCCGCCCGGCTCAACTGCGACGTGCTCAGGGACGCGTGCGTCGAGTACATCGCCGGCACATGCAGGCACAGGCTGCGCGACGTGGTGGCGAGCGACGGGTACGGCCACCTCAAAGCGTCGTACCCTGCCGTGTTTGTGGATCTCTTTGAGAAGGTAGCTAGGATTCGCTAGACTTTTACTTCGTGGGTGCTTGATCCTGGTCATCTATCCCTATTAGGGCCTGAAAACACGTTTCTTAAATACTTTGCCACCAAAATTAAAGGCCATTTGTTTGTATCGTATTATTTTTTAGAGAATTTCTAATCTGTTTCGTAATGAGTTAATTCAATTTATGCCACAGAAAATATACAACTTTTGGGGCTGGTGAGCTCGAGTAGCTCATGGCCGGGGTTCAATCCCCCGCACCAGGAGGCCCCGATCTATTGCCTCCTCCGATCCGGTGAAAAAAGAAACCATCACATTTGTAATCATACCATTACAATTTGTACAAAATTCAAACCTTACGTGCAATTTTCTACGTCTCCAGTTCCTTTGAACCCATACCGGAGACTATCTTATTTTCGTATAACCCTAGATCATACCCCTACTCCTCTTTCCCTCTACTCACCCACACGTGGACCCACCTATCATCTCCTTTCTCCATCCTTCGGAATATAATCCAACTACCCCTGCTACTATGGATGCCGCCAACCAAATCCCCTTCCTCAAGTCCCTCCGCTTGGGTCCACCGAACTCCAGCATGGCATGGCTCCGTGACGCGAGACCGTCTAGCAGGAGGCCATCCACATGGCCCCGGCGGTGATGTCTTTTCTTATGGAGCACTTATCCTTTTGTTTCCAATCGCCAAAGTCACCAATCCATGGGATGAAACTCCCTTGATTGTTGCCCCTAGTCACTGATGCCTCGGTCCGATCCCTCGAGTCAGCGACTCTAAAGTTAGAGGAGGAATGTCAAAGTAACCCTTTCCCAATCCAAGCACGCCTGCTCCTTTGTGCTTGCTCCAATCAAACACTCCCTCCTCCGTGTTCGAGCAAGTAGCGACTGAGGAATGTTGAGTACTCTATCCTACTTGTGATGAGTGTATTGTCAACCGTGCGGTGTGATCGTGCACTTGGTCTTTGGATCGCAGGTACACGGGTGTCTAGTGTCGATGGAGAGCTGCCGTGGAGGTGCTGTGGCCGATGGACCATGCGGTGGACGGCGGTGAAGGGCAGCCGGGACCGGAGCTCGTGCCGGGCGACAGCTGTGGCGTCCACTCCTGGATCGAGGGCGCAAGCGGCAACGGAAGACGGGTTTCTTAGTTTGCACCACAAAACCAAGGAGGCGGACGGCGGTTGAAGACGCCAAGTCGTGGAGGCACGGGCGTCGGTCTCGGGATTGACGGAGGTGACGGGCGTCGACGACGTCTAGGGCCTCGCTGTAGGCGAGGAGGTGACGGGCGTCGGGTGGCGTCTAGGGCCGTCAGAAGGCCGAGGTGGGAACGGCGTCTAGGGCCACGGCGTGGAGGCGGGAATCTTCCTGCGCGTGGAGTTTTGGCGGTTTTTCTCAAAACCGGTCACCTACCCGGGTTTCGCGGACCCCCCAAAACCGCGAACCGGATCTTCATCGACATGGCGGCATCGCGGAGAAGACTTCGAGTCAAAGAAAGAAACTCCGCCGTCGGATGAGATTGTGTACATATTTCCGGTTTTGCCCCTACGGGCGTTTTAGTGTCCAGTTTGAGTCGAGGGTATTTTGGACCCCTACGTGGGCACCTTAAATACCCCTCACCCCTCTCCTCTCTCCCCTGTGCCTGGACAAAATTTAACGGCATCCCCCCCTTGTGCCTGGCGCCACCTCTCTCTCCTTGTCTCTCTGCTCCACCTCCCCTCTCTAGGATTTGAGCCATGGATTCTTGAGACTCTGTAAGTGGATCGATCGGGAAAGGAGGCCCTTTACTCCTTGCGCCCTTCGGGGTTTTGATCTCGTCTCAATTCCTTTCGTCTTCATGCCTTGTTTGTTTGAAATTCGAGTTTCGAGTTTCCTTTGTCGGCAGGGGCGGAAGGAACGGTGGGTCAGGGGGGGCTTGAGCCTCCCCTACCGCCACCGGAGCCATGAAGCCCCCCTAGAGCCCCTCCATGAATTTTTGAGGCTGGATGCAATGTGAAGGGGGGGCTGGAGGTGGAAGACAAGCTGCAGTCGCGCTGCTCATGAATTGGACGGAGAAACACACTATGGCGGCCCACTAAAATGTTAAGCCCAACTGCCCAAGGCCCAGCGAGAGAGAGCAAAAAATCTAAACCACATCACCAGGCTGTCCAGGCAGCCGGCGGCTCGTTGCTCGACAGGCAGAGGTGACGCAGATCCAGGTGGAGCCGCGGAGAGGCAGTCGGCGGACGGCGGGCAACTGGGCAGGGCGCCCGCGCCGTGCGGCAGCGGCCACAGGCCACAGCGGCGAGCGGTAGGCCACCCGGCGGCCAGTAGCCCAGCGCCCAGCGCCCAGCGGCAGGGGGGCCACGGGCACGGCCGCACGGGGCCCGAGCCCGCGCGCGGCACGCGGCACCCGGCGCCAGGACTGCCCGGCGCGGCACGCGGCGCTCCGTCAGCGGCAGTCGGCAGGGGCGGCGCCAGAGCCCGCGCGGCAAGTCTGCCTGCGCGCGGCTGCGCCGGGACCTGCGCCCAGGCGCCCAGCGGCAGGCAGGGGCGGCGCCACTGCGCCAGGTAACAGGCAGGTATGATTTAGTTTCTATTCTCAATTTCTTTGATTCAGTAGATCTATGATTCAATTTTCAGTTTCAATGATTCAAAATTTGATTGGTATAACAAAATTCAGAATGTCGAAAAGAACTATACAATCATATTTTTCAAGTTCAAGTGCTTCAACTCCACACACTAATGAGAGCACATCTGAACCAAAGAAATCTAGAGCAGAGTTTAGTCATTCAGATTTAATTGGGGATCCTGGAAAACGCAAACCTATTGATGATTATCAACCTGAAATTAGAGATCAAGTAAGGAGGGCATATGCTTTGAATGGTCCAACTCAACCTCGTGATCTTGTATTTCCTCGTAAATGGATGAGTGGTGAATTTAGATCTTTTCAAAAGACTTGGTTTGATGAATTTGATTGGCTAGAGTATAGTGAGTACAAAGGTGCAGCTTATTGCTTGTATTGCTATCTCTTCTTTAATTCGTCAAAGCCTGAAAAATTTGGTAGTTCGGTCTTTGCACATCAAGGTTATGTGAATTGGAAGAAAGCTAAGGATACTTTTAATAAGCACAATGTTTGCAAGACTCATGTAGAAGCTAGGCAAAAGTGTGAAGACTTTATGAACCAAAGGACAAATGTGGGTAGAAAATTAGTTCAAGTGGGTAAGGAGGAAGAAAAACGCTATGAGATTCGTTTGACAACTTCTTTAGACGTTGCAAGATTTCTCATAATGCAAGGGGATGCTTTCCGTGGACATGATGAGTCTTCTACTTCGCTTAACAAGGGTACATTTAGAGAAATGGTTGATTGGTACAAAGATAAGGTTGAGATAGTGAAGGCGGCATATGAAAAAGGTTACAAAAATTGCCAAATGTTATCTCCTTATGTGCAGAAAGATCTTACAAAAGCTTGTGCAGAGGAAGTCATGAGTGTCATTATGGATGAGATTATTGGTAGAAAATTCTCAGTGCTTATTGATGAGTCTCGAGATGTATCAATAAAGGAGCAAATGGCAGTGATTCTAAGGTTAGTAGTTGTATTTTCTTGCTTACGTTATTACCTCTATTTCTATAGTTTTACTAACACACGATGAAATATGGCATGCAGGTTTGTGAATGATGAAGGGAAAGTGATGGAGAGATTTCTTGGACTTCAGCATGTTGAGAGTTGTACAGCTATTGCATTGAAAGAAGCTTTGGTCCGTATGCTTTCAAGTCGTAAGTTATCAATCTCTATGCTTCGTGGGCAAGGGTATGATGGAGCTTCTAATATGAGAGGTGAATTTAATGGGGTGCAGAAATTGATTCGCGATGAGAATCCTTATGCTTTCTATGTGCATTGTTTTGCCCATCAATTGCAACTAGTGGTTGTTTCTGTCTCAACTTCTAGTGCGGATATTGCAGATTTCTTTAACTATGTTCCTTTAATAGTCAACGCTGTGGGTGCATCTTGTATGAGAAAGGATGTTTTGCTTGCAAAGCATCATGATGTGTTGCTAGAAAAGATTGAGAATGGTGAGATTATGACCGGAAGAGGTTTAAACCAGGAAAGTGGTCTAGCTAGACCTGGAGACACCAGATGGGGTTCACATCTTAAAACTTTGCTTCACATTTTGGTGATGTGGGAGGCTATCATAGATGTCCTTGAGATAGTCAAGAAAGATTCTGTTAAACCAGCATGTACTGGAGGAGCTTTAGGTTTAATTGGAAAAATGGAGAGCTTTGATTTTGTGTTCATCATGCATTTGATGATAGAATTGTTGGGCATGACAGATATTTTGTCACGTTCTTTGCAAAGGAAAGACCAGGACATAGTTGAAGCTATGCATTTGATAACGGATGTGAAAGATAGTTTGCAGGATTTAAGAGAAAATGGATGGGAGCCATTACTTAAAAAAGTGAAAACTTTCTGTGAGAAGAATGAGATTGAAGTGCCAGATATGGATGAGGAAATAAGTATCAGAGGGACATCTAGACGTAGGAAGCAAAAGGTAACAAACATGCATTACTATCATGTTGAGATTTTTCTTGTCGCCATTGATGCCATCTTGACTGAGTTGAACCATCGATTTAGTGAAATCAGTTCAGAGTTATTAGTATGTATGGCTTGTTTTAACCCAAGGAACTCTTTCTCTAATTTCAATGTGGATAAACTTATGAGACTTGCTGAAATTTATGCTGAGGATTTTGATATTGGTGAGCTTACTCTTTTGCCAAATCAACTTAAATCCTTCGTCAACCGTGCTAGAAGAACTCAAGAGTTCCTTGGATGTTCTGAACTTGGAAAAGTTGCTGAAATTATGGTCAAGACTACGATGAACACATCTTATCAATTGGTTTATCGTCTCATTGAGCTAACCTTGATACTACCAGTGGCAACTGCTTCAGTAGAGAGGATATTTTCAGCCATGTCCCTTATAAAGACAGATTTGCGTAGTAAAATGGGTGATGAATGGTTCAATGACTTGATGATATGCTATAATGAGAAGGAGATATTTAGAAAGATTGAAAATGAAAAGATCAAAAAGAGGTTTGAAGAGATGAAAAACCGTCGTATGTTAATGCCTAAAAAATTGATGGTATGCTCTATTCTATTCTAAATTCATAATTTGAAGGTTCATATATGTTTGACTAATCAATTGTATCTATTTCTGTAGATTGCTTCTTCGGATGAATAATGGGTGTCACCGTCACGCCCGTCGTCTATTAGTCTCGTACTTTGTCTTTTCGGTATGGATAAACTGCATTTTTATTTTTTCATGATGTATTTTTAAATTTCCATCGGTCATTGATGTTTCAATATCATATTGCTTCAAACTATTATATTTCTCTTTTGTGGGGTGTCTTAATGGAGCTACAAGTTGTTGTAGCGTGTTTTTCAGCCCCTCCTAAATTTTTTTCTGGATCCGCCACTGTTTGTCGATTCTTGAGCACGAGTTGATGGCTTGATTCTTGATGTTTTCGTGACTCTTTGTAGTGATTCAAAATCATCTAGCCTAGTGCTAAACCCTCCGAGATCACGAGTCACCACGAATCGAAGTTTTTGCGTTCTTGAGAAAACCCCAGTCTTGCTTCGAATTTCGCTGATTTCTCCCAAACCATGAAGTAATTCGTCGATTCCTTCCGTGGACGTATTCACAAGTCCCTTGTGATCATGCCTACGAAATTTGGTGAGATTTGGACTTGATTTGGTCACTCGATCATCGAGTTTTCGAAAGAACGCAGGCTGGAAAGCGTTTATGGACTCTGTTTCATCTAGCACCGGATGAACTGACGCTTTGAAATTGTATGCGTCGGATCAACCGGTGTATAGGTCTTTCTCTGACTTAGGGTTTTTTGGTGTTCTTCAGTTACACCGGTGCTTTAGCTACCACGAGCATCGGTTTGACCGGTGCATGGTCACCAGCTGCCCCACGTGCAAGAGCTCACTCATTTAACCGGTGTATTGAGTTTTCACAACACCGGTTTTACCGGTGCTCAAGACTTTTCGAGTTGGTGTTCCTCTGAACAACTACACCGGTTCTTGATTGTGCCAACGTCGGTTTAACCGGTGTAGTCAAAGGTTATTTTGTGGACTCTCTAGACAACAACACCGACGCTCGAGCTTGATTTTGTAGGATCATCCGGTGTCAGTCATCGGTTGAACTGACGCAGTTCGAACCATTGCGTCGGATCAACCGATGCTTGCTTTTTCTGCTACCGACTCTGCTCATCGGTTGAACCGACACTTTTCGAATCAGTGCGTCAGATTAACCGGTGGGTTATACCGTGTGTTCTCTTCTGCTGCTTCTTGTGCTGTTCTACGTGATTGCTTCCGATATCATCCTAGCTTGTTCCTAGGGTTGTTTTGTGTTGGTTTAGCTCTTCCATAGCTACTCCACGCTTCACCTAGGACTCGAGGATTTGGGTGTACATTTGGGACTAAGCTGATCTTTCCGATTGCAAGAAATTTTAATCGGCTCCCATTCACCCCCCTCTGGTCACCCCTTCGGTCCCTCAGCGACACCAGAAGCCAGGACTTTAAACAGCAACATGTATATCCAGCATTTCCAGCTCCAACACTACCCAAGGAGCAAGTTACGATCACAGTCATGAGTCGACTACACGATGTCAACTACACAAAAGCAGGAAGTCCAGTAGATGTACTGCTAGCCAATGGAGAGGCCTTTTCACTCTCTAGCTAGCTACATGTTACTAACTATTACACAAAAGGTTAGCCTTCACAAAAGATGTACGCTGTACCCTTCCCCATTTCATTCCTGATTAGGGTCATCTTCGTTGTCACGGTTGCCACTACCAGAAGTGTAATTGTCATGGCTCCTGGCCACTAACCTACAAAGTGGTAGGAATCAAAAGGCAGATACAAATGTAGCACACAATGAGAATAGGTCAACATGACATCAAGTTAGTTTGCAATAGGGGAGAATTGAAAAGTACTATGCATTAGGTCTGAAAAATTCAACAGGTGAGGTCAGTTCATTTGATAGCTAACTACAAAAATCTATTATTATTTTTACTATTTGTTGGGACAGACATGGAAGGTGTGTGACTGGTTCTGCATATATGAACACACTAGCACAAGAGAA
This sequence comes from Panicum virgatum, assembly GCF_016808335.1. Lineage (NCBI taxonomy): Eukaryota > Viridiplantae > Streptophyta > Magnoliopsida > Poales > Poaceae > Panicum > Panicum virgatum. The sequence goes on along the minus strand of NC_053141.1, from coordinate 13,874,681 downwards.
CTAACACTAGTGATTGATATGAACTGCTAATCCAACATTTATAATCATTTTCCAAGCCAAAGGCTCTGAGATACGCAGGTGTTGGCGCCTATTCGGGGCCGACAAACGAGTGCACACGGTCGCGCGGCGCGAGGAGGAGCTCGATGCAGCGCCTCCTGCGTAGGGCGGTCAGACCGGTTGCCGGGGTGAAGCGGCGAAGTCCGACGAACGCTAGCCCAGGAGGGACCCTGTCAGGGCAGGCGCATGTAGGGTTGTTCTAGGATCGGCAGGCCACCTAGAACGCCTTCAGACGTTACGGAGACGAAGGAAAAACAACAGATAATGGGGTTGGAAAAGCTAGGGTTGAGAGATAAAAGTAAATGTAGGCCTGTTAATGGGGATGTACCCGCCCCTACCCGCAGTAGTTTAATTAATTTTTGCCAACCCGCCCCACCAATGGTGGGTTATGCATGGGTTGTTGATGCGCAACATATTCAGCACTCCAGCATCAGCCCAACAACTGTATCATGCAACACCAAGGCCTGCAGCTGTACCACGTCAAAGAAAAAAAAAGGCCTGCATCTGTACTGTACATGCAAGCTATCAGATCAACCACCTTCCAAACACCTCCTGGTATCGTGGAAGTAACAATGGTAACATTAAAACATAAAAAACTGTGACACATGTAGCTCGAACAAATGCGATGGTAATTTTTGTAACTATCACATGAAGTTACAGTTCCTCAAATGGGCGATGCTGTTGCTATCCTAAAAAAGCTGCATCAGCTCCTTGCAATCCTGAGCCCCAGGTTAACCCTTGGTGCTGGTGCGGCATTATGCCCACAAGTTGGTCCCCAATTCAGGCTCTGGCAGGTCCTCCTCTACTGCAAGCAATGCTATTTTGCTAAATCTGCAGTTAAGTCGTAGCCTCTCCATTCAGCACAGGTCCGTTGTATGTAGACTTGTCACTTAGTTCTCATCTGCTTCAGGCCAACCGAGTGAGTCATTAGGAGATGCAGAGGAGCTCAAAAACAAGTAATCTAGAGATAAGACACCTTGAAATTAAGCATTTTGTTTTCTAGACCATGTATATAGGCTGCGGTCGAAGGTTTCTCTTAGTTCAGTTTGTTGAGCTTGTGTTACAGGTAGCAAAACTTATACAAAAGAATGCCAATTTAAAACGAACCAACTGAATAAACAAGATAACACGATGCTAGCTATCTGTATGAGCAGTACCCAGCACCATCAAGGCCAAAAACCCCAATCAAGTCCAATAAAAGTTATAAATTATAATTGTTTTTTTTTTTGTGTTTCTGGATCAAGTAGTTCTGCATTGCATTTACTGTTTTACCTGGCTCCCATATAATTCAACAGCATAGTTCGATGCAAACAAGATCAGGGGCGAGAGTTAGACCTATTAGGTATTCCATTCCCTGGAGAGTTAGACCTAATAGTTTCACTCTGTGCAAGACAAAGCTAAAGAATATTGCAAAATTTTAACTCCCAAGACATCTGAGGAAAAAAAACTGCAGCATCGAAATACTTCCATAAAATTTTGATTAGAATTATTTCTTAGTCACTAGAAATCTTTATGCTAATATCTAGGGCCTGTCAGGCATGAATACTAGCTAGAACTGCATTAATACAATACCAAGCAAAGAATTGGTGGAAGTTCAGTTCTTATTTTGTCTGGCAATATCTAACACAGCCATCAGCTACTGCTAGATTGGCTTAAAAGAAATTTAAGGGGCTGCAATAAGTTTAATCCCACCACATTACTACTAGTACTATATTCTAATCCAAGTTAATGTTTTCAGGTACCATTTTGGTTAGTGTTAAGAGCATGATGATGGTGTCGCTCTGGATTCTCATCAAAACTAACCAAAGGTCAAGAGTCATGGTTTACTTGAATAGTGGTACTGGGAAACTAGATTTCAGTATGGCAACAGCGTTAAAGCATGCCTGCATACTCATAAGCCAAATGTACCTGGCCAGCCTCCCGGTCTACTTCTGCCACCATTACTGCTCCGATCCCCAAGACCCCAAGTGTGGATGCAACATGGGTGCATGGTGCTACTAGTATCAGTATGTGAGTATGTCAACGAGGTGAATGGCCAGCGCAAGCACATGCATCAGGCTTGAGATAAACTAATCTGATGCGTCAAGTGAAATCCACATGTACATGTAATTACCTATACGAGCAGGCGCCGCCGTCCGGGCGATGGAGAAGTGTTGGAGTAATGGGCTTGGCCCATTCATTCTAAAGCATTAAAAGAATTTAAAGCCCACTATTAATGCTAGGGAATCAATGCTTAATTCCGTACCGGGAATTGAGGAGGATCTCAACCGACTTAAAAGGTGGACTTCGTGTACACCACTTGTGAAGCCGGTAAGAGGAGGACGGTGAACCACACGCGCGCGCGCTCGCTCGCCTCGCCGGGCCGGGCCGTGGCGAGGCGAGGCGAGGCGAGGCGAGGCGAGGCGCGGCCGGGCGGTGCGCGTGCGCGGCCGGACGTGACGTGACGTGACGTGCAGGTGCCGGTGCGAAGGATGTTTTGCAGTAAAGAGTATTAAAACAGAGGGTTAATGTCGTCACTAATGACCAGACATTGAAGTGGTTGTCGGTATCTAGCTTTGCTGCATCAATCAAACCATCACCTTTTGATGGTTCAAATTACAAACGTTGGCAAGAGCGGCTTATACTGTGGTTAACACTATCGAGAGTGATCCATGTGAAAGAGGGTAAGCCTGAACAATTCTCTCCAGAGGAAGGGAGTGCGTTCGATGAGGCTGATATCCTCTTTCGAGGCTTGATCATTAGTGTTCTCGGTGATAACCTGGTGGATTCTTATATCCGGCTGCCAACTGGCAAAGCATTGTGGGATGCTCTTGAGGCTCAATATGGAGTATCTGACGCCGGGAGTGAGTTGTATATCATGGAGCAGTTCCTTGAGTACAGGATGGTCGAAGACCGTTCTGTAGTGGAACAGGCTCATGAAATACATACTCTGGCAAAAGATCTCAAAAATTGCAGCAAAGAGTCCCCATGTGTGTTACCCAATAAGTTTGTGGCCGGAGGTATAATCTCTAAGCTGCCACCTTCTTGGAGGGACTTTGCTACTTCTCTAAAACACAAGAGACAGGAGTTCACAATAGATGGACTCATAGGGACTCTTGATGTTGAGGAGAAGGCGAGAGCAAAGGACATACGTGGGAAAGGAGTTGTTGGTGCTTCAAGTGCCAATCTTGTTCAGAAGAACAACTCCCACAAGAACAAGAAAAAGCCACCGCAGAACCAACCAAAGACTAAGAAGACAACCACTTTTAAGAAGAAGAAGAAGACGGGAGCTTGCTATGTGTGCGCTAGTACGGATCACTTTGATGCAAAGTGTCCGAACCGCAAAGGCAACGACTCCGCCAACATGGTTATTAGCGAGCCTGGAGGAACTTCGGGGTACGGTAATTTATTACCTACTGTTCTTTCAGTCTTTGGTTCACCCGAGTGGTGGGTTGACACTGGTGCTAATATTCATGTTTGTGCTGATGCTTCTTTGTTCTCTTCTTACCAGACCGGCGAGACTTCCTCCTTGCTGATGGGGAACGGATCACAGGCGCGTGTTCTTGGTGTTGGTATGGTAAATCTGAAGTTTACTTCGGGGAAGACCGTGCAGCTGAAGAACGTGCAACATGTCCCCACCATCAAGAAGAATTTAGTCAGCGGCTCTCTACTGTGTAGAGATGGTTTCAAATTAGTCTTTGAGTCCAATAAATGTATCTTGTCTAAGTTTGGTACTTTTGTTGGAAAAGGTTATGAAAGCGGAGGCCTGTTCCATCTTTCTTTGTCAGATGTTTGTAATAAAATTGCATGCAATGTTATTAACGTTGATGAAACAAATGTTTGGCATTCGAGGCTTTGTCACGTTAATTTTGGTTGTATGATGCACTTAGCTAATTTGAGCTTAATTCCAAAGTTCACTTTTGTCAAAAATTCTAAGTGTCATGTATGTGTTGAATCAAAACAAACTCGTAAGCCTCATAAGACCGCGGAGGCAAGGAGCTTGGCACCCTTAGAATTAATTCATTACGATTTGTGCGAAATGAATGGAGTGTTGACAAAAGGTGGTAAAAAATATTTCATGACTTTGATTGATGATAGTACTAGATTTTGTTACATCTATTTGTTGAAGTCAAAAGATGAAGCTTTACACTACTTTAAAATCTATAAAGCTGAAGTAGAAAACCAACTTGAGAGAAAGATCAAAAGAGTTAGGTCAGATCGTGGTGGCGAGTATTTCTCAAATTTATTTACTTTATTCTACGAGGAACATGGTATTATTCATGAGAGGACGCCTCCCTATTCACCTCAGTCAAATGGGGTTGCCGAAAGAAAGAACCGCACTCTAACGGATTTGGTTAACGCCATGTTAGATACAGCGGGACTTTCCAAGGAATGGTGGGGTGAGGCTATATTGACTGCATGTCATGTCCTAAACCGTGTTCCTACAAAGAATAAAGAGATAACTCCATTCGAGGAACGGGAGAAGAAAAGGCCAACACTGTCATACTTACGTACATGGGGTTGTTTGGCAAAAGTGAGTGTGCCAATAACCAAGAAACGTAAGCTTGGACCTAAAACTGTGGATTGTATCTTTCTAGGTTATGCTATTCACAGCATTGGATATAGATTTTTAATAGTGAAATCTGGAGTACCTGACATGCATGTTGGTACTATAATGGAGTCCAGAGATGCTACATTTTTTGAAAACATTTTTCCCATGAGAGATGAAACAAGTTCATCTAGGCAAGAGTTCATCGAGGATGATGGCTCTGCTGAGCCGATAGAACACAATGAACATACACTTGTAGAAAATCCTGAGGAGGATAACAATGATGCTCCGAGAAAGAGCAAGAGACAAAGGACTGTAAAGTCTTTTGGTGATGATTTCATTGTATACCTCATAGATGATACACCCAGAACCATTGAAGAGGCATATTCATCTCCTGATGCTGACTATTGGAAGGAAGCAGTAAGGAGTGAGATGGATTCTATTATGTCTAATGGAACCTGGGAGGTCGTTGAACGTCCTTATGGATGTAAACCGGTTGGATGCAAGTGGGTGTTCAAGAAAAAGCTTAGGCCAGATGGTACTATTGAAAAGTACAAGGCTAGGCTTGTGGCCAAGGGTTATACCCAAAAAGAAGGAGAAGATTTCTTTGACACTTATTCACCAGTTGCCCGATTGACCACAATTCGAGTGTTACTTTCCCTGGCAGCCTCTTATGGTCTTCTCGTTCATCAGATGGACGTTAAGACGGCTTTTCCTCAATGGAGAGTTAGAAGAGGAGATCTATATGGATCAGCCGGATGGGTTTGTATCAAAGGGTCAAGAAGGAATGGTTTGTAAGTTGTTAAAATCTTTATATGGTCTCAAGCAAGCGCCTAAGCAGTGGCATGAAAAGTTTGATAGAACTTTGACCTCTGCCGGCTTTGTTGTGAACGAAGCTGACAGATGTGTGTACTATCGCTATGGTGGGGCTGAAGGAGTGATTTTGTGCTTGTATGTGGATGACATACTGATCTTTGGCACTAGCCTTAATGTGATTAAGGAAGTCAAAGAGTTTTTATCTCAAAATTTTGAGATGAAGGATCTGGGAGAACCTGATGTTATCCTTAATATAAAACTGGTAAAAGAGATCAATGGTGGGGTGATTCTTACACAGTCTCACTATGTGGAGAAGGTGTTAAGTCGCTTTGGTTATAGCGACTATAAACCTGTCTCAACACCATATGATGCCAGTTTAATTCTTAGAAAGAACAAAAGGATAATGCGAGATCAGCTGAGATATTCTCAGATCATTGGTTCATTAATGTATTTAGCGAGCGCTACAAGACCTGACATCTCGTTTGCTGTAAGCAAACTGAGCCGGTTTGTTTCAAACCCGGGAGATGATCATTGGAAGGCTCTTGAAAGAGTAATGCGCTATCTGAAGGGGACAATGAACTATGGAATTCACTACACCGGGTACCCAAGGGTACTAGAAGGGTATAGTGATTCAAATTGGATTTCTGATGCTGATGAGATAAAGGCCACAAGTGGATATGTGTTTACACTTGGTGGTGGAGCTGTTTCCTGGAAGTCTTGCAAGTAGACCATCTTAACGAGGTCAACTATGGAAGCAGAACTCACAGCATTAGATACCGCCACTGTTGAGGCTGAGTGGCTTCGTGAGCTCCTTATGGACTTGCCGATAGTTGAAAAACCGTTACCGGCAATCTTAATGAACTGTGACAATCAAACGGTAATTGTCAAGGTGAATAGTTCAAAGGATAACATGAAGTCATCTAGACATGTGAAAAGGCGGTTGAAATCTGTCAGAAAATTGAGAAACTCCGGAGTTATAGCCCTGGACTATATTCAGACGGCTAAAAATCTGGCAGATCAGTTTACAAAGGGTCTTTCACGAAATGTGATAGACAATGCATCTATGGAATTGGGCTTGAGACCCACGTGAGTCATTCTATAGTGGAAACCTGTCCTATGTGATCGGAGATCCCGTGAATTAGGATGGTGAAACAAACTAAAGTCTGACTGTGAGAAGAGAACCTTTGTGAAAAGGGCTCATTCCGTGTATAAGGTGCATTTCTCTTCTAATCTGTATGGCAGGTTGGTCTATACCTTAATGTGTGCCAGGTGGTTTCTTTTAAACAAATGAGTTGTTTTCTTGAAACAAAGATGTTGTCCTACAGAACATCTGAAAGGAACACACCTATATGAGTTTGACCACTGGTCATGGTCTATGAGAATTGGGTATTCTCTAGAAACTCATGAAGGGCCTGGAGTATGACTTATAAGCTCCAAACCGCGGGGATGCTTTTGCAGCCTAGTACCAGTGTAGGGCTCTGGTCAAACTTGTTTGCACAAAACTGGCAATTCAAGGCATAGTCCATTGCACAGTTGTGAATAAGTGTAGCCTTTGTCCTAGATGGAAGTTCAACTTAACAGTCTCTGTCGAATACTGGTATATCAATGAGGGAATGAGGGTATTTCTAGTGTGGCTTGAATTTCTTGGTGGGGATTGTTGGAGTAATGGGCTTGGCCCATTCATTCTAAAGCATTAAAAGAATTTAAAGCCCACTATTAATGCTAGGGAATCAATGCTTAATTCCGTACCAGGAATTGAGGAGGATCTCAACCGACTTAAAAGGTGGACTTCGTGTACACCACTTGTGAAGCCGGTAAAAGGAGGACGGTGAACCACACGCGCGCGCGCGCTCGCTCGCCTCGGCGAGCCGGGCCGGGCCGGGACGTGGCCGAGGCCGAGGCCGAGACGAGGCGCGGCGCGGCGCGGCGCGGCCGGGCGGTGCGGTGCGCGTGCGCGGCCGGACGTGACGTGCAGGTGCCGGTGCGGTGCGGTGCGGTGCGACGTGATGTGCTGAGATGAGAAGGATGTTTTGCAGTAAAGAGTATTAAAACAGAGGGTTAATGTCGTCACTAATGACCGGACATTGAAGGCTCTTTACGACGTCCAGGTTCGTTGAACCTGAGGCACATTAACTGCCGCTCATCAAAGCCATTCATGACGTCCAGGTTCGTTGAACCTGAGGCATATCGTGCCTATATAAACCAGCACCCTCTCCTCTCATCCTCACTCATCTCAAGCACTCATCCAGGTACTCCTCTTCAGGAGACCTCTCCCTTCTCCCTCAGCTGCTTTCTGCCTTCCCCACCGCTAGCACTGCGCGCACAGGTCTAGCGAGAGCAGGGCCTCCGGAACCTCTGCTCGCTAAAGGTCCTGCACGGGACGCGGGCAATTAGGTTTTTGGGAAGCGTCTTGACGCGACTGGTCGCTCCCTGAACGACTCCTTCGTCTACTTCCCGGCGTAACCGCTCGTGCGAACAACTACTTCGACTACTTCCCAGCGTAACCGTTCGTGGGACTGCACTGCGAACATCTTCCTGCATTGTCATAGTTCGGCTACTTCGAGCAAGACCAGTCGAATAGCATGTCTATTCCAGCTGGTAACGGCGCAACCGGTGCCTCCGGCACTGGTCCCGCCTTGGGGTACTTACTAAACCTACTCTGGTTTAATTCTTTGTTCATGCTTATTAGTGAGAATAACATGAACACATGCACATATCTTGTACACACATTATCACTCATCTACATCATGAAATTGATATTAATATTTGGAATTAAAATATACCGAAAATTGCCTAGATATCTAACAAGAAGCACCTGCAGACGTTCCACCACTGGGAGAGGAAGAAGCTGCCGTCGTTCCTCGACTGGTTCGGCTGGTGCACCTGGGATGCCTTCTACACCGACGTCACCGCCGACGGCGTCAAGTGTGGCTCCAGAGGTATGCCGGCCTATTCTGTTCACCGGCGAGATTAATTCCCCCTCCACCTGCTCTGCTCGATCTTGTCCTCCTAATGAATCGATCAATCCTCCTGCAGCCTGGCCGAGGGCGGCGCGCCGCCGCGGTTCCTCATGATTGATGACGGCTGGCAGCAGATTGCCGCGGTTCCTCAAACTTCAAGTCGACGGTGGTGCCGAAGCCAGGTCCATCCACCTACGGCTCCTGCGATGGGGGTGTACAGAGGCCTACAGCACCTCCCCCATAGATCTTGGAATCTTGCAAGAAGAGGAAGGGAGCGAGCCGTTGAGGAAGATGAAGGGGTGATGCAGAGGAGATGGAGATGCGAGGTGGAAGAGGAGTACCTCGATCCGTGGACGTCGGAGGAGGGGAGGTGCAGCGGCGATGGTGGCCGGCAGCGGCGACGGCGACGGCGGCGGTGTCGCGCCTTCAGCTTTCTCGCGGGATCTCGATCTGTTTTCTCAACCCAGTCACCCACCCCGCCCCAACCCGTTGGCCTCTAAACCCGTTACTACCCACACAAACGGATCCCCATTCGAAAACCCGCCCCAAAATCCCCATCTGACCCCGCCCCACTAGTAGGCCTAAGTAAAGGCAACAAAATAGTAGATTTGTTTTGTATTTTGATCGATTGGATGCCTTAATCAGCTGTGATCCTTTATATTTATAGGATGGTGTGGCCTTATCCCGCAAGAAAGCCTATTACAAGATTTAAAGCTATAAAAATCTCTAGTTGTACTCGGACTTTGCTTGGACCGGTCAGACCGGTCGGACCCACCGGTCAGACCGGTTGCTCGTGCCAGACTGTCTACATACGCGTCGACCGGTCAGACCAGTACCTGCCAATTTTGGCCGTCAATATATGCCCCTCCTGTTCTTTGTCAAAGCTTGCGTGCCAAAGAACACTCTTCTGGACAAAAATTGTCTAAGGACATAACACATCAGCAATTTTTGTACTAAGGGCGATAACAATTTATCGGCCATGTCTTGCTTTCCTTCAAGTTGATGACGAAAGAACATGCTTAGGCCTCCAAACTTTCTTTGTAACTACTGATCTTGCTGGCTTGACCTCCGCCTGTTGCTCTATCGATTCTTGCTTACGCAAACATTGCAACCTTCTCTTTTGAGTGTGAGATAAGCCTGAGGGACACCACCTCGGCTGTAGTACTTTGAATCTTTCTTCACGTCTTTCTCACCCTCCTTGCTACAATTAAGACTTTTTTTGTCTAGATTAGTGCTAATCGGTCTATGTGAAATATAACATGGATATATAGAAGGATATTAAATATAATATGGTTACATATACATCCTACTATAATCCGAAGGTGTACAATAATAAGGATATGACCAGAACCATGGAGCAATCGGCCTAGAATTTGGCATAACAACACAATTACCTTGACTAAGCCGAGAATCCGATTGCTCACTAGATGTTGACGTTGATTTGGTACCTTTGGCTTCATCTAGCCATCCCTTCTGCTTCTGTACAGCTCCCTCTTTCTCGTATTTGGCCAAGAGCTCTTTGAAGCTCGGCCTTGTTCTAAAGTTGGTAGTGGAGGAACTTCTAGAATTACTGGACACACTGATCAGACCGGTTGGGACACCGGTCAGACTGCTCGATGGACCGGTCTGACCGGTCAGGCTGCTGCCGGTCTTCTTTTCCTTGTGTTGCCCCCCGAGTGTTGATGTCTTTGTTGCAGCTCGGGGAGTCTTGCCCTGCAGCACTTTTCTCTCAGGTCTTTCTTCTCCAATGATTACATTCTTCCTTTTAGTCGATTCGGCATGACTTGGCCGAATTAAAATCTTGGGATTCTTCAATTCAAGCACATGCGCAATCATTGGAAAAGGATTCTGATCAATTTGCATTGCAGATATAACCAATCATCCTTCATTTATGGCTGATTGTATTTTTCTACGAAGAACATTGCAATCATTGGTAGCATGAGAAAAAATATTGTGTAATTTACAATAAGCACATCGTTTCAACTCATCTACCGGCGGAATTTTGTGAGAGAACTTAATTTTTCCAAGCCTTGCTAACTCATCAAAAATTCTATCACACCTTGACACATCAAAAGTATATTTAACTTCATCATGCCAATTTTTAGGAATCAGCTTTAAAGAGGCATAAGTGCTTGGTTTATCATTGGGCGACCACACAAATTCAGCAGCGTAAATATCTTTAGACTCATCGTCCGAAGAATCTGAATGATACTCAAAAGCATGAGTATTTGGACGATGATGTCTATGAATTTCTTGCAACTCTTTTCTTCGGCTTTCTGCGGCCATTGCTCTTTGATACACATGGTTAACCTCAAAAAAATCATTGCCCTCTAGGTTTTTCTTTAATGTGAGATCTCAAGCCATTAAAAGCTAAATCCGCTAGATCTTTTTCAGCAAGATTCACATTGAAGCATCAGTTTTTTGTATCACAGAATCTTCTAATGTAATCATTAACAGATTCATCACGCATTTGCTTAACTGATGTCAAATGGGACAATTTCAGCTCATGACTACCGGAAAATAAGTGATCGTCAAACTTTTGCTCTAATTGTTCCCATGAAGTAATGGAGTTAGGAGCCAAATAACTAAACCAAGAGAAAGCTGTTCCGGTTAAAGATAAAGAAAACAAATGAACTTTCAATTTGTTTATAGAACTAGCTTCTCCTAATTGTGCAAGATATTGGCTAACATGCTCAAAAGTGCTTTTACTGTCATCCCAATTAAACTTCACAAATTCAGGCAACCTAAAACCAGCAAGATATGTAACCGTATCAAAAGACATAGGATACGGCTTTTGGTAAGATTGAACTTTGCCTCTAACATCCACTCCAAGATTTTTCCTTAATCATCTTAGCCAAATCATTCTTACATTCTGCAAGAAATTTCGCAATATCAATTGATGAATTTGGCTGTGTGGAGGTAGACACGATTTGATGGTTTGAAGTCGCATGACCGGGGGAACCGGTCTGACCAATCGTATATACAACCGGTCTGACCGGTTGAGGTGAACCAGTCTGACAAGTTGATGGGGTCGGTCTGACCGGTTGCTACCTGTGTTGCCATCGCTGCACGTATCGGTCAAACATCTCATCCGTGATAGGACCGATATGTGGCATGGTATTTCTGGGGGGTACCGATGGCATGTTATAAGTATGAGTAGAATATGGTGGCGTATAATTTTTCAACTCATACGTTCGGCAAAAGTTAGCCGAACCATGGATGCTTCTAAGCTGATCTGAATATGTTTGCTGAGCTGCCAATGCGTTCGTTGGCATTACCGTCTGACCACTGAAATAATGCATCAGCATTCCATACGGCGGTTGACTCGCCAGTAAAGTTACTGATGGTTGAGAGATAGGGACTTCAGAAAGTTCAACAGTAGAAACAGGCGATATGTCATCAATTACTGGTTGTCTACCGGTTAATATCAGAAACTTCTCAGTAAATAGATCAACTAATCGCACATCTCGCTCAGCGAACAAATTTTCAACTTGTTCCGTAGTAACACCAGTAGATGTTGCACTTATAGAGGGTGTTCCCTCAAATGTTTCCGTAGAAGTAGAGGTGAAGTTGATCTCCGTAATCTTGGTGACCTTGCCACGTCGATCAACCTTGATGCTTGCAAGCGCCGCTTTCAGATTTTCTTCATCGCGCTTCTTCTTGTGCTCCTCTAGCAATTGGCGAACATCTTTAGGAAGATGCTGCTCAGTTGCCGGGATGATGTTGTCCTTGTCGATGTTGGTAGTTGATCCCATCTTCTTGAGGTAGATTAGATCGATTTTTGTTAAACAAAATCTTTCTTCCCCAGCAGAGTCGCCAAAATATGTTGGCACCTATTCAGGGCCAACACACGAGTGCGCACATTCTTGTGGTGCGAGGAGGAGCTCGATGTAGCGCCTCCTGCGTAGGGCGGTTGTTGACGGTCACTAACGACCCATTTTGACCGTCAACTATCGTGCAAAAGTTGAGCATCGGAATGAATGAATGTTAGCATAGGACGAATTCCACAGATACTGGTCTGAGAATGTGTGCAGGTGAATTTGGGCTAAAAAGACAGAAAACTAGCAAGAATGATCCAAGGTACAAATGCCCAATCACTCATGGGAGAGTCCAAGGGCCAAAAGAGCCCACTTGGCAGCTGCACATGAGAGGGAGACGCAGCCCAGGAGCAGTGACACGTCAGCGATCCAAGGCACTCTCTTCTCGACCAATCAGACGCAAGTGCGAGGATCCGTGGACCCACATGCAGCAGCCAAACCGACTTATCAGAATCAATACCACGTGCTGAAGACCAAGGACTCCACGTGTCAACCCCTGGGCGAAAGCTGGAGGCGGTTGGCAGCTGGGCCAGGTCGGCTGACCTCCTTGGTCGGCCGACGGCCCAGTGGGCCCCACCGCTAGGAGGTCCGCCGACCTGGCCCAGCTGCCAACCGCCTCAAGCTTCGGGACGAATGTGCCCGCCAGTTAGAGTGCGGCAGCAGCGCGAGGTTGGTCTAGAAAAAAGGCCCGCGAGTAAGCATTTAGGGTTTCGGGGGTAAACTATATTGACCCTGTCGGACCAAGTGTGGGTGAATAGCCCGCCCAACTTACATTTGGCGCAGGAGAATAGCCTGCCCAGTTTTCGTTTGGCGTGCTGAGTGAGTTTGTTGCCTTGATTTTTCCCAAGTCCTGCCAGTTTGTTGTAACTGTCAGGATTCGGGGTGCTGACTCCTTATGGTTTTTACCATTCATGTCGGCTATTTCCACACCGACACAAATGGCTGCATTGATTCTTATCGGTTTTCCTGCTATGATGGGAATTGTTCCGCATCCCTAACAGTTTTTTGGAAGCCGAAAGGAATAGCACAGGCTGACAGGAATCTCCCTGTTTCTGGTAGTAAATCAAGTGGTCCAGGGTTTGTAAAACCAGAAAGAAGGGGGCCATGGAATATTGGTCTGCTATGGTGGTGGAAACTTGAAAGAGGAGAAGGCCTGTGGCAGAAGATAGTGTGGAAAAATGTCTGAAAAACTCTTGTGTTTCTAAGCTAAAAAGAAAAGAAACAAATTCCCCAAGCTTGGAATAATCTACTCTCGGTCAGGGATAATTACTTGAGGGGGAGGAAATTGAGGATTTATATTGGTAAAGGTACCAAAACTGATTTTTCGCAGGATGCCTGGTGTGGTAACACCCCTCTAAGAGAAAAATTTCCCTCTCTATTTGAGATCTGCAACGAATAGAGGAGATCACTGTGGGAAAAGTATCCCAACAAAACTGGAGATTGACCTTTAGGCACTAGCTAGTTACAAAAGCAGTGGAGAACACTGAGTGATATGCTCCTTGTGCTCTCAACAATAGGGGGATACAACAATAGTGTAGAAGTCGGGAAAGTCTGGGTCGTTCTCCATCGAATCCATGCACTCCCACCTTAGCTCTAATGAGGTCGATGTTATGGCTGTTGTTGGGCTGAGATCGTGAGAGAGGGAGAAGGGGTGATTGCTTGGGTTTTGGGCGCCGAGGGAGGCCGGCTGCGGGGCTTTGCCCACGGCCGGCAAGAGAGAAGGGAATTCCTTCTAATCTCTTGCTTGATTAGATTGATACATCTCCTCTCCTTATATAGAGAGGTTTACTTGACCCCTAAACAAGCAACTAATTAACCCTAATGGGCTAAGGCCCAATAGGCTCTTGACTACTCTAACACTACACCCTACTTGGACATTGTTGACAGTCACTAATAACCCATTTTGACCATCAACTCCTGCACAAAAAGGAACCATAATGTGGAATAAATGCTAGGATAGACTTATTTACTAACGAATTCCACAGATGATGTTCTAGAATGTGTGCAGGTGATTTTGAGCCAATTTTGCAGTATAATGGTGAGGAATGATCCAAGACACAACATTCCAGCAAATCAGGACGCGACACGTGTCAAAACATGGATTAGAGGGCCCACAAGAGCAAGAAACCAACACACCAGAAGCCAATCCCCGTGCCATTGACAAGTGGGCTCAGGAAGAAACCCACAAACCAAAAAGGAAGGTTGGTGGGCCCACTCGAAGGCCGGCCGACCAGCCTGTGGGCCCCACCACCTTCAGGTTCCACATGGAGGTTACTGATTGGTTGCTTAAGTAGGTTTGATGAGGCTTGGCTGCAGCTCACCCCGTGGCTCCCTCCTATAAATACAAAGGGAGGGTTTAGAAATGAAACACACCACACCCAACTCAACTCACCTTTCTCCCTTGGAGCTTGAGGCCATCATCCTAGATGATTAGGTAATCTAGGAGGTGTAGAAGAAGAGGAGGAGAGTGAGGAGGAGTCGGGGGAAGTGCCGGGCTTGTCGGCACTCTTCTCCGCTTGTATCTCGACGGATGCTTATTCAGTTGTAAGTGTTCGAGACTTTCTTGTTTATTTAGAATTAGAGTTTAGATCGCAAGTTACCATCTCTGTCTTATATTAGTTGATGTGTATGCTTAACGAGTAGCATTTGTTCTTAGCTTAAGACCCCGGATAGAAAAGGGTAGTCTTGGCCAGGGCTATGATTAGTAGGGAAAGGCATAGACGTGGTGTCTAGGTGGACTATACCACTCAGTTGTCCGATAGTCCCACGGTTTGTAGAGGTAGCCGGCAGGTGGTGATAGCCCTGTTCGAGCCCTAGTAATCCTCCACGTTCGGATATTGGATAGAGCACGTATTATTGGAACTATCGGCTTGTATATGTTGGTCGAAACCAGTAGCTCGAAGTATAACGGTGACATGATCTCTTCTTCTAGACATACATTCTAGATCTAGTAAGTCCTCTCTTCTATCTTTTCCACACCGGCGTGTGTGTCCTTGGATGAGCCTAAATCCGTAGATAGTGCACTCACATTCCCCAGTGGATACGATACCCTGGAATACTCTTGGGTGAAAGCTACAGCGGTATCCGTGCGCTTGCGGATTTATTCGTGACGTTACAAAGTACCAACAAGCTTTCTGGCGCCGTTGCCGGGGAACGGTAGCTACATTATCTTCGGACTCAGTCATCCTCGTATCTTCTTTTTTCTTTTTTCTTTCCTTCTACCTCAACCCCCACTACCCATGGAGCAGCTATCCCTTTTACAGCTCTCTTCACCCAAGAGCGAGTTCTATGAGCCAGCAGCCTCTGCTGACCCAATTCTTTTCACTAGCTATGAACTCAGCTCAGGCTATATAGCCTTACTTCAGGGAAATTCCTTTTAAGGAAGGAATTGTGAAAATCCCTACCATCATCTGCGTGAGTTTGAGCAAGTGTGTTTATTCATGAAAATTTTGGGCATGACACACGAAACTCTTAAATGGAAGTTGTTCCCTTTCTCCCTTTCGGAGGAGCCAAAGCAATGGTACATTCGTGTCGTAGGCTGTGTGAATGGAAGTTGGATTGAACTTCGGGACAGATTCTATTCTGCGTTCTTTCCACTTTCACGAATATGTGCCTTACGAACGAAAATTTTAACTTTCCGTCAGAATGATAAGGAATCAATCGGTGTAGCTTGGGCTAGATTTACTTTATTGGTAAAATCAGGTCCAGACTTGTCATTACCCGATGTTGACGCAAAAATCAACACACTAGAATCTGAGGGCAAGTGTTCGCCGAGTCACGAAAAGTCAACCAAGCGTGCCAGTCAATTTGACCTGAAATTGACAAGGGAGAAAACAAAGTCAAATTCGAGAGCGTATCGGCTGGGATTCCGAATATCTCTCAGGTAGGCGTATCGACAAGCTTTGCCGATACTGAATGCGACAAAAAGATATTGAATGCAAGCATATAATAACGAGTGCAACGGCAGGATCAGCCGATGCACTAAACGACAAAATCGGCTCTGAGCAGCCGATCACATATGTATAACAAGATCTAAGCTACGAATGTGTAACTCAGATGATGAGAGCTAGAAACAGATCTAAACCGGCTCTTGAGATAACAAAAGTGTTACTTCAAAACCTAAAGCCAATCCAATATGTTTTTAGATGTGATAATGGCCAAAAAGCATAGGAAAACCTACAAATCTAGCCGATATCGATAAATTTTGAATAAATCTAGACGAGACGACAGCAATGCGCCTGGAAGTCAAAGCCTAGATGAACTCGATAACTTTGAATAGATTTGAATGAAGCCACAGCGATGCGCCCGGTAGCTAAAGCTCAAATATACTCGGTAAAACAAAAACTCACCAGCAAATCAAGTCGCTCGAATGTGAGGCGTCCTTGATCGACTTGAAAGAACTCGTCGAAAAAGAAAAGAAAAGGCGAAGTCCCCGAAAAAGTGCAAAGGAATTGTAAAGTTGTGTTGTATTGGATGTGTATCAAGTTTTTTCGGTCCCTTACAACTGATATATATAGCCTAGCGCTATCAAATCCTAGCCGATCACAGCAAACATTACTTGACTTAAAAGAAAAGACTAACTAAAGATAAACTACTCTAAATACTACAACCGAATCATCAAGATTCTCATAGAGTCCGGATCCGTTCCAACTTCCTTGACTTCATCGGCAATTCTCCATCGATCGGAAACCAGAGCTAGCGGATCAGCATCTTCAAAGCATATTCCTCTGGCCCATCGGACGGACTCCATCTCTCGATTCCAACCCTGTGCATCTTTTAGTTTCTTCCAAATCGGTCACCTCCAATTCACAAAAATCACCTTCCTTGACACATGTCAAAAAACAGTGTCAACACATGCTCCCAGTTTCGGAATAATTTATTTTGTTCCGAAATTACTCCAACTAGCATTCAAAGCCATTCCTCGTACCCCGTGCACACGGCTTACCCCGTACAATTGGGTAAAACTCTTCTTTGCCCCTGGCCTTTCGCCTTCCATCTGCGCAAACCCAATGCGCCGATTCACCTTCCGTCTTTTCACCTACCCAGACTGGGCCATAAATATTACCCCTTGGCTCTGCATCGACAACAAGTCTCCATTAGCTACAGCACCTTCTTTCTTCAGCAAAAACCCTAGGTCTTCCTGTAGCAATGGAGGGTTCCAAGCACACCGATGAGGGCCCCTCTGATATTCCGCCGGCGATCCGCTGCCGCATGGAGTAAGCCCTGTTCTCCCATCATCGGAGTGCCGTGTTTTTGTTCAACTTTCGATCTCTAATTTCTTTGCCTCTTTTCTGTGCAGTGACGATGCTTCTTCTGGTTCCTCCAACTCGGAGGGACCCCCCTTTCCTGGTGTTCCAGAGAGCACCAAGGAGTACATTCGCCAGCTCCTTCGCAAGAAGGACGAAGCTCGGGAGAATTATTCCCAGGAGACCATGAGGTCTCAACGTCTTGCCTCCGAATTGGAGGCGGCACAAGCCGACCAGGCCATTGTCCGGGCCCAACTTACAGCCGCCGACTCCAGGGTCGCCTGTAAGTCACTCCTCCTAAAGCATTGCTTTCCCTTGCTACTCCGATCTCTTTTCTGACCCTTCACTTCAGTTCTGGAGTCGCAAGTCCAAGCCCTCCATGCCATAGCCGCCACCGCGACCGGATCGGTGAATGCTCGTGGCAACACCGTCGCCGCCCGCTTAGAGGACATCCCCAACCGCGTCCGGTAGGTTGCGGGACATGGAGTCAGACGCGGCACCGCTATAGCCCTCGCCATAGCTCAGCTCGAGTCCGGCCACGACTTCGAGGAGCTCACCGACGACATGGAGATGGCAGCCGCCGCCATCTCCGAAGATGTCAGCATAGAGGCGGTCATCGGCAATGTCTTTGCCGATGATTAGATTTCTAGGAGTAGCATCTTCCTAGAAACAATTGCTGTATCGGCCAGATCAATTGATCGGCCTTTTTGTAAATGATATTATTAACGAAGTATTTCCCCTTTCTTGTCGATTTCCATTGCAACTTCTCACTTGATAATGCAAAAAACCAACCCTGACCTGAATTTGAGCAGCTTGGATTGTGTGGATTTTTTGCACTAAGGGCGACACATATCGTGTTGGCCATAACAATTCAACCGATAACTCAATTAATCGGCTATCCATCCACCCAAACGCTAGGGTAATACTTCTTCAAATATTTTCCGTTAAGAGCTCTAGAATACTCTACCCCTTCGAGTGTCTCTAAAATATAAGCATTGCTAGGAACGCATTTGTTTACTCTGAATGGTCCCTCCCATGTTGGCGACCATTTGCCGAATTTTGAACTCTTTGTTCCTATCGGCAGTATCAACTTCCAAACCAATTCCCCTTGCTCAAAGGTTTTGTCTTTTACCTTTTTATCATACCATCGGCTAACTCTGGCTTTATTCGCCTCAATATTTATAAGAGCCTTCAGCCGATGGCTAGCCAAATCCTCTAATTCATCTTTCATCAGAGTAGAATATTCATCGGCCGTCAATTGATTCTGAAACGTGACACGCCGTGAATCAAGTTTCAACTCCCATGGGAGAACAACTTCATGTCTGTATACCAAATGATATGGAGACACCTTTGTAGCACCATGACAAGCCATTCTGTATGCCCATAAAGCTTCATGAAGCACAGTATGCCACTTTCTAGGATATTCATCAATATTTCTCTTGATCAATTTGATGACCCCTTTATTAGATGCTTCTGCCTGACCGTTAGCTTAGACATAATATGGAGAAGAATTCAGCAATTTAATCCCCATTCCAGTAGCAAATTCCTCAAATTCATCAGATGTAAATATAGTACCCTAATCGGTCGTAATGGTCTGTGGAATACCAAACCGATAGATAATATGTTCTTTGACGAATTCAATCATCTCTTTCGATGTAACATTTTTCAGAGGAATTGCTTCAACCCACTTGGTGAAATAATCAGTGGCCACCAAGATAAACTTATGATTTTTACTGGATGGAGGATATATCTGGCCGATCAAATCAATTTCCCATCCTCTAAACGGCCACGGCTTGATTATGAGATTCATGGCTGACGCAGGAACTCTTTGCACGCTCCCAAACTTTTGACATTCTTGGCAACCTCTGTAATATGTGAAGCTATCTTCCAGCATCGTCGGCCAAAAATATCTGTTCCTCCTGATCACCCATTTCATCTTATAGGCCGATTGATGGGATCCACAGACACCTTCGTGAATTTCACCCAATAACACCTTTGCTTCTTCTTTATCAATGCATTTGAGCAAAACCCCATCAATTGTCCGATAATATAAATCTTCCTCCAACAATACATACTTGATTGCCTGGAATCTGATTTTTCTGTTCACTTTCTTGGATGGATCTTTCAGATAATCAATAATCTCTTTCCTCCAATCATCGGCTGTTAACTCCAAGGCCATTATTCCTTCCATCGGCCGATATCCTGAAGCATGCTAAGCCAGCCGATTTGCATAACTGTTATGAAATTTGGGAACATGCTCGATGGTTACCTTCTTGAATTCTTTCAGCAGCCGGAGACATTCTTCATGATATAATTGTAAAATATCATCTTTATATTCATACTCCCCAACTAACTGATTGATCACAAGCATAGAATCTCCAAAAATCTCAACAGCATCGGCTTTGATTTCTCGAAGTAATTGAATCTTGAGAATAGCACGATACTTAGCTTGATTATTGGTTGCAGAGGCTTCAATCGGAAATGAGAACTCAAAATTTGCCCCCCGAGGGGAAATCAGCACCACATCAATTCTAGAACCATTCCCACATGAAGATCCATCAAAGAATAAAGTCCAAGGAACAAGATCTACCATGCTTAGCTCTGGTCCACAATGTTGCACAACAAAATCAGCTATGGCTTGACCCTTAATTGCTTTAGCCGATTCATATCTCAAATCAAATTCTGAAAATGCCAAAATCCATTTCCCTATTCTCCCTTTTAAAATTGGCAATGAGAGCATATATCTAATAACATCATCTTTGCTCACAACAACACATTCAGCCGATAATAAATAATGTCTAAACTTGGTACAGGAGAAATATAAGCAAAGACACAATCTCTCGACAGGAGAATACCTGGTTTCCGCATCCAGCAATCTTCTGCTCACAAAATAGATAGCTCTTTCTTTTCCTTCAAATTCTTGAATAAGGGCCGATCCGATAGCACACTCATCAGTCGATAAATACAATTTAAATGGATTGTGCTTTTGGGGAGGAACTAACACCTGAGGATTTACCAGATAATGTTTGATTTCATCCAATGCCTTCTGATGTTCCTCTCTTCATACAAATTCCTGATCGGCCTTCTACTTCAGTAAAGAACTGAATGGCTGAATTTTTCCCGACAGATTAGATATAAATCTTCGAATAAAATTAATCTTGCCGATCAATGACTGAAGTTCAACCTTCATCGTAGGGGCTTCAACTTTGTCGATGGCTGATATAGTCTTCTGACTAATTTCAATCCCTTGCTCATGTACCATAAAACCCAAGAATTGGATAGCTGATACACCAAAAGTACACTTGTTTGGATTCATCTTTAAACCATGCCTTCTGGTGCATTCCAAAGCTCTACACAGACCGGCCAAATGTTCTTGGTGCCCCTTTGACTTCACAACCACATCATCAATGTATATCTCCACAATTTTGTGATGAGTTCATGAAAGATATAATTCATGGCTCTCTGGTACGTAGCACTGGCATTTTTTTAGTCCGAAGGTCATGACTACCCACTCGAATAAACCGAGATGTCTCGGACATCTGAACACAGTTTTGTGGATGTCTTGTTCTGCCATAAAGATTTGGTTGTACCCAGCATTACCATCCATAAAACTGATCACCTTGTGCCTAGTAGTAGCATCTACCAACATATCAGCTATCGGCATGGGGTAACCATCCATCGTCGTAGCCTTGTTGAGATCCCTGAAATCAATGCATACCCACAACTTGCCATTTTTCTTGTAAACAGGAACCACGTTAGAAATCCATTCGGCATAACGACACTACCGAATAAAATTAGCTTCAATTAACCGTGTAATCTCGGCCTTTATATCTGGCAAAATCTTAGGATTACATCGCATCGCTCCTTGTTGATATGGCCGATATCCCGGTTTTATAGGCAAACAATGTTCCACAATAGATCTATCCAAGCCAGGCATCTCATAATATTCCCAAGCAAAGCAATCTTTGTACTCTCTTAATAAACTTTTCAGTTCCTGCTTGTATTCGGGATCCAAGTTGGCACTAATATATGTCGGCCTCGGTCTATCACCATCTCCGATATCAATTTCCTCTAGTAAATCGGCCGACGTAAACCCATGCCCCAACTTCCCTTCTTCCTCTAGGAACTCATCCATCAGGAACTTTCTGAAGAACCGACTGCTTGGATCGGTGTAGAATTGTCACTGACCGATTCATCATCGGCCTTAGCCTTAAAATGCCAAACTTGTGATTTGACTCCTTTCTTGTTCAGAGTTTGTTCTTGTTCTTCCTCAATGATCTCCAGCTGGCATAACCTCTGAACACGTCGCTTCTGAGACCTGGTCAAACCCCCTGGGCACCATTGAGATTGATCCGTGCGATCAGGCTCGCGTTCTGGATCTCTCCGCATCGGCTGATCATCTTGCACTCTGTCATCGGCCACCTGTTCTAGCCAATCATGTGCAGGTATTCTTCTTCCAGCAGGATCACGTAGCATGGTCCTACCCCCCACTCGATCATATACCGATACCTTTTTTCCTAACCGATCATGCACATGAGTGCGCTCACGTCGATAGGGTTCATGACATGGTTTTTCATATGATCGGCTGCCTTGACCATTGCACTCGGGACAATCATACGTCGATGGCAATGTCAACCCTTCTTCCCAGCAATAGACAAAGAAAGGACACCTCCAATGATCTTGCTCGCGTCGTTCCACTTCTTCTCTACATTGCCGCCTTTCACGATCATGCTAAAACTTGTTCAATAGCATCTGAGACGTGACACGTCTACGTGGTGTCGATGAACGTCCAACATCCTTCATCGGACCCTTTCCTTTGGCCTCATCGGCCACTATCTGCGCTTTAGGATCAACAGCCCCAGATCTCTTGGCCGATGACAACGTGAGAATCTTGGCTTGAGGAGAACCCTCATCTCTGGCCACATCAACCATGTTTGTGGCGAAAGGATGCCCGTCGATCTTCATCATCTTCTTGGGAGCCTCAAATTTCAATCTCCCTTGTTCGAAAGCCATCTGAATCCGCTGTCAGAAGATCTTGCACTCATTTGTGTCATGCGGCGTGGCATTGTGCCACTTGCAGTACTTCATATTCTTGAGCTCGTCCTCCGATGGAATCTTGTGATATGGCTTCAACTTGATCAACCCTTCAGACAATAACAAGTCAAAGATCTTGTCGGCTTTGGTGATGTCAAACCCATACGACTCAGGCTCTTTCTTTCCAAACGGACACGTCACCGGCTTCTTGCTATTCTGTACCCACTCAGCCGATGCGACCATTTCTTGCTCCTCTTCAGACTCATCATTAGCAGAATATTCCACATAGTTAATCTTCTTCTGAAAAGGCTTCTTGGACTCGTAGGATCGAGTCTCTCCTGTCATCCGACTCGCGATCTGGCTAATGCTTTCAAACTCTTGCGATGCATATTTATCTGTAATGTGCGGCAGTAGCCCATTAAATGCCACTTTTGCCAACTGCTGATCGGAAAAAACCAGACTGTAGCAACGGTTCTTGACATCTCTGAACCTCTGAATGAAAGCAGCGACTGATTCATCATTTCTTTGCCTTAAACCAGTCAAATCGGTCAACTTCAATTTAGTAACCCCAGAGTAGAAAAATTGATGAAATTTTCTCTCTAGATCGGCCCAATGTAATATGGAATTTACTGGCAAAGTAGTGAACCAAGCAAAGGCCGATCCAGACAAAGACAAGGAGAACAAACGGACTCTGAGTGCATCATAGTTGTCCGCTTCTCCCAACTGTAGAAGGAACCCGTTAACGTGTTCCATCATAGAAACTTCTCCCTACCCTGAGAACTTCGTGAAGTCAGGCATCTTGTACTTGTGGGGGAGAGGAATCTGATTGTAAGCCGGAGGATAGGGAGCCTTGTACATAACAGATTGTTGCTTCGGCCTTAAGCCAAACTGCTCCCTCATCACTTCAGCTATTTTCGTGCTCCAATCAACTTGTGTTTCAACATTTGGCGTCTGTTGGGGAGAAGCCACGCTCGCTGTGTTGGTCATCATTGCAAGTTGCTGAGCTACATGATTCATCGGCTGTTGAGCCGATTGCATCTGTTGTGCTTGCTGGGACATCTGATTGGGTATCTGCTGTGTCATTGTCGGCTGTGTAGCTGATGGGTTAGCCGATTGTTGACCAGTAATATCCATGTACGGCACATTGACATACCGCAACTGTCCAGTAGCCTGATCATGAAAAACCCAGTTGACTCTGAAAGTGATCGGGTGCTCTAGCCTAAGAGGGGGAGGGGGTGAATTAGGCACTAATAAAAACTTAGACCTATGGCTCCAACTAGTTTGCACAAAGCTTAAACTAAAACAAGCTATCTAGATGTGCAACTAGGTTGTTCTAGTGTAAAACCCCTATCCCAAAAGAGTTTAGCAACCTATAGCCTTTCCTATCAAGAAACTATTCTATGAAAGTAAAGGCATACAAATTACTAGAATGAAATGCGGAAGCTTAAAGAGCGGGATAGGAGATAGCAAACTCTTGACGCGGGTGTTTATCCCGTGGTTCGGTTAGCCACAAAGGCACACCTACATCCACGTTGTTGTAGCACTCACTAAGAGTATTGCTACTCGGCCACCAAGTCTCTTCCGTGAACACAATCACGGTCACCTTGGCCCCGGGTTCCACTAAGGAGCTTCTCCACAAAGGATGGGGGTCTCCACGTCCCCCGCACAAAGGTGTCGTCGCCGCTCCACACCAAGTCGGAGGGTCGATGACGTTGCCGGCGAGCTCCACGCTCCAAGGTGCCGGCGCACCAAGCTCTTGTTTTGGTTCACTAATGAACCACAGCACAAAGGCTCTAAGCCTTGCAAACTCACTCACTAAGAGCTAATCCTTTACACAACACTCTCAAAGTGTGCTAAGGGCTAAGGATATGATCTTGATGCTTTTGTATGGCTTGGAGATGTTCTTGGGTGTGTGTGGGATGTCCAGCAACTCCAGCAATCTTCAAATGGCCGGGGTGAGGCGTATATATAGGCCACCAAGTCTTGTAGCCGTTGCTCCAACGGTTAGCTGAAAATCTGCGTACCACCGGAAGAACCGATGCCTCTTGGCGGGCTAGCGTCGGTTCATCCGGTCACTCATAACACGAAGTAGCCGTTGGACTCCTGTCGGCTGACGCAGAGACCACCGGTTGAACCGATGCTTTGCACCGATGCCTCACCGGTTCAACCGGTGCTGAAGGAATCTTCTCCTGGACGCTGACGTCATTACACCGGTGGTATGCACCGATGCACCGTCGGTTGAACCGGTGCTGAAGAAACTTCTTCTGGGCACTTGACATCGTCTCTGGTACAAAGGACTGCCGATGCACCGATGCCCTTTCTTGGACCGTCGGTTCATCCGGTGCCTAAAGGCTGACTTGGCTTCGATTCCATCCTGCACCAAACATCATGGCGTCGGTTCTTCCGATTACCACCGGATGCTCCGATGCCCTTCGGGCCTTGCTACGCCTATTTTCTCTTTCTCTTTGTCATCACTTGAACCTAAAAGCCTGAGAATGATCATCTTAACAATCATATTAGTCCAAGTGTTGTGTTGTCATTCGATCACCAAAATCACTCGAAATGGCATAAATGGTGCCATGTTCGTTACAGACTCCTTTCTAGTGAGGAGACTGCGACAGAAGAATTTCAGTAGGAGACTGGGGTTGGAGCATAATCGCGAGACGCTGCTATGGTGTCATCGGTGGTGGTGCCGATGCATTAGCTTGCGCAGCCATCTGTGTACTCCATGTGCCTTGCGCTTTCGGCTGCATTGCCGATGTGTCCTGCTATGCACTCATCGGCTGGGTAGCCGATGGATCAGGTTGAGAGGTCATCGGCTAAGAAACCGATGTTTTAAACTGTATCTTGGGTGGCGTAGAAAAGAAATCTGGATGCATGCCAAACCCAGTAGTCGAATTCCATCACTTAGGAAAAACGAACGTAGACCCATCTTGCACAGATGTAGCAATAGGTGGTGTAGTTGAGTAGATATGATCTGTTGTAACTGCTGACGCCGTAGTAGCAACCTGTGGATGGGTTTGACTGTTGCTTGTCCCTACCTGGCTATTTGGAGCCGACAGAGCTGCTGCCATAGACACCTCCAAGGGAGTATATTGCATCTGATCTGGTTGTATGTAGCAAGGACCCATGCAACCTGGAAACGTGCCTTCAGCAAAAGTCTTGACCACCGCATTGTGAACTGTATTGCCCATGACTATTGCACTCTTGATGAAAGCTTGTGCTACAGCTTGGCCAACTGCATCCATCATCTTATTCTCATGTTGAGCCTTTGTCAATGGCTGGAAAGTTGGAAGATCAAACATCTTGATCACTTCGCCAGATCTGTTGATGCTGTACAACTTGAGGCATTCATGTTTGAATTTCTCCACCAGCTCTTCATATTCCTTCTTTTGTTCTTCTTTGAGCTTATCTTCAGGAACAGGAATCCGGTTTTCTTCACTGACTGCAGATTTATCAGTAATGTCCACCATGTTGAAGCTTTCGGTCCCACCGGGCGTGCCAAAAGATGTGTTGACGCAAAAATCAACACACTAGAATCTGAGGGCAAGTGTTCGCCGAGTCACGGAAAGTCAACCAAGCGTGCCAGTCAATTTGACCTGAAATTGACAAGGGAGAAAACAAAGTCAAATTCGAGAGCGTATCGGCTGGGATTCCGAATATCTCTCAGGTAGGCGTATCCGCAAGCTTTGCCGATACTGAATGCGACAAAAAGATATTGAATGCAAGCGTATAATAACGAGCGCGTCGGTAGGATCAGCCGATGCACTAAATAACAAAATCGGCTCTGAGCAGTCGATCGCGTATGTATAACAAGAACTAAGCTACGAATGTGTAACTCAGATGATGCGAGCTAAAAAAGATCTAAACTGGCTCTTGAGATAACAAAAGTGTTACTTCAAAACCTAAAGCCGATCCAATATGTTTTTAGATGTGATAATGGCCAAAAAGCATAGAAAAACCTACAAATCTAGCCGATATCGATAAATTGTGAATAAATCTAGACTAGACGACAGCGATGCGCCCGGAAGTCAAAGCCTAGATGAACTCGATAACTTTGAATAGATTTGAACGAAGCCACAGCGATGCGCCCGGTAGCTAAAGCTCAATTACACTCGGTAAAACAAAAACTCACCAGCAAATCAAGTCGCTCGAATGTGAGGCGTCCTTGATCGACTTGAAAGAACTCGTCGAAAAAGAAAAGAAAAGGCGAAGTTGCCGAAAAAGTGCAAAGGAATTGTAAAGTTGTGTTGTATTGGATGTGTATCAAGTTTTTCCGGTCCCTTACAACTGATATATATAGCCTAGCGCTATCAAATCCTTGCCGATCACGGCAAACATTACTTGACTTAAAAGAAAAGACTAACTAAAGATAAACTACTCTAAATACTACAACCGAATCATCAAGATTCTCGTAGAGTCCGGATCCTCTCCTCCTTCCTTGACTTCATCGGCAATTCTCTATCGGCCGGATACCAGAGCTAGCGGATCAGCATCTTCAAAGCATATTTCTCTGGCCCATCGGACGGACTCCATCGGCCGATTCCAACCCTGTGCATCTTTTGGTTTCTTCCAAATCGGCCACCTTCCCTTCGCAAAAATCACCTTCCTTGACACGTGTCAAAAAACGGTGTCAACACCTGAGCATTTTTTGCTTTAGTATTTTTTTGCTGATCTTGACAAGGAGTCTGCACACCATCTCGATCTTACTTCTAGAGGATCTTTTGCAAATCTTACCCCATCCGAGAGTAGGGAACTCCTTGACAAAATCTTGGACAGAACCACTTTCGTTTGTATCCACGAGCCAGTTCCCACGGAACCCGAGATGCGTCATGCGGAACCTTCAGAAATCGAATCAGAACCCTCAGAAAAGCCAATCAGCAGATTCGATCTATGAGACCGTCCCTGAGCTTAAATCCGAAACATCAGAGGAAGAAGACTTTATACCTCCAGAGTTTCTTTGAAGTATCGAGCCAAATGTCTTTGAAGATTTCGGCAACACCTCAAGATACTTCTATCAGAAGCGACCACCGAATCCCGTCACTCCTACAGATCCCTTAGAAGAAGACTTTCTTAGGGAGACAATTCAAGAGTTGACGACGTTAATAAGCAACGAATGGCTGCAGGAAGGAGAAGCATCTTTAACCCCAATCCATCTCAAATCTCCATCCTCATCATTCCGTTGCTGTCTACAAAATCAAAATGTGGATGCCCTCTATAATCCCACTGTCGGAGCTAATCTCATGTCAGATGAGTTTGCCATAGCTTTTCTAGGCAACTACAAGCTCACTCCGATGGACAGACAGCTCAAGAGGCCTTCAGGTTCTCTTATGAACAGTTACGGGATACTCACCGACGTGCCATTTTGGCATGATGATGTTAAAGTCCGTCTAAACTTTCATGTCTTCGAAGATCTCAACTTTGATTTCTTGATAGAACACCCCCTTAAGGCTCTCTTTAAGGATGTTCCTAAAGACGGATGTTTAAACATCAAGTTTGGGAAGGACACTCTCCACATTCCCGTGGATCGAGCATTAAAATGCTCAGTGGAAGATCCCCCTACTCCAGAGACAATCGAGGAAATCATGGCCACTTCCACTCTTGAGTCTTTTGACTCAGACCTCGAGGAGTATATCGAGGAAATTTCGGAATAAGTCAGTGAGGCAGAAGAAGACTCCGATGAGACCTTTGAACTGCCCGAGACCGAAAGGCCATCACGACCTCCGATTGAGCTGAAGCCTTTACCTTTCGGGCTTAGATATGCCTTTCTGAATAGCGATGTAGAGTCTCCCGTGATCATTAATGACAACTTTCAGAAAAGGAGACAAACAAGCTCATCGCCGTTTTAGAGAAGCATCGATCAGTCCTAGGCTATACCCAACAAGACCTCAAGGGCATCAGTCCTGCTCTTTGCACCCACCGAATCCCTTTGGATCCCGAAATAGCACCTTCTAGGGAACCCCAAAGAAGGTTGAACAATGCTATGAGGGAGGTGGTGAAGAAAGAGGTTCTCAAACTCCTAGATGCCGGAATTATCTATCCTGTTCCGCATAGTGAGTAGGCAAGCCCAGCTCAAGTCGTGCCCAAGAAAGGAGGCATGACGGTGGTGGAAAATAGCAAGAACGAGCTAATTCCACAATGAACCGTCACGGGATGGAGGATGTGTATAGATTACAGAAAACTCAACAAGGCCACAAAGAAGGATAACTTCCCACTACCCTTCATCCATGAGATGCTAGAGCGGTTAGCGAAGCACTCCTACTTCTGCTTTCTTGATGGTTATTTTGGTTACCATCAAATACCCATCCATCCTGATGATCAAAGCAAGACCACATTCACATACCCCTATGGAACATATGCCTACTGACGAATGTTGTTCAGGTTATGTAACGCACCCGCGTCATTCCAAAGGTGCATGATATCCATTTTCTCCGACATGATCGAAGATATTATGGAAGTTTTCATGGACGACTTCTCAGTCTATGGAATGACCTTCGATCATTGTCTAGAAAACTTGGACAGAGTCTTGCAGAGATGCCAAGGAAAGGACCTGATCCTCACCTAGGAGAAATGTCATTTCATGGTCCGTGAAGGCATTGTTTTAGGACACTTGGTGTCCGAGGGAGGGATAGAGGTGGACAAGGCGAAGATTGAAATCATTGAGCAACTTTTGCCTCCCACAAATGTGAAAGGAATCAGAAGCTTCCTTGGCCATGCCGGATTTTATCGAAGGTTCATAGCGAACTTCTCCCAGATCGCTAGACCCCTCACGAGTCTCGTAGCCAAGGATGTTCCTTTCCAATTTACAGACGAGTGCCATAAAGCCTTTGACACTCTTAAAACGGCACTAGTCTCAGCTCCAATCATCCAACCCCCAGATTGGAAGCTCCCATTCGAGATCATGTGTGATGCTTGTGATTATGCGGTGGTTGCCGTACTTGGTCAAACCAAGGATAAGAAGCATCACGCTATCGCATACGTAAGCAAGACACTTACTGGAGCTCAGCTCAACTACGCCACAACAGAAAAAGAGCTCCTAGTAGTCGTCTTTGCTATTGACAAGTTTAGATCCTATCTAGTGGGGACAAAGGTCATCGTCTATAACGACCATGCTGCACTTAAGTACCTCCTCACTAAGAAGGATGCTAAACCAAGGTTGATCAGATGGATTCTCCTACTCCAAGAGTTTGATTTAGAAATTAAAGATAAGAAAGGAGTAGAGAATTCAGTGGCGGATTATTTATCGCGCATGACCAACACTAACACCCAAGACCTGCCGATAAATGACTTCCTACGGGACGATATGCTTCTCATGGTAACAACTTCGCACCCCTGGTATGCAAATATTGTGAACTTCATGGTTTTAGGGTATATACCCCGAGGGGAGAGCAAAAAAAAGCTAGTCCAGGAGAGCAGACGCCACCTATGGGATGCACCATATCTGTACTAAGTTTGTGCAGATGGGTTACTCAGACGTTGTGTACCTACGGCAGAAGGACACAAGATCATAGAAAAATGCCATGCAACACCATATGGAGGTCACTATGGTGTATTTCGCACTCAAGCGAAGATCTGGCAGAGCGGATTCTATTGGCCATCTATGTATGAAGATACAAAGAACTTCATCCGAAGATGCTGAAACTGCCAGAGGCATGGAGGGATCACAGCTCGCAACGTAATGCCCCTAAACTACAATCTTCAAGTTGAACTTTTTGACGTATGGGGTATTGACTATATGGGACCTTTTGTAAGATCCCAAGGATGTGAGTATATCGTGGTCGCCGTAGATTACGTCTCCAAATGGGTCAAAGCCATGCCATGCAGAGCCGTAGATGCAAAGCATGCCTGTAAGATGTTCCATGAGATTATCTTTCCAAGGTTTGGCACACCACGGATAGTAATCAGTGGTGGAGGGTCTCACTTCATTGACTCGGCCTTCCGGAACTTTCTCAAGGAATTAGGGACAATATCGCGACTTCGTATCACCCTCAGACCAGCGGTCAAGCAGAAACATCCAACAAACAAATGAAGAACATTCTGCAGAAGACCGTGAATGAGATGGGGAAGGGATGGAAGCTGAAATTGCCGGATGCACTCTGGGCATACCGTACAGCATACAAGACACCCATTGGAATGTCACCCTATCAGCTCATCTACGGGAAAACTTGCCACTTACCCGTAGAGCTGGAGCACAGAGCGCACTGGGCTATCTGGAAATGGAACATTGATCTAAAACTAGCCGGAGAGTACCGGAGGCGTCAGATCTCGGAACTGGAGGAATGGAGAGACAGAGCTTATCATAGTGCCTCGATCTACAAAGAAAGAACCAAGAGATGGCATGATAAGCGGTTGAAGCCCAAGAACTTCAACCCCGGAGACAAGGTATTACTTTTCAATTCCAGGGTCAAGCTGTTTGGTCACGGAAAGCTACGAAGCAAATGGCAGGGACCGTATCACGTCATCGACACATCACCTCATGGAGCCATCACGATACAAGATGACGACGGTAACACTTATAAGGTAAACGGTCAACAACTCAAGCTTTTCCTATATCATAATAAAGCTCTTGATGAAGAGATAGACGTGATTGACTTAGTTGATCACGTGTTTATATCTAATTAAGAGCCATATAGTCCAAAAGGGCAGGTGGGCCCATTATACCTCTAATTCATTCGACCCCACCTGCTGACCAGCACAAGCTGGGGCCCATTGGGGCCCAACTCTAGTCGGCCGACCAACCTGGTTGGCTGAACCTGGGTCAGCCCCAATGTGGCCCAGCTTCGGTGCACGGCCACCTTGACCCACCTAGAGCCCAAATCCATGAGGGACGACAGCGTTCGCGAAGAGAAAAAGGAGTTCTCATACCTCTCACCTTCTCTTCCAGAAAACCTAAAACCCTCTCTTCTCCACCTTGTTTCCATCTATTCCTCAAAACCTCCATTGATCCCAGCAGCATCCCACCATCTTCAACCCATGGCCGGCGAAGGAAATCCCAAAACCGTAGACACCACGCCGGCCGCAACTCATCCAGTGATTAATGCCCCAAATTTTGCCACTGAAGCGATGCTGGAGGATGAGGCGACCTTCGTGCAGCCCTTGGTGATGGTCCTTGCTGAGGGGAGTAGCGGAGGGCCGGAGGGTGCCACCCTCCGGTCGGCCGATCTGCATGGTAGGAAGACTAGGGGGCGCGACATCCAGCGCCCCCGCTCTGCTGCTCGGTCGCCCTCACCCCTCAAGATCATGAAATCCAGGGCGCGTGCACAGAGCCCATATGTAAGACCCTCCAAGGAAACTCCATCCCCATTGGGGCCGATCACAAAGCAGCTCTTCAAGGAGGGAGCGGCAATAGGATCGTCTGCGCTGCCTCAGACTGCGCAAACCGTTCCCATGCCCCAAAGGAGCGCCTCGGAGCCTGTACAGGGGGCAGCCCCAACTCAGACTCCGGACGCTCAACGGAGGAGCGCAGCCGCCAGTCCATCTCCGAAGAAGACTAGATCTCAGTCATTGCCTGCAAAGCCCAAAGGCGATGCCACCTTAGAGGGATCTACCATCGCCGACCTCACCGCGATGGTCCAGCAGCTGCGCCTGAAGAACAGGCACCTCGAGGACCAGCTTGCGGAGAGGAAGATCGAGGTCGAGGAGCTTCGGGATGACCTCTGTCTTCTACATCGTGATTTAAGCGCTAAGATGAAGCGCTTGTATGAGGCTATGGGTCACAAGGACCTCTATTAGGAGTCACCTCCTAAGAAGGGTCGTTATCATTAGTTTAGTTGGGTGCTAGTCTTTAGTCATTTCGTTTAGTTCAGTTTAGTCGCGCCATAGTCGTATTTGATTTATTTTGGATTGTAAACTTTGGCTCCCCGATGTTAATGCCGGCAAAGCCCCTTTATCTTTCATATTTTGTTTGTTTTGTCTATGATCGATGAGCAGGTCGAAAACAAGTGTGGGGGAGATCCCATGCCGTTACACATTCACGACCACATTCACACGTCACGTGCACCTCCCGCTCCAACTTCTGAGTTTGCACTACCTCACTTGTTTCCTCCCTTTTAGCGTTTCTAAACATGAGCATAACATTCCAAATACTTGAAACTGTTTAAGAATATGCTAACAAGGAGTTCTTGATAGATGCTTGCATAAATGTTTTCATGCTGTGCTTAAGTTTGTGAACCATATCTTATAGGATCCCATGATGCTTAGTTGTTGACTAACGTAATATGTCTGGTTTAAAGTTGTTCATCTCTCTCGTGTTGACCAGTCTAGGAATTTTATTATAAAAAAAACTGAGTTCATGGTCTTTTCTCTTTACCCACCATCCTACCAAAGCCATATGTTACTTTCCACTTGAAAAATCCCATGCTTATTTCTCTTGGCTACAAGTTGAGCTTGATCAAATTTTGTGACCCATCATGGTTTACTTTGTGTTATGCTCTTGATTAAATGTTAAATGTTCAGATGAAACCCATGCTCCTTAAATACTGTCCGTCAATAGTATTCAAAAAAAAAGAGAGAGAGAATGAGAGATGAAAATATGGCATGCCAAAGAAGCATGACCCAAAAAGAGAGAGAGAGAGAGAGAGAGAGAGAGAGAGAGAGAAGATGGCATGTCAAAGAAGCATGACCCAACAAATAAAGTCAGACATGAAAAGGAGCATGTAATTATTTGTGCACTAGCCTAATCAGTTCGTAAATATAAGTATCAACCTATGGATCCAATCTTTGACCTTGCAATAGATTTGAGTCAAGCAGATGCCCTTCTACCCTACCAGTCAAAACTCCACATATACCAGCAAAGCCGGTAAGGTAGAGCAGTGGTAAGCTCTCGTAAGAAGTTATGAGTGACTTTGAGAGATCCATAGAAGAGAGTAAGACCATGAACACCTTTTTTCTGTGAAAAATCTTTCAAAAATCCCCAAGTCTGGCAGCATGATAGGATGACACTTGAAGCCGAGATCATTTCGTTCTTCAACAACTCAAGACATCATGGTAGACATATTCAAGTTCACATGCAAGAGCAAGGTATGAAATAACTTTTGTGCAGAATGTTCTATCAGGAAGACGCCAAGGCACCTTAGTCCTGACCTTTACTCGAGATGAGTAAAGGGCCAAGTGTGGGGGATCTTGTTGACAGTCACTAACAACCCATTTTGACTGTCAACTCCTGCACAAAAAAGAACCATAATGTGGAATAAATGCTAGGATAGACTTTTTACTAATGAATTCCACACATGATGTTCTAGAATGTGTGCATGTGATTTTGAGCCAATTTTGCAGCATAAGGGTGAGGAATGATCCAAGACACAACGTTCCAGTAAATCAGGACGCGACACGTGTCAAAACATAGATTAGAGGGCCCACTAGAGCAAGAAACCAACACACTAGAAGCCAATCCCCGTGCCATTGACAAGTGGGCTCAGGAAGTAACCCACAAACCAAAAGGGAAGGTCGATGGGCCCACTGGGAGGCCGGCCGACCAAGCTGGTTGGCCAAGCAGCCCGTGGGCCCCACCGCCTTCAGGTTCCATGTGGAGGTTGCTGATTGGTTGCTTAAGTCGGTTTGATGAGGCTTGGCTGCAGCCCACCCCGTGGCTCCCTCCTATAAATACAAAGGGGGGAGGGGTGAAGAAATGAAACACACCACACCCAACTCAACTCACCTTTCTCCCTTGGAGCTTGAGGCCTTCATCCTAGATGCTTAGGTAGTCTAGGAGGTGTAGAAGAAGAGGAAAGTGAGGAGGAGTCAGGGGAAGTGCCGGGCTTATCGGCACTCTTCTCCGCTTGTACCTCGACGGATGCTTATTCGGTTGTAAGTGTTCGAGGCTTGCTTGTTTATTTAGAATTAGAGTTTAGATCGCAAGTTATCATCTCTGCCTTATATCAGTTGATGTGTATGCTTAATGAGTAGCATTTGATCTTAGATTAAGACCCCGGATAGAAAAGGGTAGTCTTGGCCAGGGCTAAGCTTAGTAGGGAAAGGTGTAGACGTGGTGTCTAGGCTGGACTATACTACTGCATTGTCCGATAGTCCCACGGTTTGTAGAGGTAGCTGGCAGGTGGTGACAGCCCTGTTCGAGCCCTAGTAATCCTCCATGTTCGGATATTGGATAGAGCACATATTATTCGAACTATCGGCTTGTATAAGTCGGTCGAAACCAGTAGCTCGAAGTATAACGGCGACGTGATCTCTTCTTCTAGAAATAGATTCTAGATCTAGAAAGTCCTCTCTTCTATCTTTTCCACACCAGCGTGTGTGTCCTTGGACGAGCCTGAACCCGTAGATAGTGCACTCACGTTCCCTAGTGAATACGATACCCTGGAATACTCTTGGGTGAAAGCTACAGCGGTATCCGTGCGCTTGCGGATTTATTCGTGATGTTACAAAGTACCAACAGACATGCAACTCGTCCTCGAGCTGCAACCGACTCCTCCAACAGTCGAGATGTACTGTAAGGAGATTTGGAAAGCAAAGATCCCCCTAAAAATTAAAATCAGGATTTGTCTTATATACCACAATGCCATTCTAACAAAGGGCGTCCTTTGAGAACAATGTTCCTTCTATTCAGGTCAATGTATAAACCTTTTTGTAAGTTAGTATCTACAATAATGTCCACTTCAGGTAGTTTTGTAGACAAATGTGTTCTATTTGTAGCACTCAATTTGATTAATACTGTAGAACTGGTTGAATGAAGGATTAATTGTTGCTTCATGTTGGATCATATTAAATTGTATTGTGTTTTTTTTTGTTGCTGATATGTTTTTCTCTGGCGGTCGGTAGTCAAGGAAATCACAAATTCCTTGGTGGGTTAGGGCAGCCAAGGATTGCCATTTCCTTGGCGGCTACCGACTGCCAAGGAAGTTAAGTTGCTTGGTGGTCACAGGCTGCAAAGGAAACTAATTTGCCTGGCAATTTTACTTTTCTTGGTGCATTTCAAATTTTGCCGGTGTCCTAGTTTCCTTGGCAGCCACCCCACCAAGGAAATTTTTCTTGGCCAGGGAAATTCAATTTCCGTGGCCCTCTATTCTTGACGGATTTTTCTTGGTGGCCGGCCGCCAAGGATCATTTATTTGGTGGTTTTGGTATTTTTCTTGGCGGTTTTTAACCGCCAAGGCAATTCTGTTCTGGTGCAGTGGACAATTTATGCAAAAGAAACTGGTCGGGCAACCAAAGATGCGCCTTCTGTGATGAGATTGAGACTATACCTCATCTGTTCTTTGAATTCCCCATGGCAAAGTATGTTTGGAGCATGGGTGCCTATGTCCTAGGAGCCAAATTTACTAAAAGATGGAAAAAAGTTTCACATGGTTGGGCTCTCAACTATTTGCTGGGTGATCTGGGTGACCAGGAATAATAATTTCTCCTTCGAGGGGAAGCTATCACTACAAGAAAAATGAGCACTCATCCAACACGTTATTAATACCAGATGCATTTTCGTTTGGTACTAACGTGCGAAAGTAGTACAGGGTAGAAATTTCCGGTCCTCAGAGGCTATTTAGTACCGGTCGGTAATATCGACCGGTACTAAATGTTATATTTCAATACCGATTGGTGTTTTGTCCCGGTACTAAAATGACATGGCCATTTATTACCGGTCCATGACACTGTCCGGTACTAAAGGGTGACATTTAGTACCGGTCGGCGTCTTGGTGCAGTACTAAATAGGCCTTAATGGGTTACTTCGAAGGAAAGCATATCGCACCTAGTCACATGTGATGCATAAGTGGGATGACAAGGAAGCTACACACGAGGCTGGAGGTTGTGGGTTCGAATCCTCATGACCACATGC
Organism: Panicum virgatum; assembly: GCF_016808335.1. Classification (NCBI taxonomy): domain Eukaryota; kingdom Viridiplantae; phylum Streptophyta; class Magnoliopsida; order Poales; family Poaceae; genus Panicum; species Panicum virgatum. The sequence goes on along the minus strand of NC_053141.1, from coordinate 13,838,439 downwards.
ATTTTTTCTTCTCTAGGTGCTACATTTAGTACCGGTTGCCGGTACTAGAGCCTCTTTTCCTAGTAGTGTATTTAGATCTCCTACGGAGATGATTTGCTCAGCAAGTTCTTTCATCTGTTCTTGGGCAGATTTGCACAAGGGAAACGCTAAAGAGATGCTGGAAGCTGGTGCAGAGGCCCTCAAGCAAGCGGCTCTGGACTTCCACCTGCAGGGAGAAGAGACAATAGCCGAATGCTGCTACCCTGCTAATGGAGTTAAAAGAGGAGGAGAAGGAGTTGACGCTCGCTCGTGCTCCTATGTTTGGCCATTGTAGCGAGTAGACGTTCTTAGCTCTAACTAGGGGTGCCTTTTGTTCTAGTGGTTGTTTTCAAGTTTTGCTGCACGCTTTCGAGTCTACTATAGGCTCTGTTTATACCCCTTTAAACTTTGATCGTCCCCCCCCCCCTCCCCCGGGTTGGGAGTAAAAGTTGGCAGATCTTTTCACTGTAATTTTGTTGCTTATGGTAATGAAACTCGTTCTTGCCTGCGGTGAAAAAATGTACAAATTTTTATGTACATCATAGTAATAAACATGATGTCAAGTAGTGTATTAAACATAGTTACTGCATGTGTGTGAGTAAGAGAGACATAGTTACTGCGTGTATGTTTGTGTGTGTGTGAGAGAGAGTTACTGCATGTGTGTGTGCATGTGGGGGGCTGGGGGGCTCCAGCCCCCCTAAGAGCCCCTAATTACATGTAAATCACTGTAGCAAAAGTCTCAAATTACCATTAAATATTCACACAAATCAACATATCCATTATTTCAGCCCCCCCTTGTCTCTCATCCTGCATCCGCCACTGTGTGTGTGAGAGAGAGAGACCTGGATCTTCCAAATGACCTGGTATGTGGAGGTCTAACTATCAAGACATCGTAATCAATTAAGGAAATTGGGAACTAGATAGAAAAGCATAACTCGAGTTCTCTAATACCACAAGGAAAAATTGAGATTTTTGCAGGTAGTTTACCTTTTTAATACAAGAAGGGAAACTAATAGAAAAGTTTACATTAAGCTGGTGTTCACCTCATTTTCTTGAGACGTCGCTTTTATTTGGACATTAACATTACCGTGAAAACTAGCAGCAGGTCTAGGAATAACCGAGCCAGGCAGGCTTGACTGGATGCTATGCTAAATGCAGGACAAAAAGACGAGATGGTTTCCTAAAGTTCAACAATCATCACATTTATCTTATCCACGGCAGAAATAACAGTACGAAGGATCACATAACAGAACGAACGTCCTAACATGCAACTGTTGGAATGATCTCCTTCCAAATAGGCCCAATGGCCTATTAGGCCCTTAATCTGCGCCCTGATTGGGGGCGCCCAACCCTTAATGGTTGGTGGGCCCCCGCTGTACAGCGCAAAATAAAAGGGGGTGAGGGGCCGGGGCACATGACACGAGGTTCGTCGCGCTGCCAGTACCCTCTCCCACATCCTAAACCCTAGCCGATCTAGAGGGGGCGCTGGAGCAGAGGGAAGCACCGCCACCGCCATCGACGCTGATCCATCGGCATCGCTGTCACCGTCCTCGACTCCGACGCTACGCCCACGACGCCTCTGCACTGCTCGTCGCCGCCTTTGAGCGGATCTCCATCAACGAACCTGTGATGGCCGGACCAAGCTCTTCTGCAGGCACTGAAGGTCCTCAATCTCGATCCTCTCTCTCTCTTCTTTGTGTCATCGTTGTAGATCTAGGATTTTGTTGTACTCAGATCAAGGAAAGAGAGAGAAATCCTACTCGATCCGTGCACTAGTCGATCCTAGAAGTCTTACAATGGTATCAGTCGCCTTGCTAGCGCATAGATCCAGTAGGGGAAAGCATGATTCAAAGACGAATCGAAAGAAACCAAGAACAGAAACGGCAAATCGGTCATGGATCGAAAAAGTGACAAACCCTAACCCTAGTCAAAGAACAGAGAGGGTGAGGCTTACCTAGGCTCTAGTCGCCAGCACATCAAGGGCACCCGTGACGCTGGTACGCCGGCGCACGGGATGGACCCGCTCCGCCGCTCGTCGGCGAGCGGCACAGAGCCGGACTCCGCGCGCGCGGGTGCTCCGGAAAGGGCTCCACCGCCAACCCGCTCGACGGCGGCGCGCTCTCGCATGGGAGAGCGTGCACGTCGGCGAAAGGGGTGATGGCGGCACCGGTCTTTTCCTCCTCCGCCCGGAGAGCCACCGGCCGTGCGCGAAAGAAACGGGGGAGGAGAGCAAAATGATTAGGGTTTGGAGGGCGTCGGCGTCGCCGAGGGGGTTTTGATCGGGCGAAACGCGCGGACGACCGTCCGATCAAGATCAGCGGCCAGGATAGCGCCTCGTCTCTTGGGCCAGCAAGCGGCCCATGTGGGTGGGGGAGGGGACGCCGCGGCGGGCCAATTCGGCGGCCCGACCGTTGGCTGTCGGGCCCCGGGCCCAAGAGTGGCGGCCGAGCAGGCCGCGAGCCATTTTTCGCTTTTGGGCCGCCTAAACAGTGTTTATTTACAATGTTTATTCTATTTTTTCAGAAGCATTTACATAGTATTTTGAATGGATTCGTTTTTAGTTTGTTCTCTATCCAATTTTGCACCAACGTGTTTATTGTTTAGAGATAAAAGTTCATAGTATTGCTTCTGAAAATAGAATTTTTTTTACATGTTTCCGCTGCAAAGGTTAAAGTTTTTGCTCTCTAATTTAATTCGAACCAACGGGACAATTAAATTGTAGAGCATGTTTAAAAGAGATTACTCGAAAAGTGCATTATGACATTGTTATTTTCTGACCAACGTTGTTAATATCAATGTCATAATTTTTTCATATAGTTATTGTGCATTTATTTCTATTTTCTGCCCAACGGTGATATAGATTTAAATTGCATAAATAGTTGTATGTTCTATTTTTGACCAACGTTAGAATTATTACATACAATTGTTATTATTATTTTCTCACTATTTTTTGAAATTTTCAGCGGGGATGAACTTGATGGGATTCATCAGTCACATCTCGACTCTAAAAGGAGACAACTAATGCGAATGGATCAAGAAGGTTGATCTTGCTTTCGTCTGTGGAGAGGTGGATGAGATGATCACCACTCCAAAGCCCACTGAGCCACCGGCTCTAGTGAGAGGAGAATCTGACACTGATGCTGAGTGGCAGAAAAAGCAAAGGGACTATGCCCCTTTAAAGATGGCTTATGATCTCCAAAAGATAAAATGGAATAATGCCAACAAGAAATGTGTGGTAGTGATAAAGAACACAATTGATCCTAACATTCTGGGTTCAATTGGAGAGTGTGATTTAGCTGCAGAATACCTTGAAAAGATAAAGAACCAGTTTACTGGTTCTTCAAAGACATATGCCACACAAATCATAGAGCAGTTGGTCACAAAGAGGTACTATGGCAATTCCGGTACTATAAGAGATCATATCATGGGGATGTGCGCCTTGAACTCCAAGCTCAAACCAATGAACTTGGATCTCAAGGAAGAGTTTATGGTGCACCTGGTATTTGCCTCTCTGCCAAAAGAGTTTGCAACGTTCGTTGTAAACTATAACTCACAGCTAGAGAAGTGGAATATGAAAAAGGCAATTGCCATGTGTGCACAAGAGGAAGATAGACTCAAGAAACAGAATGGTGGGTCTGTCAATTTTGTGCATAATAACAAGAAAAGGCCTTTCCATGCTGTTTCTTCCTCTAAAGCTAAAGACAAAGCCCCTATGCCACAGAAGTATCAAAAACAGCGTTAGCAACAGTGCACTCCAGCACAAGATGAGTGCTTCCACTGTTTTGACAAGGGGCATCGTAAAGCAGATTGTCCCGCCTACTTAAAGATGATAATGGCAAAGAATGGTGAGAATGTAATTTCATTTGTTAATGAATCCCTGTATATACAGTTTTCTAAATCTACTTGGTGGATTGATTCTGGTGCAACTGTGCATGTTGCAAATTCTTTACAGGGATTCCATTCGACAAGGACTACGCAAAGAAGCGAAAGACACATTAAAGTCGCGAACGGAGTACAAGCAGATGTGGAAGCTGTTGGCGATGTCTCCCTCGAGCTAGTTAATGGTTCCATGCTTGTATTAAAAGATGTTTTATTTGTCCCTTCGCTTCAAAGAAACTTGATCAGTGTATCACGCTTAGACACAGATGGTTTTGGTTGTCATTTTGCAAATGGCAAATGTGAACTATGGTTTGATAATAATTGTATTGGTGATGCTTTCCTTTACAATGATCTTTATTTATTATCTATGCGTGATAAAGTGCATTCTGTATGTGATGTGAATGTAAATGAATCCTTGTCAGAGAAAGAAACAAAGAAAAGAAAGAGAACTCAAGATACTTCATCGAAATTATGGCACTGTCGTTTAGGCCATATTTCGAGGGGGAGAATTGAAAGATTAGTGAAGAGTGAAATTCTTCCTCAGCTAGAGTTATCTGATCTTGAACAATGCGTCGAATGCATTAAAGGAAAATTTGTAAAGCAAATTAAAAATGGTGCCAAACGAAGTGCAAGAACATTAGAAATAATCCACACTGATATATGTGGACCGTTTCCTGTGAAAAGTGTGGATGGCTATGATTCGTTCATAACATTCACAGACGATTACTCCCGCTATGGTTACATTTATCCAATTAAAGAAAGATCTGAGGCATTGGATAAATTTAAAATATTCAACGCCGAGGTTGAAAATCAGCTTGACAAAAGAATTAAAATAGTAAGATCAGACCGTGGAGGGGAGTACTACGGTCGACATACCCCTTATGGACAAGTTCCTGGACCTTTTGCGAGGTTTTTACAGGAAAATGGTATAGTTGCCCAATACTCTACACCGGGGGGCCTCAGCAAAATGGAGTAGCTGAAAGGCGCAACCGTACACTAATGGATATGGTGCGCAGTATGATGAGTTATTCCACATTGCCTGTGGATGGAGGCATTAAAAACCGCCATCCATATTCTCAACAGAGTGCCAAGCAAATTGGTGCCCAAAACGCCGTATGAGCTATGGACAGGAAGAGAACCCTCACTGACTCACCTACGGGTCTGGGGGAGCCTAGCTGAGGCTAAAGTGTTTAATCCAAATATTGGAAAACTGGATTCTAAAATTGTAAGCTGCCATTTTATAGGCTATCCTGAAAAATCGAAAGGTTTTCGTTTCTACTGCCCAGACAGACATGCAAAGTTTGTAGAAACGAGACATGCTGTCTTTCTAGAAAGTGAAATGATAAGGGGGAGCATGGTACCTAGAGAAATTGACCTTGAGGAGAAGCGGGTGTATGTGCCTACTCCTATGATTCAAGAGCCATTTTTCTCACTACCTGTTGATGCTGCACCAAAAGTTCCTGAAATAGTGACGTCAGTACCTTCTTCGGTTGTTGCTGCACCAACTATTCCAGATATTTCGGTGTCAACACCTGTCGCAACTCCACCCATACCAACAGTGAGCGAAGGTTTGGAACCTGTCATCCAGGAACCGCCTGAACCCGCGGTTGGACATGAGGAGGAGGAGCAACTGTCCCCTATGGAAAATGTGCCAGAAGTTGAGGCACAAAATGTGCCACAATCAGTGGCCCTTAGAAGGTCACAAAGAAAAAGAAGGTCGGCTATTTCTAGCGACTATGAAGTTTATTATACAGAAGAAGTCTATATGGAGGGTGATCCCACTTCATATGAAGAAGCCATGAGAAGTGTTCACTCATCTAAATGGCTGGAAGCTATGAAGGATGAGATGAAATCAATGAGTTCCAATGGCGTTTGGGACTTAGAGGAAATTCCTAAAGGAGCCAAAACAGTAGGCTGTAAATGGGTTTACAAAATAAAACATGACTCCAAAGGGAATGTAGAAAGGTTCAAAGCACGACTCGTGGCAAAAGGCTTTACGCAAAGAGAAGGGATAGACTATAACGAAACCTTTTCTCCGGTTTCGTGTAAAAATTCCTTCAGGATTATAATGGCATTGGTGGCACATTATGACTTGGAATTACATCAGATGGATGTAAAGACGGCGTTTCTTAATGGGGATCTGTATGAAAATGTTTACATGGCTAACCGAAAGGTTTTGTCGTGAAAGGAAAAGAACATATGGGATGTCGCTTGAAGAAATCCATTTATGGATTAAAGCAAGCCTCTAGGCAGTGGTATTTAAAGTTTGATGAAACCATAAGAAAATTTGGATTTAAAGAAAATGAGGAGGACGATTGCATTTATGCAAAGTTCAGAAATGGAAAATTTATTTTTCTGATTCTATATGTGGATGACATTCTACTTGCTAGTAGCGATGTTGGTCTGCTAATGGAGACAAAGAAATTCTTGTCCTCAAACTTTGATATGAAAGATCTCGGTGAAGCTTCATTTATTTTGGGAATTGAAATTCACCGAAATAGAACAAAGGGGGTATTAGGACTTTCACAAAAGTCATACTTAGAAAAGGTTCTGAAGAGATAAATTATGCCTATGTGCAAGCCTTCACCTGCTCCAATAGTCAAGGGTGATAGATTTGGGAAATTTCAAAGTCCCAGGAACCAGTATGAGATCGATCAAATGAAAGCGGTTCCATATGCTTCAGCTGTCGGAAGTTTACAGTATGCTCAAGTTTGTACACGCCCTAACTTAGCTTTTGTTACTGGGATACTTGGCAGATATCAAAGCAATCCAGGTCAGGCACACTGGATCATGGTAAAGAAAGCATTACGTTATGTGCAAGGCACAAAAGGCCTCATGCTAACATACAGAAAATCCGATTCCCTAGAGATAGAAGGGTACTCAGATGCGGATTTTGCGGGGGACATCGATGACCGAAAGTCCACGTCCGGTTATGTGTTCACACTCGCAGGGGGAGCTATATCATGGAAAAGCTCCAAACAAAGCGTCACTGCATCATCGACAATGTACGCTGAATTTGTGGCATGTTATGAGGCCTCGGGGCAGGTTGAATGGTTAAAGAAATTTATACCCGGTTTAAGAGTGGTAGACAGCATTCAAAGACCACTCATAATGTACTGCGACAATGAACCAGCAGTGTTTTATGCTCACAACAATAAGTCAAGTGGTGCTGCCAAACACATTGACATAAAGTTTTATGTTGTGAAGGAGAAAATCCAGAATCACTCTATTACACTCGAGCATATAAGTATAAAGAAAATACTTGCGGATCCGCTCACTAAAGGCTTACCACCCAATGTGTTCATGGAACACATAGCCGGCATGGGTTTAAGGGAAAACCTGTGATTTCTGGAGAATAAAAGGGCCCAAAAAGATAAAGAACTTGTTTCAAAATAGTGATGTGTGTGGTAGCTGTTGAGTCCATCAGTCTTGGACTGTGACGATAAAGCATGCTCTATTCACTAATCTATGATGGAACAACTAAAGGAAAAAGTTTCAAGTTAAAGTATAAAGTTAAAATAAAAGGTGAGATCAAGGGGGAGAATGTTGGAATGATCCCCTTCCTAATAGGCCCAACGGCCTATTAGGCCCTTAATCCGCGCCCTGATCGGGGGCGCCCAACCCTTAATGGTTGGTGGGCCCCCGCTGTACAGCGCAAAATAAAAGGGGGTGAGGGGCCGGGACACATGACACGAGGTTCGTCGCGCCGCCAGTACCCTCTCCCACATCCTAAACCCTAGCCGATCTAGAGGGGGCGCTGGAGCAGCGGGAAGCACCGCCACCGCCATCGACGCTGATCCATCGGCGTCGCTGTCACCGTCCTCGACTCCGACGCTATGCCCACGACGCCTCTACACTGCTCGTCGCCGCCTTTGAGCGGATCTCCATCAACGAACCTGTGATGGCCGGACCAAGCTCTTCTGCAGGCACTGAAGGTCCTCAATCTCGCTCCTCTCTCTCTTTTCTCTGTGTCATTGTTGTAGATCTAGGATTTTGTTGTACTCAGATCAAGGAAAGAGATAGAAATCCTACTCGATCCGTGCACTAGTCGATCCTAGAAGTCTTACAGCAACATCCAGTTAACCAACCATTCCGAATTCAGAACAACTAGGTTGCAGTTTTTTCCACTGATAATGCTAACTAGTGCAGATTAAACCAAAGAAACTCCCACATTGAGCTTAACCTTCAGTCCCTGCTTCGGCGGCAATGGCGGCAGTGGCGGCGTGTTTCCACTTGCTTCTTTTCATTGACGCTTGGATGATCCACTTCGTCCCATCGCCAGATAGTTCCATCCTCACCAGCTCCAAGGATTGTGCTAGGCAACCAAAATAATGTCACAATTTATCTATCTAAGCTGAAGCAAAAGAAATGGAGCAAGAACATTATGTATATTTTGAAATGGATCGGACACTTTCTAGAACTCACGATACACCAAGAGAAGCGTTAGATTGTTGTACCTTCCATCAAAGGACACTGCAGTCTGCCTTATCAGAGATTTGCATTGCTCATTATACAGCCTGAAAATAAGTAAGTGTTTGCATGCAGGAACATTTGGGTTATACATAACACCATTACAATTGGAGGATAAGCTAAGAATAATTGACAGTCTCGTAGTAAAAATTACCGAGCAGTTAGGACTGGAGGGATGAACTGTACTTCCCACAAATAGATTGCACCTTCACAGTTGCCTGTTTGAAGCAGTGGATATATGATTATAAAGAACTCTTACACTTTATACAAAAAAGAATCTGATAACAAACGATCTGTATCTTTAAATCACTTTAAACCTATATAATCTTATCTTTCACAAAATAAGTATTCGTACAAAATAAGTTCTGGAGCTAGGATCATCAAGATCAAGGTAGGGCTCCGGTTGTGATCTTGTGATGTACAATCATTCAGGGTGAAGTTATTTGTGATTCCGAATGTTTAGCGACCATGTTCTCTCTTTTGATTTCGTTCTTTTCTTTGGGTTTGCTTCATCCTAGATCTATTATCAAGATAGATCGCTTAGCATGATCTTGTAGTCATGGTGGCTAGAGGTTCATGGCGGAACTACCAAAGGGGGTTCGACTTGCTTCAGGGTATTTCGTTCAAAAGGGGGGCGTCGTGACAGGCCGTCTCCACAGAGTAGGCAGAGTATCGAGGGATCGGATTGGAGATTTTGGGTTTAAAGAGGCTTTTCATTGAGATTCACATCTACCTTACTTCACTTCATCTAGCTGGAATTACAACATATGCATGATCTAGGTGATCTAGATTGGTTATCTCTAACTTTCTCTTGCTACCTTCGGTGTTTGTCATTTTTAGTAGATTAGATTCGTTTTCACCATCTCAACACAAAGGAATCTCTATGCTAGTAGATTGTTTCTTGTCTCTTTGGTTCCATGGATTGATAAACCTTGGGGGAATACTCGAAGGGAAAAGCTACACGAAATCGTGCGCTTGCGGTATATAAATTGGGGGCGCTAAGGAGCGTCAACAAGCTTTTCTGGCGCCGTTGCCGGGGAACCATCGATTTAAGATCCAATCTTACTTGCATTCGTAAATATTTCTTTTTCTTGATTTTTCTTTTTGACTTTTTTAGATCACTTATTTTTTTGTGTTAACTAAAAAAACGGATCTATTCCACGAAAATCAATCTAATCTAGAGTTTTCTTTATTTTGCTTTATTTTTCTTTTATGTTTTAGATCTTGTATATTCATCTTTTGGATCTAGTATATATTTTTTCTTTTTCACTAACCCCTAACAGGAGATGGACGGGAGCCTCTCCAACAAACCCGAAAATTTTGTGGATGATCCAGAAAAAATTTACAGGCAAAGGAGACGAGAAGCACGATCAAGGAAGCCGGAACTAGTAGATCCAAAAGTTGAAGCCGACAATTCATCGTCTTCACCTCAAGCAACTCCACCAACAAGTCCAAAGGAGGCGCCACTTCACCAAGGGATGGCGCTACCGGAGCCGGAGCGTACGATCGGAGAGCTATGCACTCCGGACGTTCGGGACTTGCCGATCCAAAATCTCGACAACATCGGAGTTCCGTTCGAGATCAAGACTTCAATCATAAGAATGGTGCAAAGCTCGCCCTTCACTAGAAAAGAAGACGCTAATCTACATCTTCAAGCGTTCCTCCAACTATGCCGCACCTTCGACATGCAAGGGATGACTCAAGATCAAATAAGAGCGAGGCTCTTTCCGTTCTCTCTACTTGGGAGAGCGCTGGAATGGTTTCATTCTCTACCACCGCGCACGGTGCAAAATTGGGAGTCCTTGATGAAAGAATTCATGACGGAGTTCTACTCGCCAGGCAAGACCCAGATTCTGCGCAACAAGATTGCAACATTCGCGCAAGCCACGACGGAGACTATTGCGGAAGCCTATGAGTGCTTCAACGACTACATCTGCGCCGTACCTCATCACAAGTTTTCAAGGGAGGATGTGGTCCAGAAGTTCTATCAAGGCCTCACTACTGCATTAAGGGGGATCATTGACGCATCGCCCGGAGGTTCTATCATTGAGCTCACGCCTACTCAAGTTTTCAAGCTATTCAAGAAGGTGGCGGACAATGACACATGGGCATCATCGGGGTGCCTACAACCACTCCAAGCCGTGGGCGCCGCGAAGAGTGTATTACAAGTGGAATGCGAAGAAGTGCTAGAAGGGAAGATCGACTCGCTCATGAGAAGGTTGGAGAAGATGGAAGTGGAAAAGAGAGAAGCCCAAGCTATCGATTTGAAGGCGGCCGAAGCGAGGTCTACATGTGAAGAATGTGGAGAGTACGGCCATGTCTAAAAGAATTGCCCGGAGGAAGCCAAGATGCTCGACTACATGAAGAAGGGAGAATGGATTCCACCAACCAACTTCCGCTACGGGCAAGGTAGACCCCAATTTAATGCAAGCTCTTCCATTCAAAACTCGATGCCTCTTCGTATACAATTGAAGGAGTTCATGGAGGAGCAAGGCAAGATCAACAAGGACACCGTCACCAAGTTCAAGGCTATGGACAAGGTCTTGGAGAACATTGATGGCATGGTGACGGAGGATCGGGAGCTCTAACCTTCAAGTACTCAACATGATGAAGATGCTAGAAACACAAGTAGCCCAGCTCGCCGGACGCCTATCTAGCAACGAAGGAAAATTGCCCGGGCAACCTAAAAGTCCAGAGACGGCAAAGACAATTCAAACTCACTCGGGAAAGGAGACCGAAGAACCTGAACATGTAGCGGGAGCAAGGAAGCCTAAGCCAAGAGTTGAAGTGGAGACCATCATCAAGGAGAAGGCACCTACTCCTATGCCAGAGATAGTCACCAAAGAGCTGGAGTTTGAGCTAGATGATATAGACACCAAGATTCTACAGCCAATGCCACGATACCGCAAAGGTAAACATGAAGATGAGCAATTCAACAAATTTAGTTGACACGGTACGCAGGTTGAGCATCAATATGCCGCTCTTGGACGCTCTACAAGTTCCGACATATTCTCGCTACTTCAAAGACATCATGGGAAACAAGCGCGAGATACCGCCAAGCACTGTCAAGCTAACCGAGGAATGTAGCGCGGAAATCGCTAATGAAGCTCCTGAAAAGAAGAGGGACCCCGGATGTCCTACCATCCCGTGTTCCATTGGATCTCTTATGTTCGAAAGAGCACTTTGTGATCTTGGTGCAAGTGTGAGCGTCATGCCAAAGAATGTGTTCGAGAAGCTACGCTTACCGGAGCCGGAGCCCACTGCCATGTGCCTAGAGTTAGCAGAAAATTCCATTCGCTATCCTTTGGGAATCGCCGAAGACGTGCCCATGAAGATTGGAGAACACTTAGTCCCCGTTGACTTTGTGATTCTCGATATGGGAGAAGGGAGCAAGGCGCCTCTCATACTTGGGAGGCCTTTCCTCAAGACCGCAAGGGCAAACATCGACGTTGGCAAGGGGGAAATAAAGTTCGACATCAATGGCACCATAAGCGAATTCAAGATTCGTCCACGCCTCGAGGTATGCAACATGATCAATGTCAAATATGTTCCGCCTCACCGCCATGTCACAGAGGAGAAGCCAAAGAAAGAAGAGGAGCCGAACAAGAAGGAAGCGGAGAAGGAGATAGAAGTTGTCGCGTCCATCGCGACAAAGAAGATCGTTGCACCCGTCAAGAAGAAAGCTAAAAGACCGCCTGTGAAGACCAAAAAGACGACTAATGTAGAAGACAAACTCGCACCAAGGATTGTGCGGAAGTGGGTACCCAAGACTGCAGCGCCATCACCGAGCGTTGGTCCGAAGTGAAGAAGAAGAAAGTCTAGCTATAGACTATAAACGAAACGCTTTACAGGAGGCAACCCGTTCGTCGAGTCAAGAATAAAGCTACCGGGAGTGCAACCCGTTCGTCGAGTCAAGAATAAGCTGCCGGGAGGACAACCCACGAAAAGTTTAGGTAAGTGAGTCGAGAATTTTGCTACGCAAGAACATGATACACTTTTGAACAATTAGTCGTTCGGTCGAACAATTCGATTTGGATTTTATTCGCTCGGTCATTTCAATGATGTTTCTTATTTTAAACCAATGACATGAGCCATCCTATGATTTATTTGCCTCTTCTTGAGAAAGCTACATCCAAACTTCCATACCTATTGTTGGCGACCGTCCTGTCCATGACGGCCGGACCATGTTGAGATAAAACACATGAGTAGAGCCGCGCTATGTTTATATTACTTAAATTCTTGATGCGTAGGTTCGCACAAACATAGAGAGAATTTTCAGTTTCATCACCATAGGACTAGAATTTTCCTAACCTTAATTATTCTCTTCTTCAAAATTCTCTCTCTCATTTTGGCAAAAATTAGAACCTAAACCCAAGACCCACGGTTGAATTCGAGATTGTTCGCTATCAATTCATGAAAGTGAACGGTTCCGGTGCAACCAAAATTAATGTAGTCGGGAAATATTTTTCGACTTACAATTGTAAAGATGTTTCAATTCCCCTCTAATTATTCAAACTCATTGCATGCTTTGAGTCAATTCTGAAATTTCGAAGTTAGAGGAGGATTAAACATCTAAGCATTATTTGGAAAGGGTTTATGTGCTTGATTAACATCCATTGATCAAAGTGAGTTCACAGGAAAGAGTTGTGCTCTCTGCCTACCACCACATGCAAATAATTCAAAGGAGGGAGCAGCCATGCATGGAAGGACATGTGATTTCCAGCAAAGATAGCACCATGTGATGAATGATGAAGCATGGGACAAGATGAATGACACAAAGTGGAGAAATAATGTTGCAAGTGGACATCAAAGGCAAAGAAGGAGTGGTTCACGGGATTTGGACGGTGCAAAGCATGCAAGATGTACTGGACAGAAGCAAATAATTGCACCACGAAGCCACCAGAGAAAATTGAAGTGGAGAAGAGCCAAAAACACCCTAGGCTGGCCGGCCCCAAGGCCCTAGGCCGGCCGGCCTGGCCCCTTTTTAAGAGCTCTGATGCTCCCCTTTGACAGGTGCACTCCTCATTCAATTCATTGCTTATGTTCTTCAAGTTCTTCGCCCAGAAACATCAGTTAGAGCCCTGAAAAATTCGTCCACCAAAATCTACTCCAAAAATCTCAGAAAATTCACCGCAATTCCTAGTTTGTTCCACTCTTCGATATATTGTTCTCCCACCGGCAAGAAACCCCCGGTGTGTTTGTTTTTTAGTGTGTGCAGTAAGGAGTCACCATGAGTGGCCTCATGAAGTTCATCGCCGGGAGGAGAAGGACGCGTTCATCAACATCCGACGCATCGGCAAGTTCTTCGCGGAGGCACTCGGTCTCCGAGTCTCCGCGGAGCATGGAGGAAGACAACCCCGCACCGAGGAGCGACATGTTGCTCCTTGGTGGGATGAGAGACCCGAGAAGCTCCTCCATGCGATTCACCGAAGGGATGCCACCTCCTCCACGGCGTTCGACAAGGTCATCCGCACCACCGCCATACAAGCCCAAGAATTCAGAATATGGGTTTATTATCTTGTCGAAGGAAGAAGGAGAAAGGCTCAAGTTCATGAAGGGAAGACTGTGAGCAAATTATGATTTTGATGATGAAGCATTGGAGAAGCTGGGATTTCATCATGACATCGGTTGGAAGTTATTTTCCGACGGTGTCACGGTAGATATGCAAGAAAAAGTGGCTCTTGAGATGTTCATGACATTAGAAAAATCAATGGAAGTGGTGGATGATGAAGAAGTTCCATATCTGAAATTTCGGCTCAAGAATGAAGAGAAAGTAATCACCTATGGAAAATAGGAAGTTTGCTCGGATTCAAAAGTAATGCATATGAAATGGTGCAAGTTGAAGATGGAGAGCTTGATGTATTTTGGACAAAAAATAGCAAAAGATGTCAACCGCCAAAGGAAAAATATAAGTAATGTGACCCTCCAAATATTCCACTCTTGGTTGAGCAAGAGAATTCTCGGGAGGATGAGAGAATCGAAGGTCACCGACCAAGAATTAAATTGGATGTATGCTGCATTGGTGAAGAAGCAAGTAATTGATCCCACCTACATCATGGTTGAAAGGTGGATTTGTGAAGCATCATCCGGTACGGGAGAAGTTGGTTCGGGGTGTTATCTCACAATGATAGCCCGAGCCATGAATCTGAGGTTACGAGTGATCCAAAAATTTTATGTCCCGGGAAGAGATATTGGGATTGAACATTTGAGGCAAGGCCATTATATCGGAGGGGATGAAAAGAAGGGATTCACTATTTCTGAGATGGATATTTCCCTCCCCGATCAAAGGCTGAAATTATTTGCAAGAGGGAGGACTGATTGGCGAGTTGAAAATATTGGAAAAATGGTGAAGAAATCAAAAAGAGGAAGGTTAATTGAAGGAACATCGGCATCGGCACAACAAGAAGACTTGGAAGTAAACCTTCCACCGCCAAATTCCGCTTATTGGAGGAATGAATTTCAAGGTGCATCAAGTGGACAAGGATATCCGCAAGGATAGACGAGTCAATGGGAAGGAAGCCAAGAACAAGCATGGGGGCATGCTGCGGCGGCGCCCCCACCATTTAGCAACTACGGCTACCCACCCTCGTCATATCATGGAGAGATACCCGACCCATCATTTGGAGCACAATATTTTGACCTCCCTCAACCAGAACAAGGAATGAGAATCATGGGTGCCTATGCAAGAAGAAACATGGAAGATATAGACGCCATCCGGAGGCACACAACCCAACTAGAAGATGGAACCGTAGGAATCGCATATCAAATGGGACTTCTAGGCCTGGCGCCACCGGAACAATTTGATGGAGGAGCATTTCAGCAGTATTATGACCAAGGATACAACGCAAGAGCCAATCAAGGAGAGTGATCGATGGCAAGACCATGAATAAAATGCTCGCACGTGTGGTTTGGATTTTTCTATTTCTTTCCATTTATTTTCAGCATGTGTGCAAGCTTGTGTGTGTAGCAATTTTCTGTTTTTATTTTTCAGCATGTGTGCAAATTGTTTTCTTTTGCTTTCATCACCATGATAAATAAATGCATCACCTACGCTTTAATGTTATGGTTAGTAATGATGATAGAAAGTTTGTGCCATGTTAAAATATGATGATCGTTGCCGCTTTGTCTACTTTCTTGTGCTTGGTTTATGCATGATTAAACTAATGCTCTCTCTAACATGATCTGAAAATTAATTAAATTCCGGCTAATTCAATTGTGGAGGTTATGATAAATTAAGACCCATATCTTTTATTCTTGCTCTCTTACTTAAGCTTGTCAAGGAAAATTTAATTTGAATTTAATTCTGAGCTAACCTTGTCAATGATACCTTTTGCAATTGCTCTACCCTTCTACAAGCCTAAATGATATATCATAACAAACCATAGAGCAAGAATTATTTTCAGGTGAATTAATTCAGGATTTATCTTCTTTGGTACGAGACTAAGAAGCTGATCATTCCGTATTTTTGCGTACCTCTCTTTTGCTAGCCATTCTATCCATGCATTGTGAGTTTATATACCGGGAACATCGCAAACCTCGCTGGATATCCACCCTTAACCAAAAACATCTTTTTGTGAAACACCTCCTTGACCACAACCTATATATTGAGTATATATTTGTTTCGACGGCAAAACAGTGGAATCAAGAGCAAAATTCAGTAAAACATAAGCTTGGGAAGCATCAAAGAGTTCACAGAAGAAAAATCTGAAGAAGTGGAGGCCTACAGGCAGTAGGCCGGTCGGCTCAACACCCGTAGGCCAGCCGGCCTGCCCCTTTTCCTCCTCTGTTGGCTTCAATCTTTCACGAGGAGATGCTCCATTGAATTCCAAAGTTGAGTCCAGAGAATTGATAAAGGTTTTGTGCACTCACTCCATCAAGTTATCATCACTTCATTGCTTGAGGACAAGCAAAAGTTCAAGTATGGGGGGAGGTGGAGTAAGTGCATTGTGTTGCCAATGGTTCTGAGGAGCAAAAAGAAAGAAAAAAAGAAAGAGAGAAAAGAAAAAAAATGAATGATGATGAAAAGCTCCTCGGTCCCGTTTGCTTCATTAAACTCCAGATACTTTGAAGATTATTCTATACTCAATTATTCCAACCATGTGCAATCCGATAACAAGGACTTCAGTTGTGCCGTGGGATCAACCATTGCCATTTGCACATGTCCACCATCTAAAGTGTGTGTTCTATTCTCTCCCTCTCCATAAAAGAAATTATTTTCCAATGGTCTTTTTGACGAGTCTCGGTAAATCCATAAGAAGTATTTCTTGTTTTGATAATATCTTGATTATAATATCTTTTGTTAGGACTAACCTTTCCAGAGCTCCAGATAAAGCCTTACACATACATATGAGAGAAAGAAAGGAGAGAGTTCTAGCAAGTTTGAGAGACAAGATGAGCTGAGAGTTTCCATGAGCAAATTGCAATGAGGTTTGAATTATTGATCTTGGTTTAGCATTACTTATGGAACTTACTTTCTTAATTCTGAGACTTGTTTAATTTTGAGAGCATGTGCTTAATAATTGTGGGGAAACATTTAACTTGTATCTACCTTCCACATTGAAAAAGCTGGTTACAACTTGAACTATTAACTGCAAAATATTTGTTGGGAGCATTGTGTTTTCTCGTGTATGATCAAGTGCAGGGATTGGACACTGAAAGGCAGCGCTGATTTTTATCAAAGACTTACTCGAGGACGAGCAAGGTTTAAGCATGGGGGGAATGTTGGCGCTCCTTAAGTATCCATTTTATCCCCTGTTTAACATTGATAATGGCATGAATTTAATATCAGAATCACTAACCATCCTAACCTCGGCCCAATTATTGGTCGTTTTCGCGTTTGCACATATATTTTGGAGGTACTTCATTTTTGCAGGTTTTTGACCAATTTTGGAGCATGAAATGGCGAGGCCCACGATCACACAATGACATGAAGAAAGACGAAGGCCAAAACCCAAACAAAGGATCGAAGGCCATGATGATTAGAGGTCCGTTCATGCACATCCACCCTCCAATGAAGCCCAATGGACAAAGCCCATAAGATAAGATCAAGATACTTCGGCGCTAAGCAAAGCAAAGAGATATTTAAGAAAGGATTTTCCATCCTATCATTTTCCTCGAAGAAATCTCGAAGATAATGACATCTAATGGGGTGCAATCGTGAAAGACATAAACTCTAGAAGATTCCAGGAGACTTGGGGAGAAAGATGAACACGAGACGGCGAAGGAAAGAGCCAGGCCGGCCTAGGCCATTGGCCGGCCGGCCCAGCCCTTTTTTAGGTCGGTTCGACCTCCCCTTTGACCTAGGGCTTCCTGAGGCTATTTAAAGACCCCTCCCCAAGGTTCACGCAGAGATCAATTCGGGAGACGACGCCAAGGAGCAGAGAAGATAGAGGGACACCTCTCGGAGAGCCGAGGGTCGTGCTAGTTGTCTAGGGTTCGCCCTAGCCGACGTGGGAACCTTGTAAGGAAGACCACGTCGGAGTTCTGGAGCTAGGATAATCAAGATCAAGGTAGGGCCCCGGTTGTGATCTTGTGATGTACAATCATTCATGGTGAAGTTATTTGTGATTCCGAATGTTTAGCAACCATGTTCTCTCTTTTGATTTTGTTTTTTTCTTTGGGTTTGCTTCATCCTAGATCTATTATCGAGATAGATCGCTTAGCATGATCTTGTAGTCATGGTGGCTAGAGGTTCATGGCGGAACTACCAAAGGGGGTTCGACTTGCTTCAGGGTATTTCGTTCAAAAGGGGGGCGTCGTGACAGGCCGTCTCCACAGAGTAGGCGGAGTATCGAGGGATCGGATTGGAGATTTTGGGTTTAAAGAGGCTTTTCATTGAGATTCATATCTACCTTACTTCACTTCATCTAGCTGGAATTATAACATATGCATGATCTAGGTGATCTAGATTGGTTATCTCTAACTTTCTCTTGCTACCTTCGGTGTTTGTCGTTTTTAGTAGATTATATTCGTTTTCATCATCTCAACACAAAGGAATCTCTATGCTAGTAGATTGTTTCTTGTCTCTTTGGTTCCGTGGATTGATAAACCTTGGGGGAATACTCTAAGGGAAAAGCTACACGAAACCGTGCGCTTGCGGTATATAAATCGGGGGCGCTAAGGAGCGTCAACAAAGGGCCAAAAGAACCTGGCAATGACATTGATGTGTTCCTGCAACCCTTGATGGATGATCTCTTACTACTCTGGAAAGAAGAAGGTGTACGTGTGTGGGATGAGTACAAACAGGAGTCCTTCAATCTCCGAGCTTTGCTTTTTGTATGCATCAATGATTGGCCTGCACTTGCAAAACTTTCGGGACAGTCGAACATGGGATACATGGCCTACACCCACTGTTATGATGAGACCGATAGCATTTATTTGAAGCACTGTAAGAAGTGCGTATACATGGGCCATCGCCGGTTCCTTCCTACCGATCACCCCCTAAGAACCGAAGGGAAGCATTTCAAAGGAGAACCCGAAACTCGTCCTAAGCCTCTGTTCCGTAATGGAAAGCGTGTGTTCTCGATGATCAAGAATGTGAAGGTAGTATTTGGAAAGGGTCCCGGTAGCCAACCTGTTCCCAAGGATGACCAGGGACATGTTCCAATGTGAAAGAAGAAGTCTATATTGTGGAACCTACCTTATTAGCAAGTCTTACAGGTTCGCAATGCAATTGATGTGATGCATCTGTCGAAGAATCTTTGTGTGAACCTACTAGGCTTCCTGGGAATGTATGGTAAGTCAAAAGACACATTAGAAGCAAGGCGCGACATGCAGCAGCTTGCTGGACGACAAGGCTTGCAACCCGAGAAGAGAGACAAATGATGCCACTATTTAAAACCTGCCAGCTATAATCTGAGCAAAGAGGAGAAGGAAAGTATGTTCGATTGCTTGAATAGTATCAAGGTCCCGTCTGGGTACTCCTCAAATATACAGGGCATAATAAATGTGAAAGAGAAGAAAATCCAAAATTTGAAGTCCCATGACTGCCACGTCCTAATGACACAATTACTTCCGGTTATACTGAGGGGTGTTCTACCGGAAAATGTGAGATTGGCAGTTGTAAAGTTTTGTGCGTTCATGAATGAAATTTCGCAAAAAGAAATTAATCCAAATAATCTAATAAAGCTGCAGAAAGACATTGTCGAATGTCTTGTCAGCTTCGAGATGGTCTTCCCACCTTCCTTCTTCAACATTATGACACACTTTCTAGTTCATATTGTGACAGAAATAACTATCCTGGGTCCTGTTTTTCTACACAATATGTTCCCTTTCGAGAGGTTCATGGCAGTATTAAAGAAGTACGTGCGTAAACGTTCTCGCCCAGAAGGATGTATTGCTAAGGGCTATGGAACAGAGGAGGTCATTGAGTTTTGCATTGACTATCTTCCTGATCTCAATCCGATTGGGCTCCCTGTGTCACACCATGAGGGGCGACTAAAGGGAAAAGGCACACTAGGAAGGAAATGTAATGTGAACATCCCTTGTAGTGAATTCAGCCAAGCGAACTTCACGGTTCTTCAGAATTCATCC
Organism: Panicum virgatum; assembly: GCF_016808335.1. Lineage (NCBI taxonomy): Eukaryota > Viridiplantae > Streptophyta > Magnoliopsida > Poales > Poaceae > Panicum > Panicum virgatum. The sequence goes on along the minus strand of NC_053141.1, from coordinate 13,818,540 downwards.
AAGGTGGCTCCATATATTGACGAGCACATGAGTATTATACAGTCTGAAAATCCACAGAAGAATCTTGCTTGGATTACACGCCAACATATAAAAACTTTTGACGGCTGGTTCAGATGAAAATTATTGGGCAACAACACAGTTGATCAAGAACTTCAATGGCTTACTAGGAGACCATCAATCACTGTCCAGCAATACCCAGGGTACGAAATCAATTGGTATACATTTTACACGAGAGCTCAAGACAAAAAAAAACACCATCCAAAACAGTGGTGTCCGTATGTGTATAGTAAACAGTAATGGAGAAAAGAACAATTACTATGGTGTCATAGATGAGATATGGGAACTTGAATATGGACCCATAGTTGTCCCTCTGTTTCGTTGCGAATGGGTGGCTGGAGGAGGCGTAACGAGGCGTAACGAAGGACCGGTATGGGATGACCATAGTTGACTTTAAAAAGATTGGATATAAAGATGAACCATTCGTTCTAGCCAAGGATGTGACACAAGTGTTGTATGTAAAGGACATGTCGAGCAAACCGAAGAAAAAGTCGGATAAGACACCTGAAGCAGACAAGGCTGGAAATGAGCCGAAACGGCACATAGTTCTTTCAGGAAAAAGAAAAGTTATTGGAGTTGAGGATATTTCGGACAATTCGGAAGATTATGACCAGATTGATGACCTTCCTCCATTTTCAGTTGACGTTGACCCCAGCATCCTCTTATCCAAAGAGGACATGCCTTAATTACGCCGTGATCACGCGCAAGGCACTTTCGTCAAAAGGAAGATCATCAATATTGCAGTAGATAATGATAATGAGTAGTAGTTTTATATAAATTATATATTGTATTTTCTCATTAAGTGATGTAATGTAACACATCGTGTCGTATTTATCTCAATTCTCGATACTATTCGTGCAATTAGAACACAATATCATCTTCAGATAATATTATATTTTTGCATGGTATAAATATTATTTACTTTCACTAATTTTGCATTACTAGAAACGTTGAAACATTAAATTACAAATAAATAATCAAGTAATTTGCGAATTAATTACATCATTGTATAGGCTATTACTGAAAAGTTTTTTGAATATTTTTGCATGGATAAAAATGAAATATTTTCAATTTATTACGAATAACAGAAGCATATATACATATAAACCCTATAAACTACACATAATTGATAATGCAAGCATATTCATTCATTTACTTCAATTACTATTTATTGTGTAGATATAATTAACAATATACTTAAAAATTAAGATATCAATTTTTGTTTTGTTAATCTAATTATTAAGCCTATTACGAATAAATTTATTAATATTAAAAATTTTGTGTAAAAGAGAATTGGGGCGGGCAAATTTTGGTTCGCGCCAGGTGGGACAGGTTAGTGCCGGCTGGTAATTCAAGCCAGCACTAACATTGCTAGAATTACCAACCGGCACTAACTTGGCCAGATGACGTCATAGAGGGCACGTTAGTGCCGGCTGGTAAGGATAGCCGGCACTAACCTAGCACTCCCCCCATAAATCCCTTCTCTCCCACACTTCACAAAATTCACAAAATTCAGATCGACGTGCGCCGCCGCCCCCGTCCCCGGCCGTCCCTCGCCCGCGTGCGCCGCCGCGCGTCGTCATCGACCTCCCCGGCCCGGCACGCCGTGTCGGCCGCGCAGCCCTTGCGTCCCCCGCCGCGCCGGCGCGAGCTCGTCCCCCGGCGCCGCCCCGACGCCGCCCTGCCCCAGCCCCGCGCGCTGCCCCGACCTCGTCGTCCTCGGCCGCGCCACTGTGCGCCTCGTCGTCGTCGCCGCCTGGTGCCGCGCCGGCGCAACCTCGTCCCGGGGCCGCCCCAACGCCCTGCGCTCCACCGGAAACGGCGCCGGCCTGCCTCCTGCCGCACTTGAGCCCTCCGCGAGGTCGGCTCGTCTGCTGCCATCCAGATTGCGCCCACCACCACGCCGGCTCCATCTCCGGCCTCTACGACACAATCCTCTTCGCCCATTCCCAGGTAAAGCTCTTCTTGTCTCATCTCCAAATCAATTAACCATAGATATATTAGAGGAAAACTTTGGAACCCAAAATTTGTGCAATGATCTCGTTAAACTTAGTACCAAAATTAACCAGATTAGTATGCTGGAGCTTGGCTATATGAGCTGTACTTCATTTTTAAACTGTGTGAAACCTTGGCACAAGCATAAACAAAAATGAGCACAAACAAAATATAAGTTCAGTGGAAATCAACAGCGCTGACTCACCACAGATGGAGAAGAAGCTGCTGATAGACCATACATGGCGGCATGTTTCACATTTTCAGGAGAAACGGCTGGTGTGCAACCTGTTTAAAAAATAAATATTTTCTAAAACTTGAGTGAACAGATTAGAGGAATTTTGTTGGCAACACTGACTGTAACAAGAATTAAATACAAAAACAGTCACCACTATGGTTGGGAAAATTAGGATTTGCACCGTTGCCCCTGCCATCAGCATGCATTCCTTAATTCAGAACTGAGCCTTCAATATAGCAAAAGATAAGTCAAAACTTAACTAGGACATATTCAAGGTCTGGCTATACATGATGGAGAAGTTTCTACCTCATGCATGAGGACAATGTTGCATATCTGAAGTGATATGGCTTTAGTGTTCACTAATGTATTAAAATTAAAATTAACGCATTCAGTAAAGATGGCTAACCTGGGATCATCATCTCTTGTCAAAAAGGATAATGCTGCATGCGCGCATGATGCCGCAACTCTTGGTCCTATTGCAGAAGCCAAAAATGCAACCTACACAACATTTCTAAAAAGTAAGACTTGAGTAGATACAAAAAAGAAGAGAAAAGCCCGATTTTATTTCTTGTTATCATGAAGAAAGTACATAGGGCAGAGTGGTGGGGATTCCTAAGAAACTAGTTCAAGAATTTCATATATCAGGATATGTTGCATTGTGGTCTTAAAGTAACCCCTACACTACAGTTCCAAATCCAAAGAGCATATATTCCAAGTAGCAATTTAGGCTTTTGTTTCTAATATTTTTTGTTGTTAAAAAAATACAGATGCAGATAAATTTACTCCGAAGACAGACAATTTCAAAGGTCAGCCAACCATAAATGCTCGAGCACATTATACAGCTACTAGCACCATTTCTATAACCAAAAAGAAAGAAATGTGGGGACTCACCAGCGACATGACTGGATTAGAAGAATTAATGAATGGAAGCTCGTTTCCAGGTTGAAAACTTTGAACTGGTATCCCTAAGGACAGAAAAACACATCCACATTACAAAATGGAAGGAACAAACACTTGGACTGGCATATTACCAAGCCTGATTGTTTCATTAATACAATTATGTATATTTTTTGTCACTAGTAAATGGTTATCTGCGCACTATTGTTGATAAGACTGCTCTTTATTGGCGTCAACTAGTTCCATCTATTTTCAGTCAACTGGATGCATCTCGATAAATAAATAAAGTCAGCGAATGAAAATATTTGCATCCTTTAGATTACTTTTTTCTTTGTTTTAGTACATTGGTATTTGCTTCTGAATTCGCACCAATGAGATATACATTTTGAGATGGAGGTAGTATTGGTTTATATTAATTAGCTAACTAATGCGACAGTGGAAATGGATCCTATGAACATCCAAGACGACTTAATGCATGAGCTCATTCGTGGTGATACCGAGTTTTATGAGGCCGAGAATGATGGCACCCAATTTTTAAACTTGCATTATCATGGCGATGAGGATGAAGAAACTAATGGGGAGGAAGAAGAAAATCTCGATGAAGCCGAGGTATAAAAGATTTGTCAATATATATGTGATTAGAATTTATATATATACGCGTGGACAACTTGTGTTAATTGTTAGATATTCTTTCAGGCATGAGGATCGACGAAGCCTAAACGGAAACGTGGCTCCAAGAGGAAGATGGTAGGATGTACGACCATCACGGAGATCGACAAAGCAACCGGCGCGCCACTGGCCCCTGGTCAAATTAAGACGACATTTGTAAATCAATTAGGATATCTTGTTAGGGAAAGCGTCCCTATAAAGTACAAGCTTTGGAAGAGAAATAAAGTCTTTGATCGATCTGAAGATATCGTGCCAGATTCAGAGAAAGATTTGTTATGGAAAGAGGTGTCGTTGCACTTCAACTTCCCCCCAGGCAAAGCTGACAAAGTAAAGGGATGGGAATTTAAGAAGATGGCAATTCAGTTCGGCTCGTTCAAGAAAAAAATGGTGGCAAACTTTGTCAACAAGGGCCTCACACCAGATTTTGATAAAGTCTGGAAGAAGCAACGAGAGTGGTGGAATGAATTCGTGAACTACAAGCACAGTGCTGACAGCATGGCAGCCTCGATTCAAGGCAAAATTAATGCTAGCAAAAAACAAACTTCCATAAACTTGGGCCTGGAGGTTATAAGGTTGCTATTCTGAAATGAGAAAAGATGGAAAATGATTTAATTGCAAAAGGAATCGTACCGCAGACCTTGAGTTGGCCCAAACGAGCAAGGTATTACTTCTATGCTCATGGAGGCACACTAGACCCCGAAACTGGAATGTTTGTGACTAGCGACGTACTAAGAGAGGCTGCCCAAAGACTCGACGACGCAATGAGGTGTACGGAAGAAGGAACCTTCCAGCCCAACAGAGATAATGATGAGCTAACTTACGCTCTTGGGAATGCGGAACACACTGGACGGACCCGAGGTGTGGGCATAGTTCCATGGAAATATGGCTTTTTCGGAGATCTCGAAACCTACCGAAGCCGATGCAGAAGCAAGGCAGTAGTGGCAGAGAAGATCCGTAGCCTAGAAAACCGGATAATGTCACTTGAGGCAACAGTTGGGCAATGCTCGGACCAACCAGCTGCCAATGTGGAGATCAGCCCCCCTTCTCAGCGTCGTAGCAGTGTTGCTTCCACGGAGCACTCTAATTTGGGTGCCGACAAGCCGAGGGACCCCATTGATGACATCACCGTTAGGACCCAATGTGAGCTTCTGGTTCTTTATGGGAAAAAGCTCAAAGTTTGTGCTGAGGGTTATGTGGAAGTCCAAGAAGAAGGCGGGACAATACATTGCCAGCCGATTCCTGAAGGATTCGCCAGAGTCTTTGTTGACCGAATTACTGAAGAACGCTGAGAAGACATGGACCTCCCGATCACTATAGGTCCTGAAGAAACAGAACTACAACATGCCGTACACACATGGATCGCGTGGCCAAAGCGCGACATAAGATTGGTGCAAGCAGCCACAGATTCCGCTCGGTGCTCAAGGCAAAGATCACCAACGCCAGCTGACAGGAATCCTAGTGTTGGCCCACCTTCTCCACTGCCTGCACGGGAACCCAGCATGGATCCGCCATCACCAGCCGCACAAAGCGAGCCAATTCCGGCATCATCACCAGCCGCACAACAGAATCAGAGTCAGCGACAGAAGGCATACACGGTACCTTCGGTCCAGCCATCTCATAAGTAGCAAAGAAAGAAGAAAGCGAAGGCTCCAGAAGAGGAAGAGACAGAAGAATCATTTCAAACCTTCTTGCTGAAGTGCAAGCTACTGAGGGAGGCTGCGAACAAGAAGCCAAAAATAGATCTGGTTGCAAAGTCACACTTCATTAAACACTTCATTAAAGATCCCACCAAGGAGAAAGAAAGGGAGTCGGATTATGATCGGCAGATCAGAAAGTGCTACAGCAACCCCAAGAATCGGCAAATTAATGTAAAGACCGTTCCCCAGCTCGGAGAGCAGTCCAAACAATCGATCCCTCCGTTGATAGTGCCCCATGAAGAATGTCCTGATGAATCAAGAGATCCGTTGACCATGGCTGGGATGATATTGCAAACTGATCTAACAAGGGCTCATTTGCTTGGGGAGGCCCTACAGAATGCACGCGGCAAGAAAAAGTTTGTACTTGGTGAACCTTTGATATGGCCAGAGTTGCTACCATTCCTACTAACGAGAATGGCCGAGTTACACAAATGGTATGCCGTGCAATCTAAAGCTAATGAATTAGAGATGTTCCCAGCTCGGATTAAAGATGAGCATTTCTGGCGGGGGCAGATGATGTATATATCGAGTTTGCAGCACTTTACGATTTATACCATCAAGATGCCCTTCACAAGTCCCTTGAAAGAAGAACTTCCATAATGTCGGGTTCTTCGACTCCGATATTATACACGAGAAATCGGTAGCGCAAAAGCCTGAAGAAATAGTCGATGTTATATACTGGGGGTTGCGTAAGAATACCATGTGTCCCTTCATTCTCTTGTCATTCAACCATCAGTGAGTCGTTCTTTGTTAGCCTCTTTTTTTTCAATCCCTTCATATTAATAATACTATTTAATAACTATTATAATCAACATTAATTGGTTATGTGTATGTATATGCACAGCTTTCATTGGATATTGCTTTGTATTCGGATTGAGGAGCTCAAGGTCTTGGTGTACGACTCGTTAAGGCAAGATAAATCAAAGTACCAAGATCTTATCGAGGTGGTAAATACTGCATGGAGTCGCTACCTCCACAAACACATAGGCTTGCCCATAATTGAAATCGAGCCTCTTCGTTGGGTGACTGATTTTCCGGTATGAATATACTCTCGCTACTAATGTCATTCGCAATAAACATCAGAAAAATTCTATATCGTAACCCACATTTGTCCATAGTGTTGGAGACAGGAACAAGAAAACAACTTATGTGGATACTACGTATGCGAGTGGATCAACTCTTTTGCAAGTGAAAAAGGGCAAATGACAGTGGAGGCATTCAATATACATGAGCACAATCACATCTGCTCATTATTTTAATTTTTTATTTTTTATTCTCATGTTTTTATCGAAAAATGTGACAGCGTTGGTGGATGAAAGAAGAACTCATTGAAATGGCTCGGATCAGGGCAATTTAAGAAGCTATATGCGGATTCCTGCTCGATGAAGTCATAAATCCTAAGGGCGAATTTCATGGCGATCTCCGTACAAGCGTCGCCAAAGAAGATCCGACAACGGGGAAGCTGATAAATTACTATAGTTGATGTGCTTAATAATTTGTAATATCTCAAGTAATTTTGAACTCCTAAGTGTTCCATACATGATGAATATATATATATATAATATTAGTGTAATATGCTGTCCTAATATTACTGTGCAATGCAAAGAGTACGACTATGTAGTCACATACGGTAGAAATATGCATAGCCATACGTATAAAAACGAAAAAGAAAAGAAACATAAAGAAGAAAAAAACATTTAGTGTCGGCCAGTTATACCAGCCGGCACTAACCTTGCTGCTAGGAGGTAGGCGGGGTCGGGCATGTTAGTGCCGGCTGGTATTTCGGACCGGCACTAACATGCACACGTTAGTGCCGGTCAGAGTAGCCGGCACTAACGACTGTCACGTTAGTGCCGGCCACAGAGACCGGCACTAAGCCGTCTTGTGACCGGCACTGATGTGCCTTTCTCCAGCAGTGGAGCACAGCGGCTCCTGGATTATTTGCAATCATTCAGGGCGGCCTCGGCCTCAAATTGGCGCATGAAGCATCAGAGGATGTCTGCCGCAGGATATGGAGACCCCAGCAACTCCGCGTCTCCACGTCTCAACGGCTTGAAGACCACCACAGTTTCGAATCCTAGCTTCGCATCTAATCAGCAAGGACAAATTAGACAACAGTTGCATCGAATCAGGCAGCAACAGCTCGGAGCAACTGCGTGGATGCTGGAGAGGGCGAGCTTATCCTGGCTTCACCCCTCTACCTCTCTGCCGTAGTTCAGACCATCTCATCGATCATATATTTACATTAACATAAAATGGATAAATAAATGGTTAACTTTTTGAGTTGTGGCCCTCACACTTATCACAAAGTGTATCCAGGCAATTAATCTTCAATCCTTTGTTGTTCTCTCCTCCCCATATTTTTAATCATTGCAACAAAAAGAGTATTTGTGTCCTTTCCAGTGGAGATGTGTTCAAAACTATTTTGAATTGTGAGTCCATACTACAAAAATAATTTGTAGCAGTGCACTGATTTTTTTTAGAAGCGGGGCAAAATATAATAAGTTGCTACAAATGGAGCATCGTTACTGAAGCATCTGACCTGCTATTAGAAAAATATTTTTTAAAGGCGGATCACCCCCTCACCCGCAACTAAAGAAGCCTTTCAATGGGCATGAGACACCATCACCCGCCTCTAAAAATGGTGACATTTCCAGCTGCAGGTGATGGCCTCACCCGCCCCTACAAATCAATTTCCAAGCTAATATAAAAGAATAGCATACCCTATAAAGTTAAAAGTGATTGTGTAGTATAGTGTTAAGTAAGGTATGCGCGAGGCTTGAGGTAGGCGATTTGAATCCCATATGGTTGGTTGCCTGGAATATTTTTCTTTTTCTTTTTGCTGTTTTTAATTTTTTTGAGTTTTTTATTTTCTCGATATGCATTTGTAAGAGCAAGCCATGGCATGATCTGTCCCAAGAAAGTGATTTTTATAGGCGGGTCAAAATATGACCCCCCTCAAAAAATTATTTTATGTAGCAGTGGTAAGACAATGTCGTGGATGCATGGACCACATATACGATGCAAGGCACTGATGTCACACACACATAGAATGAAAAGCTGGACCGATCATGAACCGGTAGAGCTGCTGGTTTATTGGTGTGACCAGTAGGCTGGCCAGTTTGACCCGGTTTAAATATCACTCTTATATTGTGTATACACTAAGAAATCACACGTCGGCAGATGTGGCCTTTAGTATGTAGACCCCGGTTCGAAACCCACCCACCTCATGTTTTCTCTGTTTTTGCGTTTTATTGGACTTATTATGGGGTTTTGGCTGGGCTGATTAGAGTAGCGATTGTGCAAATGAAATATACCAGTTTGTTCCTTTTTTCTTTCTAAATGCTCTTTGACGAACTCAACTGATGAGGCCGCTTGTGTTCCCGGTTTTTCTGATTCAACCAATAGTCCGTTCCATTTTCCGTTCACTGCACACACATCGTCATGATCTTTGGTGACACCTTGCAGTGTGGCCTCATCGGCAGCTTCCCCCGCTCTGCCACCTTCCCTGTTGGCGATTACGACAAGTTTCCACTTATAAGTGGATTCTCGGCTGAAATAAGCGAAAAGCCTATCCAAACGCTTCGATTAATTTTCACTTCCGACGGAAGCCGCTCAGCTGAAAATCACGGATACAGCATGAACCTCGATTCTGTCCATCGCATTTGAGATGAAAGCTCAGAGTAGTAAACAATCCTACTTCACAAGTTGAAAATGATCGGGTGCTCGTAACCTAAGAGAGTGGAGGTGAATTACACTACTATACAAAAACTGATTAACCGAGACTCTTTGAAAAGGGCTTGGAGGCGGGCAGGAAAAATAACCGCCTCAGTTAATGGTCCGCATTAACCTAGGCGGTCACTTTTTTTTAACCGAGGCGGTTCTACAAAATTGCCTCGGAAAATATATTAACCGAGGTGGACTCATTATAAATGACCATCTCGGTTAATAGTCTATTTTCGGAGACGGACTCCATATAAATATCCGCATCGGTTAATGGTCCAAGCCCATAAGAAGCCAATATGAGGCCCGATAACCGTCTTCATATATAGTGAAGTTAGGGTTACTCCTCCTAGCACTCGGCCACTCATTCCTCCAGATACATCACTCGCAGCGGCCTTTCCCCCTCCCTCCCCAACGCTCCCTCCCATCCCTCCTCCTCCACCTCTCCACCTCCACCGGCTGGGGTTGCGCAGGGGGACGGTGAGCTCCTCCTCCACCGGATCCGGCGTTGCACGAGGAGTGGCGTGCATGTGGAGGCGGCAGACTCCCTCCTCCATGACGGTGTGCGGCAACGGCGGGCTCCCTCCTCCAGAATGGCGCGCAATGACTGCGGGCTCCCTTCTCCATGACGTCGTGCGGCAGCGGCAGGCTCCCTTCGCTTGCTCCACGACGGCGCGCGACGGCGGGCTCCCTCCACCATGGCGAACGGCTGCGGGCTCCCTCCGCTCCCTCCACAATGCGTGTAGCGGCAAGCTCCTGCTCGCGCCTCCGGATCCGACCGCCTCCCTGCTCGCACTGGTCTCCCTCCCTCCTCCCTCCTGCAGATCCGGCCGCGAGGGGCGGCGCTGGAGCGCTGGTGCGAGGGAGGCGATGGATCTGCACTGCGGCGGCACGTGGGGGCAATGCTGGAGCAGTAACACGGCGGGCCACGACGGCACGGCACTGGAGGAGCGGCGGCGGTGGCCGATGGGCTCACCGGGCCCGTGATGGGCTCGCTGGGCTTTTCTATTTTTTTATTTGATTAACTGAGGTGGGCAGCAGAACCGCCTCAGTTAAGTCACGATTAACCATGACGATGCCTCCGAGGCGGTTGGGTCTGCCCGCCTCGGAAAATAGTTTTTGACCACCTCGAAAAATAATTTTTGTTGTAGTGTTAGGCAACTTAAAACCTTAACTTAAGGCCCCAACTAGTTTGCACATAAAATTAAACTATTGCATACTATCTAGAAGTTCAACTACGATTTAACTAGCGTGAAACTCTTGTCCGAAAAGAGTTTTGCAACATTTAACGAATTTTAGCAAAATACTACTCTATGAATGTAAAGGCACACAAGTTGCAATATGAAATGCGAAAATATAAAGAGGGGATGAGAGGAAGCAAACTATTGACACAATGATGTATCTCGTGGTATCAGTAGGCAAATGCCACCCCTAGTCCACATTGTTGAAGCACTCAATCAAGAGTATTGCTTCTCGAACACCAAGTCTCTTCTGGGGATACCTTTACTTGCCACAAAGGCAATGCCACTAAGGATTACCAAAGTTCCCGGTTACCTTGGTCTCGTTTTCCACTAAGGAGCTTCTCCACGAAGGATAGGGGTCTCCACGTCCTCCGCACAAAATCGTCGACACCGCTCGACACCAAGCCGAAGGGTCATTGACTTGCCGGCGAGCCACGAAGGCTCCAAGGATGACTGGCACACCAAGATTCAAGCTTGAGTAGCTCTCAAGGAAAACACACATGGTGCACAATCTTGCTCCCACACTCACACTTGAGCTAGCCTAGCACCTTTACTCACAAAGCTTGTGCCAAATCTAAGGATGTGATTAAGTAGCACTTTGGTTGTCTTGGAGGTGTTATTCAATGTGTATGGAGTCTCCCTCAACTCCAGCAACTCCAAAATGGTCGGGGGAAGGCATATATATAGCCCACAAACCTGAAGTAGCCGTTTGTAGCCATTGAGGCTTTTCTGCGTAGGGCGTCCGTTCAACCGGTGAGGGGGCATCGATTTAACCAGTCTATCACAGTCTAAAACTAGTCGTTGAGCTTCGGACCACTACCTGTTGCTGACGTGGATGCACCGACGCCTTGCACCGATGGGTGTCGGTTTAACCGGTGCTGAGGGCTTTGCTTTGGATGTTTGACATGCTCTCTAAGTAATGCCGAGGTCAATGCACCGACTCCTGTGGATACACTATCAGTTTAACCTATGCTTAAGGATTTCTTCATTTGGCCTTCACTTGTATGATCCAATGCACCGACGCACTGCTGTTGGTTTAACCGGTGCACTATATTTTGTTGCACTTGTCCAATTTTGTCGCGGCGGTCATTTGGATACCTCAACTATATTCTATCTCTATTTTTTGTACTATGACTTGGGCTTCTCAACGGAGAATTGGACACATTGAATTTCATCCATGGGACCTAGAAATCTACAAATATGATCTCACAAACTTGTTAGTCCCATTGATTATGTTATCTCACAATCACCAAAAACACAAACAATATAATGGCCTAATGGGGCCAAATGTTCCTTACAGCTAGGACCTTTGTCGGCGGATCTTATCTCACTGTAATTTCTTTGCTTATGGTAACAAAGTTCATTCTCCCCTTTGGTGAATAAAATGTACAATTTTTTATGTACATCATAGTAAACATGATTTCAACTAGTATATTTGTAACACCCCAGGTATCACGCAACCCTAGGATGCTACACAACTACACTACAAGATATCGAAATAGAAAATTTCGACAACATATACCTTGAAACAAGCACAAGCGGAAGCAACAATAGAACGACAATATATGAAGCGTGATTAACCAACATAACAACCGTATAACTTTAGCAAACACAAGGACAACCCAACATCTCCCAAACATACAAGATTATCAATTAACATTATATGTGATCCCGTGGAGAAGTGTATGACGTGCAACTAACCCACTTCCCTTCATGCTAGCTTCAAAGATTAACCTGAGAAGGGATAAAATAAGGGTGAGATTGGATAATCTCAGCAAGTGAACTACTTTTACAAGCTATTTAAACCGCAATAGATTAACTAATGATTTGACAAAGTAGCAAGTATCAAAAGATAGCTCCACTATTTGCTAGATGTACCAAGAGTATAGCAAGATGGAATAATATTATTTTGATACCGAGCTACTAATAATCAATAATGTAAGATCTATATACTGTGATGGTAAGCAACCCTTAACACAGCTATAACATAGGGTCCCCGTAGCAACTAGAAATAAAAAATAGCAATATGTTGACCATATAATAATAATAAAATGGAATGATATTTGTACTCCAATTAAGGTGCAAGGAATGCAAGAGATCCACATGTGCAGTATATCCATAATTTTTTAAGTCATACAAGACACCCATCACCATGGAGAAGTATCATTATGAAATTATTTTCATGGCAACCATATCCACCAGTATCCAAACATCCAGACCATAAAGCAAGTGAATATAAGAGGCACACATATGGTATATCCAACTCTCACAAGCCACATCAGTGTGTGTCAACATAGGCCATAGTATATGTATGTGATACTATATATCCATTATATCCAACATTAAGCCAAAAATGCATATCAATGCACATGAACTCCTGCCTTCATACCCATCAAGGTATGAAGCTACACCTCTATGCCAAACCAATGATGTATGCATATGGATGCATATGAACTCCTGCCTTCATACCCAACAAGGTATGAAGCTGCATCGTTATGCCCAATAAACGATGCTGTACCAGTACTGTCGCAACCATAGGTTCGCGGCATAACTCCAAATTCCATGTAATGCAGTGCAATGCAATGCAATGCAATGCAACAGGATCTCCAAAGCCAGATATCATATACACCAAATTCAAATACCCTGTACTCCATGATGGAAGGAGAAAATAATTCATGATAGTTAATACCAGAAATGCAAACAGTACTCCCACAACACAAACAACACCAACCATGATTGAATAGTTATATGTTCTAAACACCAACCAACCATGACTCAGTAATCATATATTCCAAATATCAACCAACCATGACTCAATAATCATATATTCCAAATATCAACCAACCATGACTTAATAATCATATGTTTCAAACACCAACCAACCATGCTTGAATATTCATATGGTGCAAACATCAACCAACAATGACTAAAGAATCATGTGTTGCAAACATCAACCAAACAGTTATTCCTACGATTATATTTATAGATCCCCCTAGTCTTAATAGAATTAGGATAGTGTGTAGCCATTATCAATTAAACATACAAAAGAATAATTCCATAATCCAAGCCCCAAGCATATCTATCATATAAAAACATTTCTATGTAGTGCCGGTCAGCCCAAGATTCAATCGATATATTTGAACACAAATAATAGCTAGTAACATACTACTTCGAACCTTGCTCATAATCCAAACTCCAATTTATCCACACATGACAGCACTCGGAGACATCAAGTAGCCTAAATGTCACAGAGATTTTCATACACCAAGATTAGCATAACCTCTACTATAACAAGCCTGCTCATTAGTAAACCATCAAGGATTCTAAAGATTTTACTCACAGAAAAACATACCATAGTATAAATTACTTAGTATATGTCATATGTAAATCATCCCCAGCCATAAATTCAAAATCCGTCACATATAGACCACCTCATTTGTCTATCCACCCATGTTGAATTAAAAAGCCATGTTACCTCTAGATTTAATTTATATTAGCAACATCATTTCATATTTCAACCAATCATTATGAGTCATGTCCAAATTTGTTATATCATCACTTAGTGTGCTGTATTTTATAAGTGGATGCAGTAAAAATAGAATGTTAAAGTTATAGCAACGCAACCGCTACGTTCACTTGCCTTTACCAACAATGTAGCTATGCATAGACTCCTCATAGCAACACCACCTGCTAAACCAGCCATATATCAGCACAATAAACCCAAATGGCATTCTCATATAGAAATATAGTGCTCATATATCTAAGACCCCCAATATCAATAAGAATAGACGAACTGCATTTCTTGTCAACAACATCGATAACGAGCAGCAGTGCTTCTCTTTTTCACATCTATTTTTATACAACAGATTAGATAACAAATAAAAATATATTGGGAAACTAGAGTCAATAAACTACAACTTTGGTAGCAAGATAACAATTTTATCGGATCTCTATGGTCACCTAACACACAACTCAAAACGGACCTTTAGAATCTGCCTAACAGCTCATGTACCAATATAGAGAAATTCATATCTCCTAAACTATAAAATAAAAAAATATGAAATTTTGCTGGAAGTAAGAACTTTTATCCCTCTACAAAAGTCTTCATAGATGGAAGAGCCAATTTGGCCATTTACAAGGTGAAAATCACCAATGAACGAACATACCTGACCAGATCTGCTAGGCCACACGAACAGTCACATTGATTCTGAAACGACCCGGGTTTTCGAACGAAGAACCTGAAACCCTGTATCGTTGTGATAGTCCCTGGATAAGTAGCTATCACATACAGAACTCATTTTAGGCAGTAAATCAGTTCATACTCACTTAAAAGATTCAAACATGAATTTAATTATTACAAAATCGAGAGGATCTGCAGTACGAATATTTATTATAAGCCCATTGGTCTAAACTGAAACAGACAGAAAATGGTAGCGATTCACCATGTGGCAGAGTGTGGGGGTACTCACATCCGGCCACAACCGGGCGAATCTCGTGGTGCAAGCCACGGAGAAACCAGAACTGCTTCTTCTCCTCAGTGTTAGTGTCATCTGGGGCATACCTCATCATCTTCATGAAGTGGCGTTCATACTCCTCCACTCGCATCGTACCTTGGGTCATGGTACGGAAGTCTTGGGCCTTCTGGATGAGAATCTGCTTGGGCACGTGCTGGTCGCGGAATGCCTTAGCAAACTCATCCCAAGAGATGTGCGCCAGATCGGCGTGTTAGTCACAATAGCTATCCCACCAAGACTTTGCAGGTCCATCCTGCTGGTGCACAGCGATGGCGACACACTCCTCGTCATTGCAGTCGGTGAGGGTGTGCTTCGTCTCAATGATCCTGAGCCAGTCATCAGCATCCATTGGGTCTTCTGAGTAGCTGAACGTAGGAGCCTTCAGGCGGATGAACCTTTCAATCTTGCGGTGCAAACCTTCCTCCTGGGGACCCTGGTGGCGACCTCCATGGTTGTTTCCTTGTTCCGCCAGCTGGGTCAGGCGTTGGAGCCACTGGGTCTGGGTGGCCATAACCTCGGCGAAGTTAGGCTGCGGTGGCGGTGGTGGTGCTTGCTGACGGTTGTTTCTGCCTCTGGCTCTTGGCTGTGGTGCGGGTGCTTCTTCAACGTTGTTCTCCTCATTGTTGTCCTCGTCATCTCAATCTTCCACTTGTCCCACGGGGATTGGAGGGGCTCGGGTAGCCAGGGCAGCGCCTCTGCCACGCCCCACTGGTGGTGCACGTGCCGGGGCATGTCCGCGTCTACGACTGACTGGGCGGGCGCGTCCGCGTCCACATGCTGTTGGACCAGCTTCCTCTTGAGCGGCTTCCTCGAAGTGGCCAAGCAGACGGTTGGACCTCCGGGTCGACATCTTCTGAGAAGGGCAGACGAAGAGCTAACTCGAAACACTAGGAACGAGCACAGAACTATCTTACTACACTCAAGAATAAGAGCCATAAGAGGCAAGTAAGAAGCAATTAAGATGCAAGCACTCAATCATTCAAACATTCCTAATCTAGCAAACTTTTCTATTTAATTACTTTGTAACTACTTTAGAGTGGTGGTCTCTACTTCATGAGGTTCAGGGTCCCTCGGGAATTAACCGAGTTCACTTCCTTCTGATCCAAAAGGCTCCATAAGAAACTTCATCAACGTAGGTAAGAGAACGAGTCAAGGAATTAAGGGAAGATGAGTCAAAGGTAGTATTCACTAGTTCGAGGGAGTATAGTAAACAGAAAGAGTCGTTCAGAGTGTCCTGAATCTATCGGCCAGTCCTAAGGCTTGTGCTACGGTCAAGTATGCTCTGATACCAATTGAAATGACCCGAGTTTTCAAACGAAGAACCCGAATCCCTGTATCGATGTGATAGTCCCTGGATCAGTAGCTTTCACATATAGAATTCATTTCAGGTAGTAAATCAGTTCATACTCACTTAAAAGATTCAAACATGGGTTTAATTATCACAAAATCCAGAGGATCTGCAGTACGAATATTTTATTACAAGCCCATTGGGCTAAACTGAAACAGACAGAAAACGGTAGTGGTATCTGATCTTCAGGCCATCCTTCATCTTGAACTTCATCTCCACAGGAAGCACTTGAGCATAGCACGGGCGTCTAAGCTTCAATCGTACCATCTGTCATTGTTGGTGTCGAACTCCTGATCGGATCCTGCATCATGCCAAACTATCCCCAAGGATGGGATAGGTTCATGTCACCATCCGTATGCAAACTTTAAGTGGATGCAAATGTACAAAAAGTAGCCAAAGAGAGGCTGAGGTTTCCTATGCAAGCACATGTATATAAATAAGTCATCTGTCACTCTCTGACACGAGCCATACCGGCATCGGTCAACCCAAACCATAAACATGTCTCTCACCCAACTCAAGTCAGTGCAGGAACTACCTCTCCCTGCACCTCAACTGACTCCACAGGGGGAAGTGGACTAGAGGGAGGTAGAAAGCTGGGTTTTCTACTCTAGATGAAGTTACAGAAGTGTAGGAGATGTACATGACCGAGTACGTGGCTATACATACAGATTTCACCCTGCAGGGGTTGCACACCTGTACCCACTCACCACGAATCCATCCAGGAGCGACCTGACTATCTCTGAGACACCGGCCTACCGAAGTACTCCGAAGAGCAAGGCTAACTGCTACGGCACCATCCTGTCCCCCCAGGTTGGGATGCGACCCCCTCGTGGTTGGGGCGCCCTGGAGTTGTGTGGCTCTCCCCTTGCCATCCGAAGTTCCACCAAGCGCCCATGCTCCTCCCGCATCGGGCCTCCCTCACACTACCCTACTCCTGACAGGTCTGGTGACGCACATAGCTAGCTCGGACCGGATCCACCATCACAGTGGGTAAGTGGCGTGTACGAAAAGTCCTACAAATCTCAGATACCACATATATCCATAAGAAGCCAGGGCAAGCACTCCTCGCAGTCCTCCACAATGGTCCGCCAAAGGCACCCATAACAGGTATCGCCTCTCCTTGGGCACCCATAACAGGTATCGCCCCTCCTTCTCTTCCCGCACCCGCCATAGGTGCTCCCCAAAATGTGCCCAATACACATTCCCGGCCAGTAGCTTGCCCCCGCTAAAAGCCCTATCTCTGGCTGCTCACAAAGTGGGTCTCATGCATGCAAGACTATCATATCATGGCATTCCCATACCTAATCATTCTCATAGTAGCCAAAGCATTCAAGAATCCATCAAGGAGTCATAGGGTACAAGGAATAGGATAAATACATAGGTCATGCTGGCTTATATCACATACACACAAGTAGAGCAATAGCAATTCTAGCAAGCAATGCCTAATAGGAATTCAAATCATAGATGGGCGTGAACTTGAGTGCTCCTCGTAGAACTCCTGGGATTCCTGGTAGTCCTGTTTGTCAGTCTTCTCTTCAGCAGTAGGACCTAATCATAATTATGGATTACTATAGGGGCCAAAGTGCAAAAATGCACAAAACTATCCAAATAAGATCCAACTCACAATAAAACCTACTCTAATGCATAGATCATGATTTTAGAAGAATTTTAATACTAGTTTCATAATTTTCGGAGCTCCGGTTGATTTATTAAGAATTTTTTAAGCTTAAAACAATTTCTGGAATTAATAAAAGGTTTTTGGAAAAAGAAAAACACACAGGCTGACACGTGGCAGCACCAGGGAGTGCCACGTGTCCTGCTGATGTCAGCACGGGGTCCGCCAAATGCTGACGTCATCATGGCCTTTGATGACGTCAGTTTTGACCTGGTCAACATTGACCAAGTCAATGGTCAAACTGGGTCCACGTCCAGGTGGGGTCCATATGTCTGCGGCACAGAGTCACTGACCAGTGGGTCCCGCGTGTCAGGTTTTACTAGAAAAGAAAAAGGAAAAGAGTTCGCGGGCTCAAAGTTTGGTTGGGCTGGCTCGGGTTGGACGTTGGCTCGACCCGTGAAGGAGCAGGACGGCTCGGCTCCTCGGGCTGGACGGCTTGGCGGGCCTGGTTGGCTTGGTGGATCGGCTCAAGACACTTTGCCAGTAGAAGCGACAGCGGCCCACCTTTCTCTCTTCCCTTTTCTTTTCTTCTCCTTCTTGCTTTCACTAGCGAGCCGGGCCCGCATGGCAGCGCGTCCTTCTCCTCTCCTCTGCTTCTCTCGCCTCCTCCGATGAGCCTTGGCAGGGGCGCCCGGTCATGGACGATGGTGGCGAAGGCTTCTAGTGGCGACGACGAGGCTTCTCCGGCGGCGCGGCTTGAAGAGGTCGATCGGGATGGTGGCGCGCTCGGGCAGCGGGGTCGGCGGCAAGGCGGGGTCTGAGCTATGGGGAGGTGCGGCCATGACGGCGCGTGCGTGGGGGAGCGCCTGAGCACGGGAACGACGGCAAGGCAACGACGTGCGCGATGCGCGCGGGGAATCCGGCACTCCGGGCCCGCGGCGGCGACGCAAGGGGCGGATCCAGGGCAGAGCAAGGCGGGGCCAAAAATGGCAGCGGCTCAAGCTCCCTACTCCCTCGGCTTGGTCAGGGTGAGGTCGTGGTAGAGCAGACGCATAGGCGGCTGGGCGGACCAAGGCAGGGCGAGGGATGCACGTGCGCAGGCACTGGTTTGCCAGGCCGCGGCGGATCGGCGGTGACCGGGGTCACAGCCGGGTCTTGGCTAGAGCAGCGACGGCACAGGTGCGGGCTCGTGCCAAAGGGCACGGCGGCAAGCACAGGTAGGCTTGGCTCTGCTATGAGGCGGCGAGCGCATTCTCGGTCCAGCAAAGGCCAGACGAGGCTGCGGCGCCAGGCGAGGTGAGGCAGCTAAGCCTCGGCGAGCAAAGGCATCGCCTTGGCAGGCCCGGCCTAGGAGACATGCACGGGCTCGGGGCCGGCACGGGCACGCGGTGGCACGACACCAGTGCAGCGACCGATGGGGCACGAGGGTGAGGCGGTCCGACGTGCGCGGGGTTCATGCAGCAAGGCAACAGCCATGCTCGGCTCATGTCCAAGGTGTGCCTGGGTGAACGCACGCGGTGCGCTCGACAAAATGCCGTATAGGCGCTTGCGTGCGCCATGCCGCGACGTCGCGGCATGCAGGGCCGTGGCGAGGGCGAAAGGCAATGGCGGGGTGCGGGTTCGCGAGTGGGGTGGCGACGGGTCCCTACAGACGAGGCGCACACACAAGGGTAGGAGGGTCCTAGGGCTGTTCTATGGCGGCTCGATGGCGGCGAGGTGCAGCGGGTACCTACCTGGTGGCTCGGAGAAGGATAGGGTGAGGCAGGGATGAGGCGCGGCCCTGGCGAGCCGAGGCAGTGCTGTGCAGAGCAGCTGCGTTGATAGAGTCGTTTGGGCACTTGCTTGACGGAGCTCCGGCGGGCGGCGACGTCATCCTCCTCCTGGATGTGCTCCTCCTCTTCTCTCCTCCTTTTCCTTCCTTTGCTTCTTCTCTTCTTGGCGGTGGCGGCGGGGAAGGGGAACAAATCCCCGAGGTGGCTAGGGTTGCAAGGCAGGGCTCTAGGGTTTATAAAGCAGAGGCGCTAGGGTTGGGGCTGCCGCGGCGGGCCCAAACGCCGAGGAGCGGCGTGGATGGGACGGCTGCGCCGCGGGGGCATGTGGCAGCATCAAGGGGTGCAGCGGTGGGGCATGGCATGCAGGGAAAAAGGGGGCAAGTCAGGCATGGTGACAGAGCGCTTTGCAGCGGCCATCGCGGCGAGGCCGTTTCCTCCTTTTGGCGCGTAGTGAGGAAAAGGCGTGGTGGAGCAAGCAGGTGAGGGGCGCGGCAGCGGCGTCCGCGCGGAGGAGAAGAACAGGGGAAGGGAAAGCTGCAGGTGGGGTAGAGCTGTCAGTGACAGCGGGTGGAGGAAGGAGGTGAGGCGGTGGTTTGGGCTGGTCTGCGTGCCAGGCCGGCGAACGCGTTAGTGGGCCAGCGGAGCGGGCCAGGGCGACGGTTCTGCTGTGCAGGCCGGCGCGGGTGAAGGAATGGAGGCGCCGTGTGGGCTGGTAACGGACCGCGCGGCTGGGCTGGCGCGGTGAGGTGGATTGGGCCGGGGGGGCGCTGTTTGGGCTGCGTTCGGGAGCTAGTCCGGTTGGGTGGAGACAGGCCGGGTTTGGCGGTTGGGTTGGGGTGGAGACAGGCCGGGTTTGGCGGTTGGGTTGGCTGGTAGGCGGGCTTGTTAGCTGGGTTTGGTCCTGTTAGTGGTTAGGGGTTAGAGGGGTTAAGGCCCAAGTTAGAGTTAGCCTTTGGATTTCATTTGAATGGCTAAATTCAAATGAATTCCCACACAATTTCAAACAAAAGAAATTAACCTCACTTGAATTCAAATAAACATGGTAGATCCAAAAACTCCAAATAAATCACACTAACATTAGAGTCCTTATATTAAATATCTTTTATTTTCTAGGAATTCTGAGAGAGATAGCATTAATACTTAGGTTATTTCAGCTAGTTGCACAGTCACACAAAATGTTTTTGAAAACTCGTATTTTTGGAATATATAACATTCCGTAAAAATTACGAGATATTACAGATTCAGCCATATCTCGAGTTCTAATCCACCAAAAATTACAATTAAATACAATATGGAAAGCTTAAGAAATTCTCCACAACTTTTTAAACTATTGCAGAAATCAATTCGACATATAACATAGCCAAATATCATGCCCTAGACGAACTGCCGAATCTGCTACGAAACAGCAACTAGAAAACGTGGTAAGAATCAAACCCAACACCTAATCCTCTAATCTCCCACGGCCAAATCCTCCAAAACACTTAATTAAGGGTATAAAGTCGGATTCCATAATTAGCCATGGGGTTCTCCATGAGAATCCATAAGGGAAGGTTGGGGAAAACACAAATCTCGCCTATCCCCTCGATCCTCTCTTCCTCCTCAATCTGTTTGGATACTCCGCGTTTTCTTGATTGAGGCTACAATGGAGTGGATCTGAGGGAGGATCCTCTCTTCCTCCTCAATCTGTTTGGATACTCCGCGTTTTCTTGATTGAGGCTACAATGGAGTGGATCTGAGGGAGGATGCCGCCAAGCATATGCAGCTGTTCACTGTCCTGGCCCTCGATCCTATCGGCCCCTTTGGTCAGTTGGCTCTTCGGGCCGATAGGTGTTGACACAGAATTGCGCCAATGCAAATCTCCATGAGAATCCATAAGGGAAGGTTGGGGAAAACACAAATCTCGCCTATCCCCTCGATCCTCTCTTCCTCCTCAATCCGTTTGGATACTCTATGTTTTCTTGATTGAGGCTACAATGGAGTGGATCTGAGGGAGGATGCCGCCAAGCATATGCAGCTGTTCACTGTCCTGGCCTTCGATCCTATCGGCCCCTTTGGTCAGTTGGCTTTTCGGGCCGATAGGTGTTGACACAGAATTGCGCCAACGCACTCGAATGCGCTAGAACGCGCGACGATCGTCAAAACGATCAACCCAGCGAAAACCATGGGCGGACCGGTCTGACCGGTTTCGCCGACCGGTCTGACCGGTGCAGGCAGGAAACTCACGAAGACCTAGAACAGCGAGCTCGGGAGGGACCCCATCGGAGCTCGTGACTGTAGGGTTGCTCTGAGGTCGGCAGGCCACTCAGAACGTCTTCAAACGCCGCCGGGACGAAGGAAGAAAGCAATCTAGGGTTGGAAAAGGCTAGGGTTTGAGAGATAAAAGTAATACGATTTTTTGTATTGATTCGATTGGGAATAACCTCAATCGGCCTTAGCCTTTATATTTATAGGCCGGGGAAGACGTACCCCTTCACGAGTAGGATTACATGAGGACTCTTTCAAAAAACCCTAATTCTACTCGGACTGTACAAACCAGACCGGTCAAACCGGTCGGCCTCAGCAGGTGCCAAATTTGGCTGTCAACATATGCCCCCTGCTTTTTGGTGAGTTTCACAAGCCAAAAAGCAAGAACTATCCTGATGTACATGTTTTACACAAAGCACACAATTCTAAAAATAAAACTAAGGGAGATATCCAATACCGGCCGTCTTCGTCTTCACACACTTTGCCAAATGCTAGGATAGAATTTCTTCAAGTATCTCCCATTGATAGCCCTGGGTAGACGTTCACCTTGCACCATCTCCACCATATACGAATCTCCAGAGATAACTTTGATAATCTTGTATGGACCCTCCCAACTTGGCGACCATTTGCCAAACTTGTTGCTTTTCATCCCAAGAGGCAAAATTGTCTTCCAAACCAGATCCCCAACCTGAAAAGATTTAAGTTTTACCTTTTTGTTGTAAGCTCTAGCCACCCGAAGCTTGTCTTTCTCAATCTCCTTCAAAGCCTTCAAACGCTTGTCGGTCACCTCATCAATATTATCCATCATCAAATCATGGTAATCAACAGTGGAGAGGTCATTTTGCTTTGCCAACCTATATGCGTCTAGATTTACCTCAACGGTTAAAACGGCCTCTTGACCATACACAAGATCAAAAGGAGTAACCTTAGTAGAACCATGTCTAGATATACGATGAGCCCACAATGCTTCAAATAACACCTCATGCCACCTCTTAGGATTTTCTTCTATCTTCTTCTTGACAAGTTTGATCAAAATCTTATTACTAGACTCGGCATGCCCATTGGCCTGAGCATACTATGGAGATGAATTGAGCAACTTAATCTTATAAGATTCGGCAAAGGCACGCACCTCTTTTGATATAAATGAAGGACCTTGATCCGTTGTCAAAGTTTGTGGAATGCCGAATCTATGAATAATATACTCAGTAATAAACTCAATTACCTCCCTATGTGTCATATTCTTCGAAGGAACTGCTTCGGTCCACTTAGTAAAATAATCTGTAGCAACTAACACGAAGCGATGCCCCTTTGAAGATGGAGGATTAATCTGTCCAATGAAATCCAACCCCCAACCTCGGAATGGCCACGGTTTAATAATAGGATGCATCAACGCAGCAGGTACCAATTGCAAATCACCAAACCGCTGACATTCTTCACATCCTTTATAGTACTCGAAACAATCGGATAACATAGTGGGCCAATAGAAACCGGCCCTTCTAAGTAACCACTTCATCTTGGGAACCGATTGATGAGTACCACAAATTCCTTCATGAACCTCTCCCATAGAAACACGGGCCTGATCTGAGTCTAAACACTTGAGAAGCAAATCTTCGGCAGTTCTACGATAAAGCTCATCGTCAATTAAAACGTACTTGAAGGCCAAACGCTGAATATTTCTATCTGCACCACGACCGGGATCTCTTAAATATGATATAAGAGGGACCCTCCAATCCTGAGCTTTGGCCAAAACAATTGAATCAACTTTTTTGGCCGAATCAGAATCAGCAGCTGCATCACCGGTTAGACCGGTCTGGGCGGTCAGACCGGTATCGCCGACCGGTCGGACCGGTGTGTCCAGAACCAGAAACTCGGCTTTCGTTTGCATCGACTTGCGAATGTTGAAATATTTTTCGTAACATTATAACCAGATGCTTGCTGAGCCAGAGTATTTACCTTTTCATTTTCTTCCCTCGGTATATGTTTAATAATAAATTCATCGAAGGAGGAAATAATATCAAGGCATTTATGAAGATATGCATTTAGAGAACCATTATAGCATTGGCATACCTTGGAGACTTGCTGCACCACCAGAAGAGAATCTCCAAAGGTTTCAACATGCTTCACGCCCATGAATTGCAAGAATTCCAAGCCAAATAGAAGCACTTCATATTCAACTTGGTTATTTGTGCATTCTTCTTATAATCGGTTTGAAAATTCAAAAACGGCACCATTCGGAGAAATAAGAACAACACCAATCCCTTAACCATCGTTACAAACCGATCCATCAAAGTAAAACTTCCATGGTGTGCAGGTAACATAGCCGACTTCCAAATCATGCTTGTCATTAATCCGATGTTCAACAATAAAATCTGCTACAATTTGGCCTCTCATAGATTTTAAAGGTTCACAAGCCAAATCATACTCAACCAAAGTATAAGCCCACTTACCGATTCTACCACTCAAAATCGGTTTCTGTAACATATGTTTGATCACATCGGTTTGACATACTACTATGCAAGTACTAGATAATAGATAATATCTCAATTTGGTACAAGCATAATAAAGAGACAAACATAACTTCTCAATAAATGTATACCTCGTCTCCGCATCAATAAGTCATCGTTTTAAATATGTAATAATATATTCCTTCCCTTTGGTCTCTTGAGTCAAAATAGCCCCAATAACCTTGTCTTCAGCAGCCACATAAAGTCTGAAAGGTACTCCTCTCCTAGGTGCTTTGAGTACGGGTGGTGAAGACAAATAAATCTTGATCTTCTCAAATGCTTCTTGCTGTTTTGCCCACCAAGTAAATTCGGTTTCATCTTTTAATCGAAGAATAGGAGTAAAAGCATCGATCTTTCCGGACAAGTTAGATATAAATCTTCTCAAGAAATTTACCTTGCCCAAGAACTTCTGTAAATCCTTCTTGCATGTAGGGGCTTCAACCTTCTTCATGGCTTCAACTCTCTTAGGATCAATCTCTATTCCCTTCTCATGAATAACGAAGCCAAGAAACTTTCCAGCCGATACACCAAAAGCACATTTGAGCGGATTCATCTTTAAACCATACCGGCGCATCCTCTCAAGAGCAAGTCTCAAATCGGCTAAATGATGATCTAAACCGGCCGATTTAATGACAATATCATCAATGTACACTTTCAAGATGACACCAATCAAATCATGAAAGATTAAATTCATAGCTCTTTGATAAGTAGCACCCACATTTTTCAAACCAAAAGTCATAACCACCCACTCAAATAAGCCGACAAATCCTAGACATCTAAAGGCCGTTTTAGATATATCTTCTTCGGCCATGAATATTTGATTGTAACCGGCGTTACCATTAAGAAAACTAATGACACGATGTCCGGAAGCCCCATTAATCAACATATCGGCTATAGGCATAGGATATTCATCCTTGGGAGTAGCTTTATTAAGATCTCTAAAATCAATGCACACTCTAATTTTCCCCGAATCCTTTTTCTCAACAGGCACAATATTAGAGATCCAATCAGCATAACGACAAGACCGAATAAATCCAGCATCAAGTAAACGATTAATTTCAGTTTTAATTCAGTCATAAATAATGGGATTGAAACGCCTAACCGGTTGTTTATATGGTCTAAAACCGGTTTTAATAGGTAAATGATGCTCAACAAGATCACGACTCAAACCAGGCATCTCATGATACTCCCAAGCAAAGCAATTGATGTATTCTTTTAATAAATTAACCAAATCGGCTTTATATTCAGTCGATAAATTTTTGTTTACAAAGGTCGGCCTAAGAATAGTTCCATCACCAATGTCTACCTTTTCTAAAGGATCGGCCGATGTAAACCCTTGTCCCAGCTTATCTAGATCACCAGAATCTTCAATGGCTTCACACATATCGTTCGTACGCGCCCGATATTGATCTAGCCTCTGCTGTAGCCATTCTGCGTTAGGCCGGTCTGACCGGTCGGGGTGCCCGGTCTGACCGGTCGGCCCCGTGCGCCGAACGGGACAGGACCGGTCTGACCGGTCGGTACTGGCGGTCTGACCGGTCGCCTCTGGAATTTCTGTTGTCCTCATCTGATTTACATTAAATGATTTAGCCGATTATTCATCGGCTTTAGCACAGCAGAAACAAAGCCATCTTTAGTGCAACTGATTAAATCATAATCGGACAGATCCATGCCTGGTAAACACTTGACGTTGTCGTGTGCACTAATAGAATCCGAATCGGCTAAAGCAACAAAGGATGAAGTGTCCCCATGGACAATCTCAACCTCATCACCGATCCACTGAACAAGAAACTAATGCAAGGGAGAAGGAACACACTGATTTGCATGAATCCAATCCCTCCCAAGAATCAAATCGTAGTTACCTTGCACTTCTGTGACGAAGAAAGCTGTAGCAAGCGTCTTAGTTCCAATGGTGAGCTCCATGGAAGCAACTCCTTTGGTGCTAAGGGGCTCGCTCCCTCCAACACCACTGACCATCATGTTTGTCTTGATCAAGTCCTCGTCCTGGCCACCGAGCTTCTTGTACAGCGAGTAGGGCATAAGATTTACAATGGCCCCACCATCTATTAGCATGCGAGTCACCGGCTTCCCGTTGATGTGTCCCCTCATATAAAGAGCCTTCAGATGATTGTCTTTCTCGCTTGGCTTCTGGAACACAGCTTCACGGGACCCGAACTGAAGATGAGCCAAATCCTCCTCCGGAACCACGAAGTAATCCGAAGATAAGTGCACCACATTGATCTCCATATTGGTGTGCTCTGGAGACGCTTTGTAGTCTACCAACTCTTCGTCTTCTGATGTCGGAGGAACTGCTGGGGCTTCCTCAACAGAAGAAACCGAAACGGGCGGCGCCGATTCGGCTGTTGCCTCTGTACTGGGCTCGACCGGTCTGACCGATTGGTTAGAGCGGTTTGACCAGTCTGTCTGACTGGTCTGACCGGTCGGCTGTGGTGGCTCGACCAGTCTAACTGGCAGATTAGCTGTCTTAGCCTTCCACACCTTGCTCTGAGGGAACATGGGCCTATATCTGTTGAAGTCCTCATCCCTCTTCTTCTCTTTCTCCTGCTCCTTCTTTTCTTTGTTGCGAAGGCGCTGCAATTTCCTCTTTTGTGTACGAGTTAAACCCGAAGGGCACCAACTAGGCTGATGGTACTTGTCTGCCATGCTCTTTCTGCTACCGGCTTCATGATCATTGGCCATGACCGGCTTTTGCGAAGGAACGTCAACCGATGTATCTATATCCATCGATTTCTTGCCCATATCCTTTATGGGCACCTTGATTTCACCGATTTGAACCACAACATCAGCTTTAAGCTTCTCTGGGTCGGCCACAGGCTTCTGCTCCCCTTTCTTCTCCTTGATGCGATACTCGAACCTCAGAACAGGAGCTTGGCCCGACCTCTGATGAGACCGGTCTGACTGGTCGGAGGTGACCGGTCTGACCGGTACAGCCTGCTGCCCTGGACCAGATTGGCTTGGTCCCAATCGGTCATGTACTGGTACTCTGGAGCTTTCCCCCTGATAATGTGGAGGATAAGGCATCGGAAAACACTGCATCCATATCCCTTCATGCTCCCACACCGGATTTGTTGCATTTGACGCCAGTGGCATCCATGGCATGGTAGCATACATCTTCTGAGAAGGATACAATGTGACAACATCATCTTTGCGCCTGCTGAACTCCCCCTCGGGGACACTGGACGATCTTGGCGCGGTGGTGATCGCGGTCTCTTTTTTAGCGGCCGATCGTTTTGAACGGCCTTTGTGTACTTGTTCAACAACTAGTGAAGGTGGGCTTCTGATTAGTAGCTCTTCCTTGCACCTTCACCTCATTGGTCTTCCAAGTACCCACTTCCGGACATTTTGCCTTGAAAGTCCGGGGACGGTCACCAGGGCGGTCTGACCGGTTGGAGGAACCGGTCTGACCGGTCGGAGACGCCGGTCTGACCGGTCGTGCCTGATCAGCAGACTGATTTTCTGGTGGAGAGCTTCCTTGCCCCCAAGTCTGGGATTTCTGATAATGATCTTCAGAGTATCCTTGCCATCATCAGTCTTCTCCTTGATAACTTCCCGGGCAAGAATTTTGTCACTTGTATTCATCGGTCTTGGATCACCGATGACAACCTGCTTCCCCTTAGCTCCTTCGGCTTGTTCCGGCCG
The DNA here is from genome assembly GCF_016808335.1 of Panicum virgatum. Classification (NCBI taxonomy): domain Eukaryota; kingdom Viridiplantae; phylum Streptophyta; class Magnoliopsida; order Poales; family Poaceae; genus Panicum; species Panicum virgatum. The sequence goes on along the minus strand of NC_053141.1, from coordinate 13,790,369 downwards.
AATGAGTACCTTCGGATTGTTCAATTCCAGTGTATGAACAGGGAAAGGAGCTTTATCAATTTGCATCTCAGAAAGTACCAATCGTCCTTCATTAATGGCTGATTGTACCTGTCGACGAAAAACATTACAATCAGTAGTAGCATGAGATGTAGAGTTATGCCACTTACAATATGCATGTCGCTTGAGCTCGTCGGGAGATGGAATAGCATGTGACAATCGGATGTTACCATTTTTAAGTAATTCATCAAAAATCCGATCGCATTTAGAAACATCAAAAGTAAATTTCAGCTCCTCTTGCCAGTTCTTTTGAATCGGTTTGAGAGACGGAACTGAACCGGGTTTGGCCTTCGATGGCCAAACAAATTCAGCAGCATATACTTCTTTATTCTCATCGTCCGAACTATCCGAATCACGATCGATAATGTGCGTGTTGGACCGATGAGGCTTGAAAGTATCTTTGTCGTTTTTAAGCTTAAACTCTAAACCCATGACTTTGACTTGCAAGAAATTCACAGTATGATATTCAAAGCCCTCGAGTTTATCTTTAAAATAAGAACGTAAACCATTAAACGCCAAATCCGCCAAATCTTTTTCGAAAATCGTCAAACTAAAACACCGATTTTTAATTTCTTTAAATCTTTTGAAATAATCCGAAGAAGATTCATCACGTCCTTGCTTAATCGATGTTAAGTCTAACAATTTCGCTTCGGTTTCCCCACTAAAAAAGTGATCATGAAACTTATACTCTAACTGAGCCCAATTGCGAATAGAATTAGGAGCAAGCGAGGAAAACCAAGAGAAAGCCGTTCCAGTCAAAGATAAAGAAAATAAATGCACACGCAAAGCATCATTGAAACCGGCTTCTCCTAATTACAAGACATATTGACTAACGTGTTCCCAAGTTGTACGAGAATCATCACCACTAAATTTAGTAAACTCAGGAATACACCAACCAGCAGGAAAAGGAGTAAAATCAAACTCAGCGGGATAAGGTTTTTGATATAAACGTGTAGTACCCATATCCACCCCAAGCTTACTCTTAATCGCATTGGCCAGATCTTCTTTGAACTTAATAAGATCGGCCAGATAGTGCTGGCTGGTATAAAACTCAGTAAAACAATGTGAATTAGGGTTTCCATGCACCATCGTTTGTGAAGAAGTTGGGATCGGTCCTTGGTTAGGTCCAGATCCTCGTGGCCCTCCCGCTACAGTAGTAGTGCGAGGCGGCGTATACAGTGACAACTCATTAGTTCGGTTAGGGGCAGCCGAACCAGGAATTGTCTCGAGAGGCGTCGGCGACGGCACTGAGTAACCGGTCTGGTAACCGGTCTAACCGGTCGTACCAGTCTGACCGGTCTGTGGGACCGGTCCGACCGGTGCTGTGTGCACGATCGACGGTGGCGGGGTTTGCCCTGAGAATGAGTTCGGCGGCATACCATAGAGTGGTTCAGATGTGAACTCAGGGGTAGCCAAACTCGGATCTGATGAGTTAGGATCTGACATGGGTTGTTTACCTTTAAGCGCATCAACATCACTACTCAATTTAATTAGAATATCACCCGCAGCGGCTTGTGCAGCAACAATCTTTTGATCCATCATGGATGACATTCTATGAAACATATCAGAGGGAGAGAGGCTTACATTGGAGATCTCTTCAATCTTATCCTTGCTAAGCTTGAGAGACGGCAGTACGAACTCTTCCACTCTCTTGACGAGTCCACCACGATCCTTCTTGAAGCCCTTCAAGAATTGTGCCTTGACGTGCTCCTCCACAAGAAGGTAGGCCTTGCGCTCCTCTTCGGTGAGCTCCTCCATTGTAGCCGTGATGATGTCTTATAGTCTGTTTGTAAACAATAGTATAACCATTGTATTATGAAACTATTACTGGAGATAATCTATTGGTGCTGTTTTCAAGTACTGGACTCCAATACAAAAAATATTATAATGGTTCATGTGTTCAATTATTTTGACTACATTTGCATCCTAAAGATGTCGCATGGTTATGAGTAGGGGAGTATTTCTTATTGGTATCATTGTGATGCCAACTAACTGCTTCAATTTGAAAATCATCTCGCTTTGGACAAAGAAACATTTCCAAATTATGACCATCGTTATTGTTTATTACACCTTATATATGAAACCAAAAACTATATATAATGTTTATGAAAGTAAGTTCCAGAGCAATAACGGATCAATAAGGGATCATGAAACCTAACCCCTCTAATAAATTAAACCTAAATGATCTATGCCCACGCTATTTGTCTATGATAGAGTCAGTTGTCGTCTGCATTGGAGCTAGAGATCACACAGGTGACTAGCATTGTTCGTATTTGTTCACACAGGTAACATAGTTTATTAATTTGATTCATGGCAATATGTCCAATTAATTAGTTCTTGTTGGGGACAGGTGTTTTGGGTTGGATGACACCTTTGGATTCAGTAATACCATCAGATTTGCGCCCTGTTCTATCTGCTGGCACCTAAACGTGTCTATATATGGGCTGGCGAGCTTGAATAATTTGAAGAGAACACCTACAAGACGCTATGAGGATACTGGGAGAACCAGCTGGTGCAAGGACATAAAGAATGCCAAGAGATGATTGGTCTAAAGAAGCATGCAACTAACACAGTGATGAACTAGGGGACAAAATGGAAAGTCATGCAAAAACATGTGTAAGATGCATGGTTTAGTCCTCCAATATTCGAGGGTTTTAATGTTAAATATGTACCGCACCGATAGGTAATTGCCGTAAGAATAGCAATATTTTAAATAGCGGATTAAACAATTTAGCTATCTATGTTCAAAAACAGGGTACAGCCGGCTATAGCGGGCTATAGCGGAAGCTAAGAGCTAAATTTTACAAGAAAAAACTTAGTTAAATCTCTCTCAAACAGCTATAATCGGAGATAGCGAAACCTATAGCCGGAGATTTAAAACTTTAAAGAATAGTAGGTTCGCCTCATGCATGTAAATAATTAAGGAGGCACTGTACGTAACTGATAATAAAGATTGGTTGAAGATTGATTTCTCATTTCTTGTAACAGTAAAGTTTGGTAAACTATTATGTAAAATTATTTGACAACTGAGAACTACTACTGCAGGCCTGGCACAAAAGACGTCTGCTCCACAACAGCTACACACATGGGTTGGCTGGGTACAGATTGTTTTTCCTGAAACAACTCGGCCTTTATCACGCTCTTTGGCCCCGTAGTTTGGTTCAGTCAAGTTCGATGTGTTTGCATAAAAGAAAGAAATTATATTGGGAGCTAGCCTGGCGGCATCTCATCGGCGTCAGCTAGGTTGAATGGTCCAAAAACATATAGAGTTGTTACATTTGGACTCTGATCCAAACGTGAAGACGACCTTCAGCTCGTCTTAAACTAACCAGTCGTTTGGTGCCCCGCTAGAATAAGTGCAGTTCGGAGTCATAACTAATCAGCTTATTACAATCACAACGTTGCAACATGTGGTGTCAAAGTAGCAATACGAGTTGGTGTGGGTGTTAATAAATGGAAACACTCAAGAGATAAGTGCTATTGTAGAATATGAAAGAAGAAAGAGGAAACATAAGCAAGTATGATTAGCTACAGGTCTTAAACTAATCCATAAATTTATCTGTTCGTGCAGGAAGATGGATCAATGGACTTATTTTTGCAATTGAACACAATTTGATGACAGGAACCAAAACGACTCTTCGAGGGAAAATTAAAATATTGAACAAATTCTAGCTAAACAAAATAGCTAGAAAACAAAATTGTGGCAGGCTGGCAGCTAACCGGCCGGCCAACTCATTGGCGTAGAGATTAGATCGAGTTGCTTTTTTTTAGGGATATTAGATCGAGTTGCTAGCAAGTGGTCCATCAATATATAGTGGTTTTGTTTAAACTCCATGTACCAATACGGCCTTCAGCTCGTCTTAATCCATACTATAGAGATCGAAAATAATTGAAAACTTTTCTCATCCGGATGGCCTCTTAGGATGCCACCTCAGCTCGCTACCCCAAAGGCTGCCCGTTGCGAGGCTGCCAGGCACACTCGACGGCAGGTTCCTGACTGGCCATCGCCGGCGGCGGGAAGGCTGCAAAGGGGCACACCACTGCGTCAAGCCGTCCAGGCCCTCAAGCCTCGTCCTGGGCCGGCGGTGGAAAGGCCACCACGGACGCAGCCTGAACTTCTGAGGTCAACCCACCCTGGAGCTCCTGCCTTATGTTTATGTCTTTTCCGTGTTGCCTGCCTAGAGATCAACTTCGGCGAGTTGCATCAAACACCTCACACCTGGAAAGAAAAAAGCACTTCAGCGAGTTACCCTAGCTTGTTGCCGCCCGGGTCAAACCCCGTCGGAGCTACTGCCTCATGTCCTTTCCGTACGTGTAGTCCAATTAACAGTTTGAGCATTTTTTTTGGGAGAATTAACTGTTTGAGCTTTGAATAATTTTCTTATGGACTAATTGAGGGACGGCTGGATAGGTCTGAATGCATACTCTTATTCTTTGTAACAGGTGCTAGCCTGAAAGCAGTAGCCAACTAGCATCCTTTTTTCTCACAAAATATGGGATTTAGTGAATTTAACATAAGAAGCGTGGTACTGGTCCTTTTAGTGATTGCTGATTTGGTGTTTGAAACAGATCCTGATTAATGAGTAAATCATCATATCTCGACATCACAAGCTAGCAGGTGTGGTTCAATTTGTCTTCCTATCCATATGATTGATTCCAAATCAGTTTGGATGGAAATATATACAAACATACCACAGTGTTTTTGTTTTTTAATTGTGGTTTATCTATTTTCAAATATGAATATCTCTATCTCAACCTTACATTGTAATGTGTAGATTCATCACTGCAACTTTTAGACTACTTCTGCTTGCTCTTGAGATGAGTGTTTCAGTGCCAACATTTCAGTTCAATGGGAGAATGGACAAATCCAATTTATCAATTATGCATAGCTTTCAGATTATTAATCAGAACAATTATGTTCTGAAGCTAATATTAAGAATGCATCATGTACACAAGTAAAATAAGAGGAATTGATCTTTTAGCAGCATTAAACAATACATGCAACACCCTGCCATCTTATAAATTCAATTGTCTATTCTCAATTTTTAGGTAGCTACAATGGAATAATAAGGAACAGCACGAGTTCTTTGAAGCATATTATAGAGACATCTGTCAACATAAGAAGATGAAAAGTATTTTTGAATTAAAAGTTAATTAGATTTTTTAAATCACGTGCGTGCCGCACATGCGTCTATGCTACACTACGTAAGAAACGACCTATAGTGACGTGCACAAAAGTGACCCGCCATTGTTGCCCGTCACCCCAAACGTAGAGATGACGGGCTTTATCTCCACGCGTCACCCTCGGACCAGTTTGGGCCTCGCGAGGCCTCGGCAGAAACGTGGCCCATCACCTTTGAGACAGGATAGGTGACGGGTCTTAACAATGCCCGTCACCTATACTGGAGGTGACGGTCCACATTCTTCGACCGTCACCTAGATTACATTCAATGGTGACGGGCCATGACTGAAGGTGGAAAGGTGACAGTCCACATTCTTTGACCGTCACCTACATTACATCCAATGGTGACGGGCCATTGCTGAAGCTTCGAAGGTGACGGCATTTACTTAGCCCGTTACCGTGTCTTGTGATGCGTATAACCTATGCTACTTAAAAGGTGACGAATTACGCGTATAGTTTGTCACTTATGTATATACGTCATCTTACCAGTGGCCACGAACTTAGTCATTTTTTGTTGGACACGCACGTCGCCGCAGTTCTAACAAAATGATGAAAATTGCGAGGTAACAATGCTGAGAATAGCGCGAGATAAGAAAAGCTTGGAAATTGCGAGATAACAAGCAGCCAGAAGTTCATAATATATATACAGGGAGCTACATACAAACTATGATATACATAGTTTATGGCAGCCCCCTCATAGCTTCTACCACCATGAAGATGGCGTAGACGTATCCGGCGACGCTCGGCACGATTGGCGCGTTCATCGGAGGTCTCCCAAGGCGGTGGAGGGTCTCGTTCAATGAGTTGAACGAGTCCCTCAGGACGCCGGTTGCCCAGTTGTCTCCTGGGCCGAAGGGGTTGGGATTGAAGACGTCCTCCACCGGTGCAGGGGCCAGAGCCGGCGCAGGGGCCGGCGCAGGGGCCGGCGCTGGAGGTGATGGAGGACGAAGGCGAGGGCGACGAGGGGAGGAGGGGGCGGAAGATGGAGACGAGGACGACACTTGAACGAAGCGGAGGCGGCGGCGGGAGCGGCGAGAGGGAGAACCGCCCGACATCTTGGCATGCGGCGGCGGCTGCGCGCGTGAGAGCAGTTGTGTGATCTGAGGCGTGCGAGAGCAACCGTGGCGATTGGAGAAGAAGAAGAGGCCGGGAGGCAGTATTTATAGGGCCGGCGGAATGCGAAAGGGCTGCGGAATTCGAATGGGCACGCGGCTGCGGAGAGGGCAACAGGCAGCGGTTACGATTCCCGAGAGAAGAAGATAGGTGACGGGAGATATGTGGAGCCCGTCACCTGTAACCATTTGAAGGAGACGTGGGAAACAGGCGGCGGTTGCGATTCCCTAGAGAGAAGATAGGTGACGGGCGGTATGTGGAGCCCGTCACCTGTAATGATTTTAAGGTGACGTGAGCGCATTATCATAAGTGACGGACCACTATGACGTCCGTCACCTGGTGTGGCAGAACCGCCCGAATTAATCCGGCTCAAGTGCGCTAACCATCACCCTAAAGGTAATTCCGGCTAACACGCACTTCAAACAGAGTAATCCGACAGTCCAGTCGGGTAAAGTCCCGATGAAACCACCTGAGCTGCGATCGAAACCCAAAGCTTTACATGCAACTCACACGAAGGTGAGTCCTGAGAGTACAACATTTCACAAATTCTTACATCATAGAGTTTTAACTTAAATATTACAAACCAAGTTTGAAATCTCAAAAAAGTACTTGAAAGTCAAATTTAAGGTTGTTCAGAGTTCAACTGCAGCGGAAAAAAATGAGTTCTAAATGACGATACAAGATATCATGATGAAGCCCGTACATGACATCACTCGGCATTGTCATCGTTGGCCGGAGTCGGATCCCACTCCACCGACCAACCAGGAGGTAAAGTACACGGTCAAGTCAAGCTAGCTATTTGATCTTCAAATATATCACCTGAAAATAAAGTTGAGCTACAAGCAAGGCTGAGTATACTAATACTCAGCAAGGCTTACCCAACTATGGGTATACTTAGCCCACTACCTAGACATGCAAGGCTTTTGGATGGAGGGGTTTGTTTCACCGAAAAGCAACTAAGAGTAAATCCTTAATTAATTTCTGATTTTAGCTTCAAAATTCTAGTTCAGTTCACCATTCAAAGTGAGCATCTATCCAATAGCATACATAGTGGAAAACAATTATTTTTCATCATTCAACCATATTCATCATCATCATTGTTCCACTTCTTACTCTATGTGGCAAAAGGGTTAAGCAGTCTCAATAACCACGAGAAACGGACGATTCAAATCGAATTTGTTAACCTGGCCAGGCAGACCTAAACACACACATGGTGAATGAAGTCACCCACGCGACTTTTCCCCTTTTTCCCCGGGTATGGAACAGGCCCATCGCCTTAGGGTGCCCTGCACCCATTCGTGAACAAAGACCAGACAGTGGAGAGTATGTTCCACGGCCGGTTCCATCAGGTACTTAAGCTTACCGATTACCATATTTCTCGGCATGTGGTTAGTACGTTCAAATGCTTAACCACCACTACCACACACTGCGGCTTTAACATTTTTCACTAAATAGACGGCGCATCAACAAGTACCATAGCCCTGCCCATGGACCTTATGATTGCAGCATGTAGTAGACATTCAACTCCTATAAGCTCGCGAGTGTCAGGAAATCACTCGACTTCTACCGAATCATTAGCATAGCTATCTAGCGACCTACACATACTAGTGTTCAAACATAGGTACCTAGGATCATGCAACTAAGGTTTCAATCAACTTCTGTAAACTTAAATGCACAAGTATATAGAAACAATAAGTGGCATGATGTTGAAAATAATAGGTCATGCTCCGGGGCTTGCCTTCCCGAGCGTAACTAGCCTTGGGCTCTTCCGAAACTTGGTTCGGGTCTTCAGTGGCTTCAGTTAGATTCACTTGAGCTTCACACTGCTCACTCTCGGACTCCGGCACCAGCTCATACGTACCGTCCGCGAGAGTAGTCGTGTCTACATGAAATGCACATGCATGAGTTGTGGTGATAGTAATAAACTAAATTTAATTGACTATAGAGTTGTAATCCAACAACTCAAGTTCAGTTGTTAAGCATCTCATACACAAAACATTGGGCAATTATTTATCGAGTATTATCTAACATGATTTAGTTCCTAAAGGACACTAGGGTTGAGCCTCAAAACTTTTATTCATTCATGCAACTCAAGTACTTTTACTCACACTAGTTAAACAAGTATAAATAAAAATTCAAAGTTGTAAACATCCTCTGGTCATGAAATTTTTACACAGGATGCAAAACTTAATCATCATGCTACTGTAACAATTTCAGATATTTTCATGCAGCATAATAAACATGAAAACATTTTACACAGCCACTGATAGAAACATGATTAGTTTGTGCAGATCAAACCATGCAAGTATTGGTAGTGAAAATTTAACAGAGAGTTTATGATACTATTTTGAAGCTACTGTAAAAGTTTCAGATTTAAAAGACCAATATACCAGGCATGAAAAATAGACAAACATATAGCTGTATGGATAAAAACTAATTTCCACATACTGTTACACCAAGTTCCAGAGTCTCAAACTTTACCAGCCTGACTTGGTGCTCTAGAAGAGGTCCTAGTAAAAATATGAGATTTTTCTATACAGAGAAACTATTTTTCTTAATTTAGTACATTTCTTCCTTCCATAAATTATTTGGACCAGTTTGACTTAACTAAAAATTGCCAAACTTTTTCTGAAGAATACATGAATCACAATAGAGCAACTGTAAACATTTCAAATCATGAGTCATAACATAACAACTTGGATAAATAAAACTATATATCCTAGGCATACATAAAGTCCTAAATAAAACCTATAGCTAGGAGTGTCAACTGGCCACCAAATTTTCACAAAAGTCTACTACCATAGAATTAAACATACAGACCAAAAATGGTAGACATGCAGTGGATACAACTTGAGATACAATAAAAGCTACCTTTTCTTTGTATTTTAAATAGAGCAAAAACTGTTGAGCAAAAGAAACATTTAATGTAACAAAAGTTGTAGATCTATTCACTAGGAACACAGAACAGTTGAGTTTGTATTTTTATTATTTTTCTACAAATTTCTATCGATTTTACAAGTTTGCTGTTTTTGGAAAACAAAAAGGATAAAGAACTTTTGCGCAGAGGCCCCTGAAATCTTGAAACTATTTATAGGGAGGTCCCTGGATGGAGGTTGAAGAAGGGGGCGGACGGGGAATGGCCGATTCCGGCGGCTAGGCTCGCCGGCGGCGAGGGGAAAGGGGTGGGGGAGCAAGAGGAGACCGAGGGCTACCCCGTGTTGGGTCGAATTGGGGTCGGGGATGGCCGGACGGGGGTCGCCGGTGGTGGAACAGGGGTGGGCGGTGGCGCACGCGGCAGCGCTGCTCTGGCGGCCTGGGGCGGCTGTGAGCGGGTCGGCGAGCTTCACGTGGCCATGGGCGACCGGTTCAGGGAGCTTGCTCGGGTGGAGGAGGGCCGGAGGTGGAGGCTCCGCGGTGAGCTCGAGCTCACAGCGACAATGGTGGAGGTGGCGGCATTTCTGGGCACAGGGGCTGCTCGGCTCGGCATTGGGAGGGAAGGAGAGTGGAGAGGGAGGGTGGGAACACCTCTTGGCGAAGCAAATGGGGAGGGGGAGGCCCGGCAGGGGAGGGGCTGGGCGTGCGGCATTGATGCCGGGGAGGGGAAAGGGGGCACGGCCAGGCTCGTTTGTCGTCACGGTGTCGTCGCGGCGCGCCATCGAAGCTAGGGCAGGGGTGCAGTGAGGAGGGCGCTGCAGCGGTGAGGGTGATGGGACTGGGCGAGCGGGCGTGCACGGCATTGAAGGCCGGCCGCGTGCAGCGGCTTGGGCAGCGACATTGATGAGCGGCAGCAGGCTCGCTACTCGGCTCCGTTCCTGGGTCAACGGCGTGCGAGCGCTGCGTGGTTGTTGCCGAGCGGCCGTCGGGACTCAGGCGCATGCGTGGCGGTGCAGAGGCACTCATGGCCGGGCGGTGGTCGCAATGTGGTGGCAGCAGGCGGCGCAGCGAGCTGCTCTGCCCTGCTCTCGAGTGTAGGGGATGAAAGAAGAGAGAGAAGGAAGGGAGAAAGAGGGAGCCGGTCAACGCGGGTTTGACTGTGTTTAACTCAAAATTTTCTATTTAAACATGAAAAATTTTGAATATGAAAGTTGTAAATTTCAAATGCTACAATTTTTGTTTTAGGCACAAATCAGTTAGAGAACCAAATCAAGAGCTAGATTTAAATTCTTGACAAATGTGCATTATTGCCCTATTTGAATCCAATTCAAATTTTTCTTAAATTTTTGTATAGTAACTTGAAAATCATGAACATGAAAGTTGTTCCGTATTTAAAACTCTATAACTCTTGTTTCGGGCAAAAGTTTATTTGATTAAGGATTTGAAAGTTATTTTCAAAGCATATTTTCTTTAATTTGAGTTTATTCCTTATTTCATGTGTCCACCTTTTATTTGAATTTGATTCTTCTTGCAAAATTATAAATACCACTAAGAGTGTATAGTGATGCATTTTGTTTATCATTTCATGGTGAGTGTGAAAGGTACATGAGCAATCTATTCTACACATCTTGCACACAAACACAGACACACATACATACATACACATGCATTTGTATACATACAAGAAATGCATTATTTAATTTAATCTTGATGATTATGCATGATGCTATGTCTAATATTTTATGTTTTGTGTTTTAAACACCCTAGGTGTTACAGCCTACCCTCTTAAAAAGAATCTCGTCCCGAGATTCGAGTGACTAAATTTAGAGTGGAGTGCATGTACCTTGTGTATCTATCTTTATTCAGTTTCAAAACATGATCATGATGCATGCACGACCTATACGTCCTCACAAACAAAAATAATTGCCAAATAGTTTTGGACTTACGGGGTTAGCACCAGTGGCATGGCACAATTTACGTCTCTCCCTATATATATATCTAGCCGAGTTCTAACCGTTCTGAACTTACGTAATCGTGGTTAGTGTTCCTGCAGAAGATTGACTGAGCATATATATTCATTGAACCTTTCATGCCAGCACTCATGAAAGTGCTTCCAACACTGCATGGACAGCGCTCATACGCTACCGAGGCAACATATTCACGGGTTACTTTTACTCCCAATATAATCAACAAGTAGTTAGTATATTGGCAGCACCTCAAGTAAGCCACTGCTTGAGGGCAGCGTTCGGCTCGCATCACCGACGGGAAGGTCAAGCTCTCTCAGTTGACTAAGGATCCTTACCATCTTTTCTTAGCGTAGGTGCGTCGTTACAGATTATAAAGTACTGAATTTAAATTACTGAAAGAAATATGCTGGAAGTCAGTTATAAATAAACCATAAGTTAGATAGCCATCTAGTAACTCCCATAATTTTTCCTAAGGCTTTACGTACTATGCACAATCCTAAACAAACCAACGCATTTTCCAAATGTGATTTTGTGACCAAGTTTTAAGGAAAACTTTTGAAATCTGGTCGCACTCTCGAGTTGCGCTTTGTTCGGCTCTGATACCAGTTGTGGCAGAACCGCCCGAATTAATCCGGCTCAAGTACGCTAACATCACCCTAAATGTAATTCCGGCTAACACGCTCTTCAAATGGAGTAATCCGACAGTCCAGTCGGGTAAAGTCCCGATGAAACCACCTGAGCTGTGATCAAAACCCAAAGCTTTACATGCAACTCACACGAAGGTGAGTCCTGAGAGTACAATATTTCACAAATTCTTACATCACAGAGTCTTAACTTAAATATTACAAACCAAGTTTAATTTGGAGCCTGTCACCTGTTGTGTGCTTGCCGCGCACCACACAGGCTCCCACTATTTCCTAGTCGTCATCTGTCCGAAGTGGGAAATAGTGTGGTACATAGACTCCTTAAGACCACGCGGCGACGATGGCATCACTCTGGGACAACGAGACTTCACCAGCATCAAGGCAGTTATTGATAGGTATATCTCTGAGTTACCACATTTGCAATCTTCTCATTTGGAGCCTGTCACCTGTTTAATTTGCAGCTAACGACATCCATAATGCCTAATGCAGTGCTTTCTCCACCTTTCGAGCCGAGCACCGTCTTCCAAAAATCAAGTTGACGCCAGTGACCGATTTTTCGGTATATCTCTGACCTCCTGCATACTAAGTTTTGATGATTTCACTAAATAATATATTTGTGCTAATAGTATATATCATCTTGAGCAGTGCATGCAGCAAGGACCTGAAAATGTATGCGGGTTCTATATTGCATACCACATGATCCGCCTTGCTACAAGTTTCAAAACCCTTAAAGGAGCAAAAGTAAGCCTTTGTCAAATATATCTCTGACCGCTTGCTGCATCAACATATATATATATTTATCGTACAAGCACTCATCATTTGACTGTCACTTTTTGCTAGGAGGTGCGGGGTCATCCGGACAAGCAATTGGACGACAAGCAGCTCTTGGCTATTAGAGAAAAGCTTGCCTCCTTCTTGCTTCTAGATGTCATAAGCGACAAAGGTGACTTCCACTGTCACAGCTGAACTGATAATTGTATATGTATACTATTAATTTTTTCATGGACCTACTCTCGATTCATGTGATTATTGTATATGTGTACTGTTAATTTGTAGTGCAGAGATACAATATATAGTTTTTCGTGTACAGTTGGTGGTTGTTTCTTATGTAAGCTTTGTCAGATATCAATTGAGTTCAATTCTGTGTGTTTGCTGGATCAACAAGAAGGCTGCTAAATCCTAGCTGTGCTCTAGGGTGCAGCCAGGAAACAAAATTTCAGCTTGCAGGGGTCAGGTTCTAAGGTGACGGGCAACAACCAAACCTGTCCCTTCTGTATACTCACCAGCTGACGGCACAGTAAAGCACAACCCGTCACTTTTCTAGAATCGTAGGTGACGGGCGTCGTGATCTAACCGTCACATGTGTTGAACAAAGGTAATGGTCGTAGACCCCATACGGGTGGTCCGGTCACCAAGAAAGGTGACGGTGCTAAACTTAAGCCCGTCACCTTCTAAACACTGATAAGTGACGGGTCTTGATACAGGCCCGTCACCTGTAGTAGACAAAGGTGACCGTCGAAGACCTCACACGGGGGGCCTGGTCACCAAGAAAAGTGACGGTTGTCTACTGATACCCGTCACCTTGCTTTCACATAGGTGACGGGCAAATGCCCGTCACCCTTCTGTTCTAAACAGTGGTGATGTAGGAGTGACGGGCGCGATGCCCGTCACCATAGGGAGATGACGCCCATCACTATAGGCCTTTTCCTACATAGTGCTAGTTAAATTAAATTAACCAATCATTTGGTGGAACGCAGCTACACAATATAATAAGTACAGTTTGGATTCAAACTAATTAGTTGATTACAATCGCAGTTGTTAGGGATGGCGGCCACTCAATCCTCACGCCCCACATCACCATCAAGCACCGTGAAGAGTCCAATTACACACAAAATACGATTAAAACGACTCAATTCTAATTTTTGACTCAAGAATTATGGTACCTAAAAAATATGAAACTACTTAGATGGATTTTTCTGAAAACTAAAAAGACCTTAACTTACTTAGATGGAGTTCGAATTGAACGATCTATCTTGTTGAGTTGCATGCACCAGCCAATTCAGAAATATGATTAAACCGACTCAAATCTATTTTTTCTGTCAAAATTTGGTACATAAAAAATATGAAAGCAGATGGACTTTTTCGATCTTAACTTCCTTAGATGGAATTCGAATTGAACAATCTTTTCTTGTTGAGTTGCATACATCAATCAATTCAACCTAAACTGATGGGAAGAGGAAGGCAATTCACTTATACTTCAACACTCTCTCACACGTGTAAGCTCCACCAGGCCTCAAATATGGAAATAGAAGTTGGCTGCGATTATTTTATTTAATCATGCTTGCCAGGATTGGAAGTCGAGACTTCTCACTCTAATATACCATATTTGAGTTGTATGCACTAACCAATTCAACCAATAACCTTAAGCTGATAAGAAGAGGTGGGCAATTTACTTATACTTCAACGTACCTCACGACCCCTCCCCTTGGTGCCGCTGCCTTGCTCGCGACCTCTCCTCTCGCACCCCGCGCCCGCACGCTGCTCCGCTAGCACGTTGAAATGTGTTTTTGGTATTTTTTATTTTATATGTCACATTAGGCTCATGGTAAAATTTCATTTTTTGACATGTTTTGCTATTTTTATTAAATTAAAATAATTTTATGATGAATAAATTTGAAAATCGGGTGGGTGAGACCCCACCTGCTCCTACAAATCATTTTCAAAACACATTTAATTCAAGAAAAATGGCAAAACACATCCAAAAATTGAAATTTGTGCCATAAGACTATTGTGACCTATAAAACTATAAAAAATATGACAAATATATTTTAATTTAAATAACGATTATAAGTGTGGAAATCATAAAGTGATCTTGGAGCATGCCCCAAGATTAATATGATGGTCTAATCAATTCTAAGGACACCAGCTTAGTTGGACGGTTGGGACTGCCCTTAGTGTCCAGTTGAGAGCATCTCCACCCCAAGACAAAACATAGACAATAGATCCAGCTCAAAATACTATTATGCTTCTGGTTTTAGCTAAACGAGAGCATTTTACGTTGGGCTAAAAAACCCGATTGATTTTGATTTTAGGACCTAAAATTTCAACACAAGCGTGCCCATGTTTCACATTATTTCAATTGTTACGGTATTTCATATTTTTAGTTTCCGAAACTTTACAAACTTTATATTAAAAGTTTTAAAATGAATTCCAAATGTGTATTACAAAACAAGAAATAAGAGAAAACCAGTTCCATAGCACCGAAAGATCATTGTTTCTGGAAAATACCATCGAAAGATCGCCGTTATGTAAATTAGCACTGAAAGAATGATTCCGTTGCGAAAAATACCATTCCATTAACTTTACAATGAACCAATCATTTTTCTTTCTATTGGAAGGAGTGAAATGTTTGTTTTGCCCTCGTCTTCTTCCGTAAATCTTCCTTCTTCCTTCCCCGAGCACACATCCATCCTGGTTCACCGAGCTCGTCCTGAGAACGAGGTTGCTTGCATTAAAAATAAAAATACACCAAATCACCCCGATAAAATGCTTACTGCAGTCTAGCTTGCGCTCCTTCTGAGCAGTCGGCCGACGGCAACGGTGAATGTGCAGTGCGCCAGCCACCTTCTGGTCCAGGTGATGGACTCAGCGTCTTGCACGAGCGCGGCGCAGCCCGCGAACCTCTTGCCCACCGTGGCGCTAGTCCCCTCGCATACCAAGAATAGGAACTTGACCCCTTCTCCCGCTCCATCTCATACATTCCCCTCAGCGTCGAATCGCTGCCCAACAATTCGCCGAAGAACCGAGCCGCATTGCTTAGAGTAATGAACTTCTAAAGTTGCTTCCAGAAATATTGAACTTCCATTGTCCAATTCATATCATATAGCAGAATTTTGGCAAATTTTTTACACTTGTAGATGATCATCTTGGCTGCATGTTGAATACCAAAGTGGTCATAAATTTCATGATCTAGGTGCTCACAAATTCTTTCAGCTTCATGGGACTATTGTAGTCAGGGTTATAGGCAAAACACTATAGCTCGGTCTACTGAGAAACAGCCAACACAGAGAAGCAAAGATTGCATTTTTCGGCTGTCTTAACAATCGATTCAGTTTCTTTGTTGAATACCGATATTGTAGCTATGATTCTTGAAATCCAAATCTTTGCACACTTATTCTATTGAACTTCCAAGCACTATCGATCCTTTTACTAATGATAAGCCGCCACCTTTCAGATGGTGGGAGCCACACCTGGTAATCCGGATAGTTTTGGTGCAAGTGGCAATGGACCATCACAACCGCCACCAGCACCACCTAACTGGGCAGAAGTATTGGCCGCTCACACCGAGTTGCTCCGACAGCTTGTCCAAGTTTGTCAATTCTTGCAGCAACAACACTTTCAACCGGATAAGCCACATAATGTCCACCACCCTCAAGTTGCAGGCTATCAAGAGCTCAATGAGGAGACCTAGGAAATAAGGGGTGTTTACTCGGTCCCTCTAATGTCGCCATCACAACTTCCAATGAAACTAAAGGATCACCGAGTAAAATGTCCAACTCTCAAACATGGCTCAAGTGACATAGACAAGACTGAATGGGAAATTACATGCACAGAATTCGTTCCACATAGAAGGAAAACCAGTAGTATTATTAACGCCAACACAGTGCTAAGCCCAAGAACTCGCTCACCTGTTCAGGGGAAGATGAACCCTGTCGGATACAATGCAACCAAGAAAGGCTCACTAGGTATACCGATAGTGACACCTTTACAAAATAAACATCCCAATGGTTCGAGCGACACAACATTTCTTCATCTGTGGAAGTTCTAACCACTTCATTCGAGAATGCCCCCAGGCCAGACAGCAAAATTAAATCAGGGCCAAGGTTCTTGCCAAATAGGCCCGGCCCTGAAGGGGGTCCAGCAGTGCACCCGCCCCGGGCCCCGGAATCCAAGGGGCCCCTCCCCAAGTACATGTATACTATGTAGAGTACACATCATGAGCAATACATGGCCACGTTACCCAACGCATGTAAGCATGTTTATCGGGAGCTGTCCTACATGCACGTAACAATTAGCATGATCTATGATATCATTGATGACCACATATCATTATATTACATGTTCGTTGCAGCTGGCCACTGATAATCTCAATTCATTATACATTGGTCAGGAATAGAATCTATACATTGAGGTATGAGTTTTCAAAGACAATCAGCAAAAAAAATTTCTTGGTCGATTTTGTGCTAGTTTCTGATTACTAATTTCTTTTACAGATTTAGCACCATTATGTTATCCGGAAAATATGCATCTCATACTTAGTATTAAAAAGTGTTTGACATGAATATTTGTATTAAGGGCCTCAAATTGAGTTTCGCCCCGGGCCACTAAAATCTCAGGACCGGGCCAACCAATAATAACAACAAGCGCAAAAGACAGACTGACCGAGTAAGACAAGGAAGGATCAATTTCTTCACTCTAGCGGAATTTTCTAAAGGTGCACCAGAAATGACGGGTACATTCCTCTTCCCAACTCACCTGGCTCCCTAGTTAGCATATCAAGGATGAGTAAAGGTGTTTTCCATTGGACGGGTTGGAGAAAATCTCAATTGCCCTTCTTGCTCATATAGTTCCCTTAAAAACTAGAAATAATGCATGGAGATATTAGAATAACCGGCATGATCATTACTGCCACATCCTGCAGTACACATAGCGATATTATTGCGTGATTTATGGGTGTTGCTTTACCACTAACAAATCATTTACATCTTGGGGCTCAATCACAATTAACCTCATATGCATCTAGGAAGGAATTTGTGATCATCACCTGGCCCTCCATCTTCTTTCTAGCAAGGCGCATTTATTGGGTTCTAAATCGGGTCAACAGAAAGCAATAATACTTGCATAATTTTTAGTTCGCTACCTTGCATTGCAACCTGTACACCGTATGTCCACATGCATGATCATCCTACCATATATATACCTCATCACGCATTTAAACCATGTGCACCATCACTTACACACCATGACTCGCGCATCCACTAGCTTATCTCAGGACAAATGCACCAAGCCATGTGCATCATTCATAGAAATATGGGTCATCATATCCGTATATTGCATCATCACACACATATATCCCATAAGTGCTTTAACTCATTTCAACCACATATCTGTAACCTCAGTTGCCACATTGTAAAATCAATTTCATGGCATGTTGGCATTTCCACAATGTATCATGACATTGAGCAAGTGTGCATCTTTCTCAAAACAAGTACCAATTCCATCAAATAAAAATCAACCTTGAGCAAGAATGTCATGAGAAATCTTTGTTTATGCCAAAGAATAAGATCCCAAGCCTAGGAAAGAAAAATCACAAGTTGTAGTAGAGTTGATCCTATCATTTTCCATGCTACACATGTGCCAGTGCCATTATTCATTCAAGTATTTCCTATTAATGATTCTCACGTCTTTGGGTTATTAGGGGATATAATCCTCTGATCCTAAGTAAGTTGCCCAGCCTATTTGAGAAGAACAAGACTGAGAGCTTGAGGTTATGTATGCAATACCACCTCTCCATGCGGTAACCATTAGAAACAAATACCCACCTCCTGCCTTGATGTTCTCTTAGTTGGAGCAAGAGTCATCCCAAAGATTGATCTTCCCTATTTCTATCACAAGACCAAGAGTCATCCAAGTGATATTCCTAATACCACTTTCTCCACATGATATAGGTTGAGTACCTAGTCATGTCTTTGAGCTTGCTAATGATCTGCCTACTTCATGTATTTCATAAATTCGGTGTTCATGCCCGAGCTTGACAAGTTCATCATCGTGGTCTTCATGGACAACATCCTTAATTACTCAAAGAATAAGCGAGATCATGCTAAGCACCTGCATGTTGTTCTCCGGTGCTTTAGAGACCATCAGCCCTATTCTAAATTTAACAAGAATGAACTCTGGCTAGATTGAATGAAATTTTGGGCTACACTATCTCCAGCGAAAGCATAGCTATTGATCTTAGAAAAATGCCAAAAATGGTGGACTGGAAACCTTCCACCTCCATTCATCAGATTCACAGCTTTCTCAGTTTAGTTGGTTATTATTGCCATTGTATTTTAGACTTCTCCAAAATTGCTAAACCTATGACTGAACTGTTGAATAAAGGAGTAAAATTTGTGTAGGATGAACAAGCACTACTAGAAAACAAGCCTTAGGTCCACCCCAAAAGTACCGGTATGGAGATAAACCGGTACCTATGCTAGCATAGGTACCGGTTCATCTCCATACCGGTACTTTTGGGGTGGATGGAATTTATGAATGAGCCTTAGGTACCGGTTGGTATTATCAACCGGTACCTAAGGCTCTCCATAGGTACCGGGTGGTAACTTTTATATTAGTACCGGGTGGTACCACCAACCGGTACCTATAGACGAGCCTTAGGCTCATCCATTGGTTACTTTAAAAGGAAAATATATCCTTCTCGATCAGAACAACTGTGCAGCTGAGATGGTAAAGGAGCAATGTGCGAGGCTAGAGGTCACGAGTTCAAGTCCCAACCAAAGAGAATATTTTGCATGAATTTTGAAGGCTTAGGCACCGGTTGTTTTATCCGGTACCAAAGACTCAGCCTTTGGTACCACTTTGGGGGTACCGGTTCAAAAAACCGGTACCAAAGGCTCCTTGCAACCGGTGCCTTAAGCCGATTTTCTAGTAGTGAAGGTGAAAAAGCTTTCCACACCCTAAGGGAACATTTAACTACAGTGCCTGTCTAAGCTCGACCGGACCACACCAAGCATTTTACATTTACCGTGATGCATGCCTCTAGCACTGGTTTGGGTTGAGTGCTTATACAAGACAATCGAGTTATTGCTTATGCTTCATGAGCTCTTCGATCTCATAAACAGAAGTATCCAACACATGATCTTGAGTCTGCAGCTGTCATTCATGTTCTCAAGATTGGAGGCGCTGTCTTATGGGTACTCAATGCAATAGGTATACTGACCATTAGAGTCTCCAATATATCTTCATACGAATTGATTTAATATGAGACCAAGGAGATGGCTAGGATAAATTGAAACCTCGAAGTACACTATCACCTAGGAAAGGCTAATGTAGTAGCGGAAGCACTAAGCCACAAAGCTCATTGCAATTGCCAATCCGTGGGATCCCATAATGAAATACTATGTTCGGAAATGGGGAAACTTAATTCAAAAATGATTCCTCATGGTACCTTGAGTCACATCTTAGTTGAACCAACTTATCATGGCGTAACCATCCTGAAAATGGGAGAACATAAATAAGGATTTCATGGTTGGGTTGCCAAACACCTCTTAAAAGCATGATTCCATATGGGCCATTGTTGATAGGCTCAGAAGGACGACACATATTCTTCCGGTACACACTACTTATACTGCCAAGAAGTGTGCCGAGATTTATCTTGATCGCATGGTTTTGTCTACATATCATACCAAAGACATTTATTTCCAATGGTGGTACTCAATTCCTAGCACGCTTTTGGAAACCAAATGCAAACTGCTCTGGGTACCATACTAATTCGAAGATCAGCTTATCATCCTTAAACTGATGGTCAAACTGAAAAGTGAAGCGAATCATAGAAGATATGCTGACGGCTTGCATCATTCATTATGACAAGTATTGGGACAAATGCTTATTTTTAGCAGAGTTCTCAAGCAAGTCTTAAAATGGCATCATTCAAGGCCTTGTATGGTCAAAGGTGTCAAACTCCTTTGAGTTCATTGCAAACATCCTGGCACCCCTAAAAATCCCCCTAGCCACCACTGCGAAACCCTAGAACCCTCGGGGTCCCTTTCCCCTTTCCGCCGCCACAAGAAGAGGAGAAGGAAAGAAGCAGAGGAGGAGCAAGAGGAGGATGACGCCGCCGCCACCGAAGCATCTTCACCATGCTGGCGCCTCGAATGCATACACCAACGTTGCGGATTGGCACGGTACAACATCAGCTCGACATAGTGTCCCACCCTTTCCTCCGCAATCCGACCTGGTAGGCCCTGCCCCGCTCCATTCCCGCCTCTGTCGTGCTGCCGGTGTGCCATGTCCGCCGATGAGCTTTCCTTAGCGCAGCCCTAGAATCCCTACCTTTGTTGCCTCTCTGCAGGGACCCAACATCGAGTTGTCTGAGAACCCACAGCCCGTCGTAGCCCCATCTCGCTATCGGCCATGCTGCGGCCTTGGTTTCCTGGGTGCACATGCGCGAACCGCCACTGGTCGAACCCAAGGGCCATGCCTTGGCATGCTCAAGCCTTGCCCCTACCCTTTCCATGCCACTGTTGCCTCGATCGCCGCACGACATCACGGCGAGGTGCACCGGTGCTACTACGACAGTCTACCGAGCACCTTGCTCGCGGAACTGCACACACATGTGCTGCACCCTTGCGCGCATGCGTCCAACACCACCACGGTCGAACACGCCGTCGAGCCTTGACCTCCTGTCGTGCCTTGCTAGCATCGCCGTCACGACGCTGAGCCAAGCTCGGACCTATCTTGCAGCCTTGGTCGCCTTGCCACAGAGTCATGACCCCAGGATGCTGGGATGTCACGTGCGCGGCCTGCCGAGCCCTCCATTTTGTTGTTTCAGCCTTGGGCCAAGCTCGCCGCCGCTCGAACCCACTGCCATGCCTCGCGACCTCGCTCAGCTCTGCCTTGTTTCAGCCTTGCCGCGCCACAAGTCGTCGTCCTGCCCTGACCCTGCCGTGGCCATCCAGCCCTACCATGGCCTTGCCTTTGCCAAAGACGAAGGAGAGCCAAGCTTGTGCTGCCGCCGTCGCCGTGTCCCGCCGACTCGCCATCAACCTGCTCTGCTCCATCACAGCACCAAGAGACCACCGCACGCACGCCCACACCGAGCCGAGCCACACCAGATCTGGAGGGAGCCGCAGTGGATCCGACCGCCACTACCATGTGGGACAAGAATATCAAAGAGTGGAGAAGAGAACCAACCATGGGACCAGACTATTAGTGAGAAGGAAGAGGGGAAGGAAAAAGAACAGAAGGAGGAAGGAGTGGGCCAAAACCAGAGCCGGCCCAACTGTTGAAGCCGAGTTGGCCCAAGAACAAAGTCAGCCCAACATCTCTTTGAGCCCGTCTAACCCTTTAACCTTTTTCCTTCTTTTCTAACCCGGCACAGACACGTGGGCCCTGCTGGTCAGTGTCTATGTGTCACTGACACATGGGACCCGCTTACCACTGACCAGGATGTGGACCTTTTGACCGTTGACTTAGTCCATGTTGGCCAAGTCAATGCTGACGTCAAGATGACGTCAGCAAATGCTGACGTCTTGTTGGCGTCAGCATGACATGTGGCACGCCCAGAGGCCTCCATGTGGCTAACTATCTGTTTTCTTTTTTTGAAAATTATTTATAATTAATTTTAGAAAATGTTTTAACCTTCAAAAATTCATAATAAATCAACCGGAGCTTCGAAAATTATGAAACCAGTTTCATAATTCTTCTAAAATCATGTTGTACACGTTAGAGTAGGTTTTGTTGTGAGTTGAATCTTATTTGAGCATATTTATGCAATTTTTGCACTTTGCCCCTTGGTTTTATAGGTAATCATGAATAGGTCCGGCTGCTGAAGAGACGACCGACAACCAGGACTACTAGGAGACTCCAGAGTACTACGAGGAGCCCTCAGGTTCATGCTCATCTACGACTTGAATTTCCATTAAGCATTGCTTGTTAGAATTGCTAACGCTTTACTGTTATGATGAGATAAACCTGCATAGCCTATTTAATTACCGTACTCCTTGTTTTCCCATGATTACCATGAATTATTATTGAATGATTACCTTGAATTACCATGAGTGTGAATGTGTATGTGTGGGAATTCATGATTATGATCGTGTTGGCGTGAGTGAAGATTCCACTATATGAGAAGTTGGTGATTAGGGCTCTTTTGATGGGGCCAGCGACCGGCTAGAGATGTGTATTGGGCACATCCTAAGGAGCACCTGTGGAGGGTGCAGAACATGGAGAGGCAATAGCTATTATGGCTGCCTATGGAGAGGCGAATCCTGTTATGGATGCTTATGGCAGACCTCTGCGGTGGACTGCTCGAGTAGAAGATGCTTGCCCTGGCTCGTAAGAACATATGCGGTAACTATGATTTGTGGGACTTTGTCGAACATGCACACCACTTATCCACTATGCGGGTGGACCCGGTCCAAGCTAGCTATGCACGCCACCAGATCTGTTAGTAGGATGGGTATTATTGTGCGGGGGAGGTTCAGTGCAGGGATGGTACTTGCCTCACGATACCACGAATGGAAAGGGGAGAGCCTCACAACTCCGGGGCGACCTCTTGCGAGAACAGGATGGTGCCTTGGGGTTAGCTGGGTCATTCCCGGCTGGCGTCGGGGCGAGTGGGTATAGGTGTACAACCCCTGCAGGGTGAAAACTATACGTATAGCCGCGTATTCGGTCATGTATATTCCTACTCTTCTATTACTTCATTTAGTTTAGTGTTACTTGATTTCTACCTCCCTCTAGTACCACTTTTACTGCTCGAATAGCAGTTGAGGTGCGGGGAGTAGGAGTTCCCGCACCAACTTGGGATGGGCTTTTGAAGGTGTGAGTCGACCGGTGCCGGCACAGCCCGTGTCGAGAAGTTATGGATGACATATATATGCTTGCTACTTGCATAGGAAACCCCCAGCATACCCATTGGCTACTTTTGTACCTTATTGCATCCACTTAAAGCTTGCATACAGATGGTGACGTGAACCTATCCCGTCTTTGGGGATAGTTTGGCAAGATGCAAAATCTGATCAGGAGTTCGACACCAACAATGACGGATGGTACGACTGAAGCCCTAGAAGCATGTGCTATGCTCAAGTCTTGCTTGTAGAGTTGAAGTTCAAGATGAAGGATGGCCCGAAGACTAGCTACCACTACCTATTTATGTTTGATCCAGTTTAGCCCAATGGGCTTGTGATAAAAGATTCGTACTACAAATCCTTTGGATATTATAATAATTAACCCATGTTTGTACTCTTTTAAGTAAGTACTGATTTACTGCCTGAGATGAGTTCTGTATGCGATAGCTACTGATCCAGTGACAATCACGACGATACAGGGATTCGGATTCTCCTCTCGAAAACCCAGGTCATTTCACTTTAGCTTTTGTATGAACCAAACCGTAGATCCATTGTAGGCTGAGAAAGTGAAACAAATTAATTTTTGCACCCAACACTGGTGTTACCTTTACCCTTGCAGTTTTCAAGGGGAAACTCCAAGTGAGCCACATGCATATGTACTTATTTATTGTCGTTGTCCCTGGTATATTTTATGCATGTAGTTTTATATTTTGGAAAATGTCTAAATTACTACCCTCAACTATAGCCAAAGTCTGAATAACCCCCTAAACTATTGTTTGGTTTATTTTACCCCCCAAATTGTACTCTTTGGTTCAAATTACCCCCCTAACATAATTTATCTTTTTCATTTCTCCATGTATAGGTGGAGTTTTAAGTTGAAATTTTACAAGATGATAGTACATATCATAACACATATTAGGAAAATATATCATAATTTTTTATGATATATTTGAGGTTAAAATTCAACTTGTGTATGGAGAAACAAAAAGAACAAATTGTATTATGGGGTAGAATGAACTAAATGGCATAGTTCAGGGGTTAAATTGGACCAAGTTATAGTTTATGGGGTTATCCGGACTTTGGCTATAGTTGAGGGGAGTAATTTAGGCTTTTTCCTTATATTTTTACAGATATACTTCCATCCACGAAGAATACCTCAAACGGATTTAGAGTTAGGGAGTACTTGAAGTTTGTGTCTAGCTTGCCATTAACTTCATCAATTTAAATATGTGCCAGCCTGAAGGTATACTAACAGGGGTAGCATTGTGTGCGTGGTGAACAAGTGAGTATGCATACGTGCTTGTGAGTGTGAGTGTTTGCATTTGTATTGTGTTTCGTAAAAAAAAACATTGAGAAACATATTGGGAGAAAAAGGAGAGACCATCTCATCAATCATATATATTTACGTACACTAACATAAATTGGATAAATAAATGATTAACTTTTTCGAGCATATAAATGATTAACTTTTTGAGTTGTTGCCCTCACACCTATCACAATGTGTATCCACAGGCAACTAATCTTCATTCTTTTGTTCTTCTCTCCCCAAACTTTTATAGCAAGAAAAAGAGTATTTGTGTCCTTTCATGTGGAGATGTGTTAAAGAAAAAATTTCATGGCGAGTAAGACAATGCCGTGATGTATATGCACCACATATACGATGCAAGGCATGCATATGTCACACACAGGCTGCTGGTTAATTATACGATGAAAAGCCGGACCGATCATTGAACCGGTAGTGGGTTCATTGGTCTGACCAGCAGGCTGGGCCAGTTTGCCCGGTTTGAATATTAGTCTTATATATATTGTGTATACTCTTAGAAATAACACGTCAGCAAAGGTGGCTTTTAGTCTGTAGACCCAGGTTCGAAACCCACCAACATCATATTTTCTCTGTTTTTGCGTTTATTTGACTTATGGGCCTTGAGTTGGGCTGATTAGAGTAGCGATTGGACAAATGGATCGGCGTATGCCAGAGTGTGCGTGTGTTGTGAGTGTCTGAGTTGTACTGTGTAATCTCAAAACAATGTTATAGCCAAAATGTCATGGACCGGTACTAAATGGTTTTTGCGAAATTTTCACGCGTAAATGCGCACGCGCGTGGTTGCGAGGATTCGAACCCATCACCTCCGGCCTCGCGCGTTGCTTCCTTACCATCTCACCTATGCATCACATGTGACTGGGTCAGAGATGCTCTCCTTTTGAACCAACTCGTGGAGGACCATTTAGTACTGGACCAAGACACCGATCGGTACTAAATGTTGCATTTTAATATCGGTCGGTGCTACCGGCCGGTACTAAACGGACGTGCCATTTTATTATAGGTCGGTATCACTGATCGGTACTAAATGGCCTCTGAGTAACAAAAATTTCTATCCGGTACTAATTTCACACATTAGTACCGGATGAAAATGCGTGCGGTACTAACATGTTGGACGGATGCCCATTTTTCGGTAGTGTGGTAAGGCCTCCTGTTCCTGGTTTTTCCGGTTCAACGTGGTCCGGTCCATGTTTTCGTTCACTGCACACACATGGTCATGATCTCCAGTGCGGTGACACCTGGCACCGTGGCCTTCTTGGCATCAGTAGCTTCCCCCACTCTGCCAACTTCCCTGTCCGCGATCATAGCAAGTCTTCTATCCTAACGCTTTATTCATAGAAACCAAGGTTTGCGTTGCGGTCTTGGCGAGCTATGAAGGTAAATTCCAACACGACGTGCTCTCTTGACAATACTAGTAGCCTAATAATGTTGAAAGGAACCGGTATGCTCGTGACCTGAGAGGCGAGGGGGTAAATTAGTCAAGTTCAACTATGTAGAATAAAGAAAGAGGGGTGACCTTGCTTGACAATTGGCATCCAGAGTTCCAGACGAAGCTTCCTTATGACCAACAGAGGAGTGGGGCACTGGGGCGACAGCTACCAACGAATCAAATAAATTTGCTTGGGTAGGAAGCACCCGGTGAAGATGTGGCCCGAAGTTTCCTGTTTGTGACGCAGAGGAGCACGGAGGCGCCACAATTCAATAGCGACAAAAATCTGCATACCAAGCAAGCCCACGTCCACACTACAACAAATCAACACAACTTATCCATATAATAACAGTCTCTCCGATACTTCTTCCATCCCAAATTATTAGTCATTTTGGCTTCTCTAAATACATCGATTTTGTATGCACCTAGACATGATATATATCTAAATGCATAGCAATATTGATGTATCTAGAAAAGCAAAAACGGCTACTAATTTTGGATGGAGGCAACAATGGCAAGTAGAAGCATGCAAGTAGTCAATGTACTAATTTGCGCACCATGAACAAAAGACTATACCAATTCTTGTAAGATGTTGCTTGCCGCTTGGAAATTACTATGCTTTGAGTTGACTAAAGCTAGAAAAATAGACAGTATTCTAACTTTTGTTATGTGTGTTTGACAACTGAAGAAGGGACATGCTGCCGGGAACTGTATAGTAGAAATGGAAGTTGTCGGGGGGAATTAACACGGGAGTTTAGTTTTTAATCCCGGTGTCTTATTTGGATTATGAAGTAATTTGTCAAGAGAAGGAGTTTAAGAGGGAATTCGAGTTCGATGTTATGGTTAAGATTTTTAGGAAAAAAATCTAAATGTACACAGTTTCTGTCCACTCAGAATCTCTTGACATGGTAAGGTGAGAGTTTGCCCTCACTACCGGACTTCGCTACTTTGCCGAGTACCACAAACACTCGGCAAAGGCCAGAAATCACTCGGCAACAACTTTGCCGAGTGTAGCTCACGGCGAAGCGCACACGGCGTTTCATCTGACGGCGAAGCAGGCTTTGCCGAGTGCCATTTCACGGACACTTGGCAAAGCTTTGCCGTGTGCCAGGCCCCACTCGGCAAAATAAAGTAAACGGGACGGTCGTGCAGTAAACGTGACGGGAAGGAAGAGGTGGGAATGGGTTTTTTTGCCAAGTGCCAGATGTAATGCACTCGGCAAAGTTTCCATTAGGCACTCGGCGAAGTTTTATACGTTGGCGAGTGCTGTCCGACCGGCACTCGGCGAAGTTTGGAACTTTGCTGAGTGCCAGACTTGTGGCACTCGGCAAAGTTCCAAACTTTGCCGAGTGTCTAGGTAATAGCACTCGGCAAAGACTTTTTCCAAAAAATAGAAAAATGGTCACTTTGGCGAGTGTCTGGGTAATAACACTCGGCAAAGCTTGCTGCTTTTTTTGTATTTTCTGCTTATTATGTAATAACCACATCCATCACAAATATAGCATATATACATTCCAGGCAGTTAATATAGCATATATACAGCACATCCACCACAAATATCGCATAATAGCACAAATATCTCACGGTACATAGCACGAATATCACAAATAGCAGAAGTCCAACATCGATGCCATAAGTGTAACGTTCAACAACCACAAGTCCAACAAATTAAACAAGCCTAGTCCAACAAGCACAAGTCTGTAGAACAAATACCATAAACAACTCTAAATCAGTTAGGTGGCCACTCTGGTGCTGGTGCCGGTGAATGCTCGTCCGGAGGCTCATTTGACGCCCCAATCCATTGATTCTGCAAAAAGAAATTGACATAGGATTACATTTCTAAGTCAATATGTATGCGCAAGCAAGTAAATAGATTCATACTCACAGGAGTGCCTGTAGCGCCAGGTGGAGGAGAGATAGAAGGAAAGCCTATCTGTGGCAGCGGTGGTGGAGGCCAGGGCACCGTTGCCGGCGGTTGATAGTTGATCAACGCGCCAAGACCTTGGAGGTAGGAGAACATGGTCTGCATCTGTTGTTGCGCGGTCTGTCGCTCAGCAAGAAGCGCCTGCTCCATCCTCTACCGCTCCCGCATCCGCTCTTCCTGCCACTTGCACTCTTGCTCCTGCCTCAGTGTCCGCTCCTCCTCCAGCCTCGCCTCGATCTCCTCCCGCCTCTTCTTATCTTCGTCCATCTTGGCCTATAAGATTTCACCCAAATATTACAATGCGAACAAAAGATAACTAAAAGCAACGAACGACAAATGGAGCAGAAATAACCTGGATTGTACGCACGTTGTCCACTGAAGCGTGGGCGTATTGGCGGGGTCGAGTTGGTGGTCCTTGCCCGAAACTGGGAGAGAGTCGGCGTACTGGCTGTGTCGACTAGGCTGTTGGCGAGCCAGTAACGGCCGTGCTTCTTCCCTCCTCCTGCCCTCATGATGGCTTCTCCAAAAAGGGGCTGGGTGGCCGGATCCCATGTGTCCCCATGGAGCGCCCTTCCCATCTCCATGTACACAGTGATGGGCATGTGGACGCTCGGGTTGCTATAGGCCTTGGGTGGATCTGCCGGGTTGTAGGAAACGTCGACGTCGCCCTGCCCTTGTGAGCCATACAGTAAGACATGAACTCGTTAAATTCCTAGTCTTCATGTGATGCTCACTGCAAGCAAAGCGAAAGAATACAATGATTAGTGAGAACGTAGAATTTAGAGTTTGAAAGTACAAAAAAGTGTAATGACTTACCCAAACCTCCTTGTACTCGGGAAGGCCTCGGCTGCCTTGATGGTGTGGTGCACTTTGCATCAACAAGCGGCGCTCCCGGCATAAGTTGTGCTTGTGAATCCACTCCTTGCTGAGCCACTTGTCCACCATCATCTCTCAGCACGCGCCCTTGCCGGCGTACCAGTTCGGAGGTATCTACACGTAATGGAAGCAAAGTGGATGACATTTTCAAAAATCAAATTCAAAAGAAATGAGTAGTGATTTTGTCATTTACCCTCAAGTATTGTTCCTGCGTGAGGAACATATTCCTTGCTACGTCTTTGCTGACCTTCATTTTTTCCACATCGGCGCAGTAGGTAACGACAGCCTGAACACGTGCCTGGTAGTGCAAGTCCTTCACTAGTTTGTGACATGCTGTTTCAGCCACATGAGCCACCCTGGCCTCATATCCTGGCTCGCACCTATAGAAATCCTGCATATAGGCTCGACATTTGCAGTCAATATTCCAAGAATTACAAATATATGGTAACGATTGACCAATGTAGTGTGAGGACTTACCTAGAATTCTCCCAGCACCCGCCTCGCCTTGTTGCCGAAAGACCTCCCTTCCCGATCTTCTGCATCTGGGATGGTGATGTAGTGGTCCCATGTGTATGCCGGCTCCAGGACCCCGACATGCATCACAAGCCCAGGGAAGAGCTACCTGCATAGGGCTCCCAGGATGCCGTTGGGCTTCCTTTTCCTTTTTTGGGCACCCTCCGGCACGAGCACCCAATACCTGCAAAAGTGTATAACATAAAGTATTAGTGTCTTGTGATTTTCAACATATGAATTGAAAAATAAATGCTGACCATCAAAAGTGACTTACCTATCCCCTACTGGTCGAATCATCGGGCGTCTCGCAAGAGGTATCGACCGCTGCGGCAGTTGCGATGGTTCTCGCAACCACACCGACGTTGTACCTCCTGCCACCGCCACCTCCTCTTCCTGGTCCTCCTCCTCCTCCCACATCTCCTCCCGCTCCTCCTCCTCCCGCTCGTCCTCCGCCTCCTCCTTCTCCTCCTCCTCCTACTCCGCTGCCGCTGCCGCCGCTGCCGCTGCTGCCGCCGGCTCCTCTGAAGAAGGTGTCCTCTCCCTCCTACTCCTTCTCGTCCTCCCCTGGCCTCCACCACCTATATTACCTCCTCTCATTCTTCCTGGCCCTTGTCCCCAATGCCTCCTGGACCGCCCTGCTGCATTGGACCCCTCAAGAGCCTCTTGCCCTCCACCACTAGTCCTGTACAAGGAGCTCAGGAAAGTCATCTTGCCGCCGCCTAACATTTCGAATCAATTACCTGCCATGAATAATAGTGAACGAATCAGCAAAAATGAACAATATGTACTTAGCAAATTATGCAAAATAAACAATATATATATATATACAAATATGCAAAATCAGTTCATAGAATTAAACAATTCGGTTCATTGCAAATTATGCAAAAATATGCAAAATAAACAATATATATACATAGAATTAAATAATTCGGTTCATACATGTATTAGAAATAGTCATCATAATCCAGATTAGCTGGATCATAATCCTCATCATCACTATTAGGCATGTCGACATAATCTACATTATCCGAAGGAGGAATGTCAACTTCACTGTCTCTGCCCAAACGCAGCCGCTCAAGTAATTCTAAGTTATGAGCATTTTCAACCTCTTCTCCAGCTTCCTCGTCAGCAACCCTTTCATTGTCCACTTCCATTCCCATCATGTCATTTAAGTTCATTTAAGTCTATCTCGAAACTCCCTTCTAGTCCGTCTTCTTGAAAGAACTCTCTGCCATTGTTGTAGTCTTAAGTGTTTGGGACAGAAAGTTTGCCGTGTGGCGATACCTTATACACAACATCCCAACCCTGAAGACGTTTGTCAGTTTGGCATGGATATGAGAGATAATAAAATTGTGTGGCCTGTTGAGCCACAATATAGACATCGTCGCCTAGTAACTTTGAATCCTGACGAATTTCGACTAGGCCAACATTTGGGGTACACCTCGTTATTGTAGGATCAAACCAATGGCATTTTAAAATTATGGGAGTCAGTGGTACGGAACCATGAAACTTGAGTTTGTATATTTCTTCAACTCTTTCGTAATACTCGACCCCATCTTGGCCTGGCATAAAGACTCCAATATTAGTGGTTTTTCAATTGGGCCGACTTTGCTCGTATCCTGTTGTGTGGAAGCGATATCCATTCACGTCATAAATGTTAAATGACTTGACCCAATAGCTAAATCCATCGGCAACTTGTCTCAACTCGGCACTCATGGACGAATCGGTTTGCCCCTGAAAGCAAAAGCAACATAGTTCGTCATATTGTTCGAACCAACAAATGACTTGACCCTATAGCTAAAGCGATATCCTGTGACTTGACCTTTTGTTGCAACCAATAAATGAAATCGGGCTGAGAATTTCTAGTGCCATTTTCAGAAGAGCCTCCGATTCGTTCTAGGTCGGAGGCCTTGAGCGACGCCAGAATTGACGAAGAAATTGCCTATGTGAAATATGATCAAGGGGGTTGAATGCTGATTAGTGCAAATGCAAGAACATCTTAAATGAGATGCTGAATCGCGGAACCTCGTGAACATGTTAAATGAGAACTTACCCTATGTACGGCTCCATCTCAGAAAAGTGGTCAACAAATAAAGCATGATACGGCGCCACTCTTCATGGTTCAGGGTCTTGTACCTCGCATCACTTGCACTTCCAAGTTGCCCTTGGAAAATGCTGAGGCTCGATTCATTATCGCCAGCATTGTAACGAGGCGGTGGATTATGCACGCTGGGAAGCTTCTCACCATAGTATTTAGTCATGAAGTTTGACACCTCCTCTAGAATATATGCCTCTGCAATCGAAGCCTCAATTTTGCATTTATTCTTACATTTCATTCGAAGAACCTTCTGACATCTTTCAACTGGATAGCACCAACGGAATGCACAGGCCCTCCCATTCTTGCCTCATAAGGCAGGTGCAGAAGCAAATGCTGCATTGAATTGAAGAAGGCTCAACTCTGACGATAACACGGGGCCATTTTTTCCATATCCGCAATAACAACCCGAGATAACTCCTTAGCACAAAGCTGACGAAAGAAATTGCTCAACTCTGCTAGCACGAGCCATACATTATCAGGTAAGTAGCTTCGAACCATCACTAGAAGAAGCCGCTCAATCCATATGTGGTAGTCATGACTCTTTAGCCCATTGATTCGCATAGTAGTCAAGTTCACTCCCCTCCTCAGATTCGCTGCATATCCTTCAGAGAATTGTAACTTTTGGGCCCTCGTGAGGACAAAGTTGGCCTGTGTCTTCTTCCATTTTCTCCTGGGTCTAGGAGTCCTCATTTCGTATCTTGGTCTATCGCACAACATTGCCAGATCCACTCTTGCCTTTATGTTGTCCTTCGTCTTATCAAAAATGTCCATGACTGTTCCAAAAAGTGCCTCCCCACAATTTTTTTCAGTATGCATCACATCAATGTTGTGTGGAAGGAGGATATCATCAATATAGGTGAGCCTCCACAGCCCAGACTCACTGAGTCCAAGCATGTTCCTCACTGTACCCAACAAAATCACTGCCATCGTTGACTCGGAAAACGTCTATCTGAGCATGAATCGTAGCACCCGTCATAATCGGCGGTGCAATTTCTGTGACTTTTACACCTTTCGTGAAGCTCTTAATGTCTTGTCTAAAAGAATGGTCAGCGGGGAGGAATTGTCAATGTTTGTCGAACGATGAATACTTACCCCCCTTCCTCAACTAGATGAACTGCAGAGCTGCCTTGCATGTTGGACATGGAAACTTCCCGTGAGTACACCAGCCTCAAAATATGCCATACGCGGGTAAGTCATGCAGGGAGAATTGGTACCAAACATACATTTTAAAATTTGTCTTTGCTGCTTGGTCATAGGTCCACACCCCTTTGTCCCATGCCTTGACCAAATCATCGATCAGAGGCTCCATGTAAACACTCATTTTATTCCCTAGGTGCTCTGGAATAATCAACGACATGAATATGGTCTGCCGTTGAAATAGGACCCCTGGGGGGGGATTCAGAGGGATAACAAACACGTGCCAGCATGAGTACGAGGCGGCCACCATCCCATAAGGATTGAACCCATCTGTTGCAAGCGCAATACGTACATTACGAGCTTCATCAACCTTATCACGATGAATCCAATCAAAATGGGTCCATGATTCACCATCGGATGGATGCACCATCTTGTCAGGGTTGTATCGAGCACCTTTCTTATGCCATGTCATCTATTGCGCGGATTCCTCGGTCATGAATAGTCGTTGGATCCTCGGAATGAAAGGAAGATAGCGTACGATTTTCATGGGAATCGTGAACTGCTTCTTAGGCTGACCATCACCAGAGTCCACCTCGAGGAACCTAGAGGCTATGCATTTTGGACAGTAAGCGTCTTTCTCATGCTCCTTCCTAAATAAGATATACCCATTTGGATAAGAATGTATCTGCTCATATGGCATCTTAAGTGCACCGAGGATTTTCTGTGCCTGATACATTGACTTTGGCAGAATATGATCTTCTGGAAGC
This sequence comes from Panicum virgatum, assembly GCF_016808335.1. Taxonomy (NCBI): domain Eukaryota; kingdom Viridiplantae; phylum Streptophyta; class Magnoliopsida; order Poales; family Poaceae; genus Panicum; species Panicum virgatum. The sequence goes on along the minus strand of NC_053141.1, from coordinate 13,756,837 downwards.
ATGCTTCCAAAAATGGTCAATAGACTATCGAAGGCATCTCGACTCAGGCTAAACTGAGACTTCAAGGCCATTAGGTGTCCAATGCCGTCCAGCTGAGAAACCTTTGTATGGCCATGAAGTGGTTTCTGTGCCGCCTCCAACATCTCGTAATATGCCTTTGCAGATGCCTCTGCTCCTCCTCCTGCAGTCCTTCACCGAAATGTGCTTCATGATAGTCATGTAACATGTCTCCAACCCCATCATCAGCATCACAATCATCTATGCGTTGCCTCACGACCTCGTCCCTCATATGGTGGGCTTCACCATGGAAGGTCCACCGGGTATAGTCTGGTGTAAATCCATACTTGCAAAGATGTTGGCTCATAACCTTCTACATTTTCTGTTTCTTATTTCCGCAACGGTTGCATGGACACCACAAAATACTGGATCCTTCAGCCTGACTCCATGCGGCTTCTAAAAAGTCGTTGGTCTTTCGAATCCATTCATCGGTCATGCTAGCCTGACTTGGATGGCCCGTGTACATCCAATGATAGTCATCTATCCTCTAGACTGGAGTGAGTACAATAAAAATCAAATGCATCTAAGTGTTGTCCCTACAATCTAATAGGTGAAGGTAGGTCCTAATCCCACCCGAGTATGCGTAGATATGGCCAGTTCTCATGATCCACTACCATCCGAGACAAAATTTCGGCAGCACCTCCCCACTGTTCTCTAGACACATCCCGGAAGGGAGATTGTGTATCCGGAGAACAACGGGGAGGTGATGCCGAGACTCTATCTCGGATTGGAGTGGACCATGAAAACTAACCGTATGTACGCATCCTCGGGTTGTCCAAATAATGTGGATAATTCGAAACAGATACGGCCATAGATATGCAAAGATCTGCATATTTCCAACCATATCTGTTTTGAATGGGAGACGCCTAACCGGCTTATGTGAACTACGAACAAAATACGAAAAGAGAGTCTTGTACACGTGCTCACCTACGGGCTCGACGGCAGGCCAGGCGGTGACATGCGTGTTGGTGCAGCTCGACGAGGTCGTGCTGCGAAGTGAACGAGTCGAGGATGCTAAAACAACCTCCCTTGTCAACAAAAGAAAAAAGAGTGTCAAAAATAAAACTCCATGAGTTGCTTCTTTGAAACATTTCAAAAAAAAAAACAGGTTTGTTGAGAACATGTATGGTAATGCTATAACAAACAATTCTTGCAGATGTCATTTGTTTTCTTATAGTTTCTTGTAGAAGTAAACAGCTAATACAATATTTCCATTTCATATTAGCTTTCTCAAAACATGTGGTGTGATCCAGACTCATTATTGGACAAGTCTGGTGTCACAGTTCATATGAAAACTAGCTAGAACATGAAATTCCTTCCAACTATAGAAAACTAAATTTCAAGATAACTTCAACATGTGTGAATCATATGATGTACAACTCAAATAGAATTCCACAGTGTGAATCAGCAAATGGACAGCGGAGTGGAGCCAGACCTGTGACGACCTGGCGAGGAGGCGGTGCAGCGGCGCAGCGGAGGTAGGCCGACGGCGCGCAGCAGGGGCGCTGCCTCGCGCCGGGAGCGGCGCTGTGGAGGTGGACCGCAGGCGGCGCACCGCCCGGGCAGTAGGTCCGGCGTGGTCGGCGGCGGCCTGGACGTGCCGCGTGGAGCCGGGGACGTCGTGGAGGTAGGGACGGTGTCGATGTAGCGGGCCGGCGGTGTCGCGGCGGCAGCGCGGCATTGGGGGGGGCGTGGAGGTGGCGAGCCGATGCCATCGTGGCGGGCGGGCGGGGCGGCGCGAGGTGGTGGCAAGTGGCGTAGCGGCAGGGAAGCGCGGCGTCGGGGGGCGGGAGGTGGCGCGGGCAGGGCCAGCGTCAAGGCGGCCTGCCAGCGGCGGCACAACGTGGAGGCGGGGCGGCCCGGTGGCGCAGAGGTGGCTGGGCGGCGCGGCGGCGCGGAGGTGGCGGGACGGGGCGGCGGCGTGGAGTGTGTGCATGAGTGTTGTGTCCATGAGTGATGTGCTAGGGGATTTGGGGGGGGGGGGGGATTCGCGCACTTTGCCGAGTGCCAGATCTGCGGCACTCGGCAAAGTTTTTCTATTTTCCAATTTCAGCTTAATTACTTTCAATTCAAAATATGTGTTCAAATTTTCTGAAAAAACACTAAACGAATCCAAAAATTAACCAAAATTTAACACGAACCAATTCATGATGTCCATTGCCTAAACAAAAAAATTTACAGGCTTCAACGAAAAAAATTCCATTATTTCATGCACTATTAGTGAAAATTCAATTTACATCAATTTAAATACTACATATGGAAAAAACTAAAAATTAACAAATGGATTCAGAAAATAACCAAAATTTAACATTAGACAATTCATCGTGTCTATTGGTTATAAAAAAATTTATAAAGTGAAACTCCAATTCGAACATCACTCTGACTCAAAATTTCAAAGAATCCTTCTCAGTTCTATGAAACTTCTTCGGAGATAGTTCGTTTCGTAAGCTCCGTACGTGACAACTTTTGCAAAACCTTCTCAAACTTTTTCTACGGACTCCCTGTTTGATAACATGATATCATGACAAATTTTTTGGATTTCCGACTACTTTTGATTTTTGTAGAATTTAAAATCTATTTGGCTACAACTCATTCTGTCCCGTTTCATGACCAAGATATTCGAATTTTCCCTTCATCTGTTTAACAATGTCTCCAATTGGACTAAATAACATGAATATAATTTTTCTATTCATTATACTATATTATTCGAATCTCTTCCAGCTTCAATTTGAATTATCCTAAAATATAATTTCAATGAAATAAATTAATAACATATACCTAACTTATTATGAAATATACTAAATTTCGATATGTAGTACCTAGAATAGTGTAAGAACAGACAAAAATGTTTGGAGGGTAACAGAAGAAGTTTTTTTTACTTTGCCGTGTGCCTTGAGACTGACACTCGGCAAAGTAAAGTTTGCCGAGTTCCTTAAGCATGACACTCGGCAATGTGTATGTTTGCCGAGCGCCAGAAGCCAGACACTCGGCAAAGGTGGCACGTGGCTGCCATGTGACCCAGCGACGTCCCGTCCCGGGGCCGTAACGGACGTTAGGGTTTACCAAGTGCCAAGATCTAGACACTCGGCAAAACCTAACATCCGTTACAGCCCGGGACGGCTTTGGGTCACATGTTGGGCACGTGCAAGCTTTGCCGAGTGACTAGCCCGAGGCACTCGGCAAACCGTGCGGTTCGTTACGGCGTCCTGGCCATGTGCCCGCTTTGCCGAGTGTCAAGCATGTGGCACTCGCCAAACCTTGCGGTCCGTTACGACATCGGGTCACCTCTCGGGCACATGGCAGGTTTGTCTATTGCCAGGATGCCAGCACTCAGTAAAACATAATTTTGCCAAGTGCCTGTATCCCATCTCTCGGCAAAGCTGAATGTTGCCGTGTGTCTGTGGCCCAGCACTCGGCAAAGCCGATAGTTGCTGAGTGTTGGTGCTTTGCCGAGTGTCTCCTTTATTACACTCGGTATATTGCTTTTTTGCCTAGTGCTCGACATTGTGCACTCGGCAAAGGTTCGAGCACTCAGCGAATATTTGATTTCCGGTAGTGCCTGTCATAAACTTCATCCCTTCCCTTTCAAACAGGTACTCTCTTACCAAAAAAGAAAAGATTTTGAAATTTCTATCTGTAAGCACCTGTTCGATTATTATATACCTAGGGGCGGAAAAAGATTAATATCTGTTTCTTCTATGTAGCTTGCACAGAATTTTTTTTTCTGTTTCTTCTATGTATAATTCACCAAAAGTCCATGATGAAAGCTATATCTCCCATTCGGCCAAAATAAGCATCTTTCTTTTTTATAAATCCAATATGTTTTTGTAAGATTTTATTTGAAATGTTCTCTAAGTTCGCCAAATATCCCACTATTCACAAAATGAAATTCTGTTACTACGAAGTTGACAAATCAGTCCATCAGAGAAGTAATAAGCTGCTAGTACATGGAAGGCAAAAATGCATAAAACTCTACAAGACTAATTAAATATTAATATTTCCAGGAAGAATGGAGCGGAAGAACTAATTAAAGTTTACGCGGCGGAGCCGAACGTGGCGGTGGTGTCCGCCGTGAATGTTTGCGACACCAGATGATCGGAGTCGAGATGCGCGAAGGGGCTGACCGCCGGCGCGGCGACGTCCTCGTCGCCCTCCAGCATCCGCACCACGCCGCTCATCGCCGGCCTGTCCTCCGGCCGGTACTGCACGCACCACAGCGCCACCGCGCACATCCGCTCCACCTTCTTCCTCCCCTCCTTGCCGGCCTCGCCGGCCAGCGCCCGCGCCGCCAGCGCCTCCGTCTGGCCGCACTCCAGCCGCTGCCACGCCCACCGCGGGTACCACCGCTCCGCGCTCTCGTCGTCCCCCTGCGTGCCGCCGCCGCCGTCGACGTAGTTCCTCCGCCGCCCCAGGATCTCGAACAGCAGCATGCCGTAGCTGTACACGTCGCACTTGTGCGTCGCCGGCGCCGCCATCCACAGCTCCGGTGCCGCGTACCCCGGCGTGCCCCGCCCGCCGCCGGTCATCGTCATGTGCGTCCTCTCCCGCTCGCACAGCCTCGCCAGCCCGAAGTCGGCCACCTTGGGGCGGAAGGCCTCGTCCAGGAGCACGTTGCCGGGCTTGATGTCGTAGTGGATGATCCGCCGCTCGCAGTCGTCGTGGAGGTACCGGATCGCCTTCGCCGTGCCGACGGCGACGTCGTAGAGCTTGTCGAACACGAGCTGCCGGCCGCCGCTGTCGCCGTGGAAGAGGTGTCTGTCCAGCGAGCCGTTGGGCATGAACTCGTAGACGAGCGCCTTGAGGTCGGCGTCGAAGCAGAAGCCGTAGAGCCGGACGAGGTTGACGTGCGACGTCCTGCCGATGGTGCCGATCTCCGCCATGAACTGCTCCTCGGCGCGCCGCCCCATGTTGCTGCCGAGGACCTTCACGGCCACCGGCAGGCTGCCGTGATCCGGGAGGGGGATCTGGCCTCTGAAAACCACGCCGAAGCCGCCGGCGCCGAGCTTCTCGGCGTAGTTGCCGGTGAATTCCAGCAGCTGCAGCGAGCTGAACCGCAGGGGCCGGTTCTTGACGACGTCGACGGCGCCATAGCTGCTGCTGATCGTGCCGCTAGCCATCGTCGCCGTGCTGCCACCGCCGACGACAATCGGTGCCGCTGCTGCCGTCCTCATCTCAACCGTCGGCAACACCGCCGGCTGCGGAAGGCCACCGTACTTGCGCATCATGCGCAGCTTGTAGCACTTGTAGATGAGCACCGATACTACGATTACCACGATCCCGCCGGTGATCACGGACACTGAAGGTTACAAAAAAGCCATGATGCCAATCAGTGAACAGAATTACTAGTTTCTCTTGCAAATCAAACTTTCTGACAACTGATCACGCATCAACAAATTAAACCATGGACGAATTACAAAATCTATCTGCTTACCAATGGCTATTGCAATGTTCCCGCCTGTTGTAGCATCATTAGACGACATATCGGATCGCCGAATGAACCTGGGAATCAATTACTGGTTTTAACAGGTTACCGGTGATTATACAGATATAAGTAAAAGATCGACCAGATCACGATCGACAAGTAATAAACGAAGAGCTCCTGCATTTTGGTTTGACAAGGTTTGCTGGTCAAACTTTGCCATGGAAAAATTAGGGCTGCATTGCGACTATATAAAAGCGACAAGGTGTAGTATAAAAATAAAATGCATACAATGGTAATAATGATTTGTTTATCATGTACTTTTTTGTCTTATTATCAACGTATGACGATATTTATAATAGTCAAAGAGGGAGAACACAGATAATGGCTGAGTTCAGTGAAATTCTATTGTTTTGTTTACTAATCATTTGACTCCAAATGAAGGCAATATTGACCATTGTTTCTTGACGAATATATATACTGCTAAGCGTAACCGAACATCTATCTTAAGAACTTAACTATGACATGTTGCTAGTTGTTTTTAACGTGTGATATATGATCAATCGGTGCACTTCTTCTAATGACAACTACCTCCAAAAAAATGTGTAATTTTAGCGCTTTTGTGCAAAGTTGAACTATGCTGATTAAGTTGGACCAAGTCTTTCTATATATATTAGTGTACAAAATCATATATCATGTGATTAATCTAATGATACTTTTTTGACATCATAAATATTATCTACATCAAATCGCAATTGTAACACATCATGGTTTGATCACAAAGAACAGTGAGTCTGATTGTACCATTGACCAAGAAGCTAGTAAAAAACGAAGAAATTCAGATTCTTATCATGCATGTTTAATTTTTCTATTTGTTTTATTTGTCGAGTTGAATATAATAGTGACTCACTACCGGAGACCACGAGTTCGCCGTGTGCCCGAGGCACACGGCGAAGAACCGTTAGCACACGGCGAAGACTTCGCCGACGGTGGCCGACGGCAAAGCGCCGACGGCAGCTACAGGGACGGTGAAGCCCTTGTTTGCCGTGTGTCAAAAGTCGCGCACACGGCGAACCTTTTCGCCGTGTGTATATATAGGCGCACGGCGAAAAAAAGCGAGAAGACGCCGTCCGGGCTAGCCGACGGCGTCGGCGTCTGTTCGCCGTGTGTCTGCACCGTGGACACACGGTGAACTTTCATACTTCGCCGTGTGTCCTTGGTTTTGGCACACGGCAAATCAGTAAGTTTCGCCGTGTGCCTAGCTTATGACGCACGGCGAATTATGGTCAGTTCGCCGTGTGCCTAGCCCTGGCACACGGCGAACTAGGTTTCCAGGTAGTCACATGGTCACTTTGCCATGTGCCTAGTCCCTGGCACACGGCAAAGTGACCAAACAGATCCTATTCTTTTTTGTTTTTCACATATAAAGGACCCCATATCACAACATATATATCACAGGCATTACATATCACATATATATCACAACTAGCCGGAAATAACTTCAAACACATCCAGAAGTCCAATGCAAAGTCCAGAAGTTCACAAATACATATCTAGAAGTTCACAAGTCCATAAATATTGAAATAAACAAGTTTATGGATGTGGTGGGTCGTCGAACGGTGGGGCGCCGCCGAACTGAGGCGGGAACAACTGCTGTGGGAGCGTCGGTGAGATGCCCGGCGACAATTCTGGCGTATTCGATGCCGCCGATAGATTCTGCAAAAAAAGTAAGACAGTAAATTGCAGGTGAGACAAAAACCAAGTTCTCAAGTTATAATAGAGCACTAAAGGATCATATGTAGGTCCCCTAAATTGTTAAGTGAGTAATGTAAGTCACAATCTCTAAGTCTAAAGTTCTCTAAGTATCTAATACTTCAAAAAAAAACTAAAGGGTTTTCAAAATACTCACCGGAGGAGTAGTAGGAGGAGGAGCCATAGGGAATTGCATGGCTGGGATGGGATTACCCATTTGGACAGAAAGACCTCGAATGTAGTTGTACATCTGGGCCATCTCGGCCGCCTGCTTCTGCTCGTTCTCTTGTCGTATCCTCCTCTCTTCTGCCAGTGCCGCCTCGTACGCCGCCTGTTGCGCTTGCATTTGGTGCTACAATAGTTCATGATAATGTTACAATGCAAAGCAAATATACGTACAAAACGAATGAACTATGAATAAATAAGAAATAACCTGAAGTTCCTGCACTTGGAGCTGCGACACGGACAGCCGTGGCCATATGGCCGGGCTATTGGCCGTGCTCCTCGCTCGAATCTGGGAGAGGGTGGGAGTGCTGGCCTTGTCTAAAAGGCCATCGCCAATGTAGTAGCGCCCATGTTTTTTGCCTCCTCCCACCCTCATAATGACTTCTCCATCAAGGGGCTGGGTCCTCGGATCCCAGTCTGCCCCATGGACCTGTCTTCCCATCTCTGTGTACGCCTGGATACGACTGTGGACGGATGGGTTGCTGTACGCCGAGGGCGGGTCGTCAGGGTTGTAGGTGACGTTGGATGTCGCCTTGCCCTTGCGGGCCAGAGCCCATCCCAGGAACGGGGGGCACTCCTGGCCTTCATGTGAGGACGACTGCGAAAAAGGAAGAAGTTGATTACAAATTATGCTGAATTGAACGTTAGATTAGAGAAATGAGTCTGTGTAGTGTGTACCCATCTAGCCCTGTACTCGTCGTTGTTGAGGCTGCCTTGATGGTGCGCTGGACCTGGCATCAGCAATCGCCGCTGCCGGCCAGCGTCGTGCAAAGCCTGCCACTCGGGGTCTAACCACTTGTCCACTATGCGCTCCCAGCACACAGTGTCATTACGACACCACCATGCAGGAACCTACACGTGATCAAATGCATGACATGTAAGAAAAGAGACATTTAACGATGTTTTTCATCTTATAATAAATTTGAACTTACCTGTAAATATTGCTCTCGAGTCAGCTTCAAATCCCTCGCCTCAGACTTCCCGATCTTCTTCTTTAGGAAATGTGCACAATAGTTGATGACGCACTAGACTTGCGCCTCATAATGCATGTCCTTCACGAGTTTAACGCATCGATTGTGAGCCACAATCGCCGCCCGCTCCTCGTATTCCTCATCACACCTGTAAAAATCCTGCATATAAAGACGATGGATCATGTCATCATTAACCAAATGTTCAATAAATGTGATGTATTCACCATTTTTTGCCGGGAAAAACTTACCCAGAGCTCGCCCTTTACCCGCTCCGCCTTGTTCTCAAAGGCTCTGCCGCTCCGATCCAACTGATCGTTGTTGGCGGCGATGTAGTGGTCCCACATCCAGGCCGGCTCGTACCGTCCTTGATAGTGGACTAGGCCTGGGAAGTGCTCCCTGCACAAAAGACCCAGGATGCCGTTGACCTTGCGTTTGTGAGCACCACTGAGGACAGTCCAACTCCTGCAAAAGTGATTAAGAGAAAATATTAGTTTGTACCGTGATTTTCGAGTTAGAAAATGAAAAGGTAGTAATAACATGTCAAATTACTTACATATCCCCGCACGGTTGAATCAGCGGGCGCAAGGCAACAGGTATCGGCCTATCTGGGAGTCGCGAGGGACCTCGCAACCAGATAGCCAGCGTAGAGGTATCCTCGGCCGTGTCCTTCTCCTCAGACGACTCCCCCTCCTCCTCCTGCGCGTCCGCCTGCCACTCCTCCTCCCGCTCCTGGGCAGGCTCCTCCTCCTCCTCCTCCTCCTCCTCCTCCTTGTTGGCGCTCTTTAAGTACCCATTTTATCCCTTGTTTATCCTTGATAATGGCATGAATTCAATATCAAAATCACTAACCGTCCTAACCCCGGCCTAATTATTGGTCATTTTCACATATGCACATATATTTTGGAGGAACTTCGTTTTTGCAGGTTTTTGGCCTATTTTGGAGCATGAAATGACGAGGCTCGTGATCGAGCGCTAACACGGAGAAAGACGAAGGCCAAAGCCCAAAGGAAGGACCAAAGCCCATGTTGATTCTAAGCACATTCATGCACATCCATCCTCCAAGAGAGCCCAAAGGACCGAGCCCATGAAGATGAGATCAAGATACTTCGGGATTAAGCAAAGCAAATGAAGATTTAAGGAAGGATTCCCTATCCTATCCTTTCCTCGAAGATATCTCCAAGATAACAACGTCCAAAGGGGTGCAATCGTGAAGGACAGAAACTCTAGAAGATGTGAGGAGTCTACATGCCAAAAATGAGGCCGAGGCGAGCCCGAAAAGGGGTAAGCCGGCCGGCCTAGGCCCATGGGGCCGGCCGGCCCAGCCCTTTTCTGAGGCGGTTTGCCTTCCCCTTCGACCGGTGGCTTCCTCGGCTTATAAATAGCTCGCACCTTATTCAACTCGAGGCATCCATCCAACCAGAACTCGACGAAAACCTAGGGCCAAGACCGGAGGGAGACGACGGCCGCCGTAAGTCTTCGAAGTTGTCTAGGAGATGGCTTAGGCCATCCCTAGCCGCCATGGCCTCCCTGCGTGGTTGTGTCATGGTGGAGTTCATGAGCTAGTTGGAGTCGTCAATGGTGTATACGCGGTGGTGGCGATCTAAATGAATCTATTACGTGAGTAATGTCTTCATGTCATCCGATCTATTTAGCGATCATGTCTCTCCTATTTCGATTTCGTTCTTGCTTTGGGTGCGCTTATTCCTAGATCTATTCTCGAGATAGATTGCATGGGGTGTTCTTGTAGCTATGGTGGCTAGGAGTTCATACCGGATCTACCCAAAGGGGGTTCAACTTGCTTCAGGGTATCCCGTTGAAAAGGGGGGCGTCGTGACAGGCCGTCTCCACAGAGTAGGTTGGGTATCGAGGGATCGGATTGGAGGTTTTGATTTAAAGAGGCTTTGGATGAGATGCATGTTGAGCTTACTCGTTTAGCTAGAACTACAACTAGAATGCGTGTGATAGGTTTAGTCATGCCTTCGGTCATGCTTTATCCTTACCGATGTTCATGGATGAGATCAACCTTCGTACATCACTCATATCTATCAAAGGTTCACCTTTTATATGCAATTAATGCTTCATGTTAGGATAGATCCGTTAGATTAGATGAAAAACCCTAGTAAGTTCATTGTCGATCCACGGATTGATAAACCTTGGGGGAATACTCTAAGGGAAAAGCTACCACGAACCGTGCGCTTGCGGTATACAAATCGGGGGTGTTAGTGAACGTCAACAAGCTTTTCTGGCGCCGTTGCCGGGGATCGGCAACTCGAACCCTAGGGCGATCTATCTAGTTTTTTTGGACTAACCCTAAATTTTATTATTGCATATACCCTTGTTTTCTTGTTTGTGTCCTTGAAAGCAGGTGGAAAAAGCTAGACACCAAACTTGGGCTTCGAGAAGTCCAGAACCCGCTCCAACAAACTTCGACAATCGACGACAAGACGATCGAGGAGTTCTCGACATCAACATCGAAAACCCTAGATCCATTTCAACAAGATGTGAATAACATCAAGTTTCACTCTTTAATGGTAGGTGCTAACTTTTGTTAGTGGCCCAGCATCCGCTATCGAGTCCCCACTCCCAAGAAAAAAAAGTTGATAAACAAGGTATGCCGCTGTGTCAATTAGTTTTAAAGACTAATGTATTTGGGAAGATTTGTTTGCTCAAGCAATAGGTATGAAGCATGCCCGCGAAGAAAATCGTGCGATCGGATCATCATCATCTCCAAAGTGTTACTGTTGTAGTGAGTTTTTCGTCCAAGAACAGAGAAGTACCATGAGCAAATAATAGATTATTTTGAAGCACCATCAAGTCTACTTTCCAACGCATCAAGAATTGTGAATTTTGGAGATCGGTGTGAAGAGTTATGGTAAAATCTTTCAACGCTGCGCGTTCTGAAATGTCTCGGGACAGAGCGTAGTGCCGGAATAAAACGATCATAACTTCTTCATCCGGAGTCCGTTTGGGATCAATGACCACTCGTTGAAAAGGTAATTTCATAAGGATTTCCATGGAGTAGAATTTTGGTACATGTTCTGTGCAGGATGATCAAGGAATTTAATGAAGAAAAGGCAGCAACAAACAATGGAGAAAGTGATGACGATGTCGCAAGATGTTTGGAGAACCTTGTGCACAAAAGTTGATGATTTGAAGTTGACCAACGCTAGAGGAAACAAGATTAGAGGAACCATGATGCCACCCATCTTCTCCATGGGATGCTCAAGGAGCTTCTAGTCGAGTGCAATCAAAGAAAGAGACCGCTCTGATCATCGACACAAAGCACGGGAGCCTCCTTCGATCCCGACACCTTAGGCAAAGCAAGAACCATGGAGATAGACCATTGGAGCCATGCTACTCGTTGGTGAATCAATGGTGATGACCTTGAAGCCAAGGACGCACGACAAGACGCTCCAAAGACCACATGATTGAGATCATTGACATCTTCGGATGAATTCACAAGAAGATATTATTCTCATCAATTTTTGGATATTAAAAAGCTCCACGAAGTTCCCGTCCCAACGAATCAAGAACCAAGTCAATCGGAGATTCCTACAAGCAGGTATGGCCAAAATATTGAAGGTTGTGCACTCTGAAAATTTCTGGACAGCACACAGCGTCAAAAGTGAAACGGGCATAACTCCCTCGTTTGGACTCCGATTAAAGCGAATGACCACTTGTTGGAAAGGTAATTTCATAAAAATTTCAATAGATCTATATTTTGGTATATGTTCTGTTGAGTATACAGGAGATATTCCACGAAGAAGAGGCAGGAGCAACGCGATGAGAACGAGATAGAGAAGATGACGATGACAACAATGAAGGGGAGCTTGGGCAATGTTTTCATCAAGCGTACATGATAAAATTCAGAGGCTTGGAGCAGAGGAAGAACCCCAATGACATTGGCAAATGAAGGCACAAGCGGTCGACCTTCGACAAACAAGGATGTTGCAAACAAACCACGTTGGATTACAAGAGCGCAACATTCAACACATGGAGACGTGGGAAGCAAATCACGACGGACCACGAGGAGTGCATCAAGATGACATCTCGCACAAAGCACCACGACTCCAATGAGTATGAAAAGGCTCCGAGGCTAAGGTATACACTGAATTCTCAAGCTTCTATTGGTTTTGTTGATAATCTTTAAAAATCTCATGCTCGAACCAATAGTCGGAATGAAAGTTTAAATTCTATGCCTTGTTCTTTTCATGATGATAGGCTAGAGTTTCTTGAGAATGTTGATTTCATGCTTAAAGAACCTCTGCCTAATAATGAGCGCCGCGCTATGCAAGAAACACTTGCCGCATTTAATTACACCATGCCTTGTTGATGAAATTTAATTGAGGATGTGATTATGTTGCATATGTTTACAAATAATTGCAAATCTCGATCTTGCTTTGCGCTTGGTCAAGCTCATGACTCTAAAAGAGCACATGTCGGGAGAAGCCCGGGATTTCACTAACCATGCAGGACATGAAACTCAAATGATGAGGAGGGAACTGTGCCCAAAATTTTGAACACCATCATCAACATATTCAAGTTTCAAGAACGGACGTCGCTAAGCCTCATCAATTTTGTGCACAAGTCCAGAGGTTTATAATGCAAGAAAGTTGAATATTCAGGATCTCCATCAAGTCCTCAGTTCAACGCATCCATGATCGACACAATTGAAGACCCACGGGAGGAGCTATGTCTCAAACATCGGAGATGCACGTGCTGAAATCAGCACGAGGCAGATTGCAGTAACGGGGAAAAAGGGGCATAACTCCCTCAATTGGAATGCGTTTTGGGCAAATGAAGACTTGTTGGAAAGAAGATTTCGTGCACCTTGCATTGGATCAATTGGTTGGTGCAACTTCCAATATGGACAGAGAGGAAAATTCATGAAAAGAAAGGTAGCGACGAAGGATAACAAAGAAGGAGGTGACGATGATGTGAGAGACGATTGGGCAAGTTTTCCATTAAGCGTGATTGATCATGTCCAACATGGGAAATGAAATAAGAGCTGCATGGAACACCTTCACCTCTTGCATGAAGGACCATGGCTTCGCATCAATGAGAAGGTATGTGAGAAAGTCGAGCTCTATGACTCTAAATGAAGCGCTTTGCGGGAGGCAACCCGATCTTTTGTTTTATATATATTAATATGACCGTCTACATTGCACTCTTTAATCGGAATATCAATTAACATTGTACCATTGCTCTAACAAAAACCACAACTTCATGTTGTTCATTCTAAATGTTATTGAGGGAGCACTTTGTTATTTGATCTTGGAAAACTTGTAGACTTTTTGTGTGCCTATTAGTGTTTAGAGTCTTTTTCTTTGTGTCCCTTTTAGAGAGATTTATGAAGCATTGTACCACCCTTTGATTCTAAACTTGTGGCTAGTTAACTTAGGCTAACTTTTTGTTTTATTTTAGACCACCTCATCATGTCATATCATTTTGTTCACCCACCCCGTGTTGCATTGCATACCATGTTGTTCGTCTCACCCTTGCATTGCATTGCATTGCATGTTGCACTAAAAAAAAACTTTTCTAAAAACATTGACTAGCCTCGCTTTTGATATCCTAAAACCCTTAGGAAAACCACTCATAGAGCAATCCTAAAACCATAGGGTATGTTTTTCATTCAAAAAAAATCTAACTTTTGTTTCTCTCTAGTTTTTTTTGAAACCACCTTAGATAGAATTTCTATACCCAACACTCTCTCTCTTCAAATTTTTGTTTTAAGCCAAAAATATAGGAAACCCATAAACCTACTTCTAAAACCTTGTTAGCTCGGTTGCTTGACCCTTTTTCGATAAATAACCTTTTTCATTGGCAAAAGCCTACCTTCTTATGAAGTGACGCGAAGGCTTTTTGTCACTCTTAGCAATTGTTTTTGAATAAGCTAGTTGCGGAACAACATCGAAAGGTCCTTTCAACCTTGCTAACACTTGTTTTTACTAACATTGCATTTGCACTTTGCGTCCATTCCATTGTTCATGCACTCATTTTGCTAGCTTGGTCTCAACTTTATTGATGAAAGCTTTCATATCCATGTGTAATGCTTCACGTGAGCATTTTCCTTTTTGCAATCTTGTGTAAACATGGTGTTTAGACATGATTTAAAACCATCATCATTTAGTTACCAAGCTATGAGGTTGCATTTGGTTGGTTTATAAGCTTTGCAATGCGCTTTATTTTTTCTTGTGCTATGAAGGCCTACTGATCTTGGGATAGACATGGTGTTTTGACCTTGGTTAAATAAGTCTTTGTGGCTATGGAGAAGTTCGGCAATCTAGTTGTAAACATGGTGTTTAGAACTAGGTGTAAACATTGTCTTTGTTTATATACCTTCCTCTCATTTGCATTTACACTAGCACACACATACACTCACTAGTTTCGCTAAGCTAACTTTGCCACAAATTGAGATCTTAGGAATGGTAGGTTTGTTGGCATTTGTTTCTACTCCCGACCATCACCCCGGGGATAGTGTGTGTTTAAAATGTTTTGCAGGCATGAAGAAGCGCTCCCATGAGTTCAAGACCAAAAGAATTTCAATCAAGATCGTCAATATCGTCGAAACCCGAGAAGGACGCAGCTGTTTTCATCAAGTTTAGAACATGTTCAGAGCTGTACAAGAAGCAAAAAGTTGACATTCAGAAGCTCCATCAAATTCTCATTCCAACGCATTCAAGATCAATGAATTTGAAGACCCGTACAAGGAGATATGGCAAGAACATTGGACGTTGCGCGTTCTGAAATTCGTCGGGACAGATTGCAGTGCTGGGATAAAATGGACACAACTCTCTTGTTCGGAATCAATTTTGGGCGAATAAGGACTCGTTGGAAAAGAAAATTTGTGCACTTCGCAATGGAGCAATGTTTCAGTACAGGTTCTGTTCTGGAAATTGAAAGAAAAATTTGTGAAGATGCGGCAGCAATGAGACAACAAGGAATTGAAGGTGGCGACGACGACGTGAAGCAATGATTGGGACCATGACTTAGTACAAGAAGAAGTTGAAGGAAATTGAGGCAACAAAGGTGAAGACACATTGAAGATGATATTCATACACATGAGGGAAGGACTTCAAGAATTTCAAGATGGTCCATCTTCTCCTTCCACGCCTAGCATTATGCTAAGCATGGGGGAGGATTTCGTGGACAAGGAAGAAAGATCTCATGGAGTAAGATAATCACGGTTGCCACAAGATGCTCATGATTCTTCTTCCATGCTTAGCACAATGCTTAAGTATGGGGGAGGCCGCACTACACTTCATTACGAGCCTCGAGAAGGACGGTAATTCTTCCTCAACTCTCTTTTTCTAAATGCTTGTACATATATGCCTTCAACCATAGATGCAACCTTTGTATATATCTCTCAACCTATCACATGGCTTCTAGGAGGACAACCTAGTTTCGTTTTTGTTTTCAATAAGTGTAGGATCGCCATCACTTTGAGCTCACCACAATGATACATTTTGGCAATGCCTTTTGCTTATGGAAAAATGATGAAAGTTGCTGCTTTGTTTTACCTACGCTATGTTGTATATGACTTGACCATTTGCTCTCAATTAAATGGAATTAAAATGATTAAATACCGGCTCTTTTATTTGTGGAGGTTAAATGACTAAATTCTAAACCCACATATTCTATGTTGCTCTTTGATTTAAGTCTACCGATGACCTTACACCTTGTGATTGTTTAATTTGAAAACTTAATTCCTATGCTATCTACATTTGTGAATCTCTTGCAAAGTTCTACCTACCAAAGCCTATACATACACATTCTTTCATGATGAAACCTTTAGATTGCAAACTTATATTTTGATGAGTTGGATTAAGATTGATTTCTTTGGTATGAGACTAAGAAGCTGGTCATTCCGTTTTTTTGTGTAACCTTCTTTCTGCTAGCCTATCTATCCATGCATTGTGAGTTTCCACTTCGGAAATTTTGCAAACCTCGCTGGATATCCACCTTAAACCAAAAATATCTTTTTGTGATTACCTCCTTGACCACAACCCAATTTGAGTATGGATTATCATTTCGACGGAATCAAAAGAATCAAGGGCACCATATAAAGAAAAGTTTTGGGAGACAAGGCTCCCCGGAGATACTTTGATGCCTAATAGAATCGCGACTTGGCTTTGGGTTTGCTTTGCTCTTGCATGGTTTACCTAGAGTACATCAACTATCGTGTTCTTGTTGTTCGTTACCGATTATCCTCGTGTAGTGACAGTATGCGGGAGGGAAAGGTTTTGATCCTGGAACACACCTTCAAGCAGTTTTACGAAGAAGAAGGTGAATTTGAGATACTTACCCTAGCTAGTTGGTTCTCCCACTATTCATACTTGAGGACGAGCATTCGTTCAAGCATGGGGGGATGGCTGGGTAAGTATTCTATGTTATCAAAAGTTCTAAGGAGCAAAAAGAAAAAAAAGAAGAAAAATGAAAAAAAAGGGGAGAAAAGAAAAAAAAAGAGAAGAATAAAATGCTCCTTAGTTCTTTTTGGTTTCATTAATTTTCCAAGTTACTTTCAAGAATTATTCCATACTCAAATCTTCCAACCATGTGCAATCCGATAACGAGAACTTCATTTGTGTCTCGGGATCATCCATTTGCCACTTGCACATGTCCACCTATCTAAATGTGTGTGTTTCATCTTTCCCCCTCTCCAACATTATTTTCCAATGGCCTTTTTGACTAGTCTCAGTAAATCTAATAGATCTCTCTCTTAGTTTGACAATAATTCAGATATAATGTTTTGCTAGGATTGTTTTTACCTACCAAGCTCCACATATGCCTTCCACTTTTATATATGAGTAGAATAGGTTGAAGACAATCTAATGTAGGCTTGAGAGACTTGATGAGATGAGTATTTCCATGATCTTTTGCAAGAGAACCTCACTTATGTTTGATATGCATTCTTTTGAAAACTCTTCATGATGAAACAAGGTAAAGGTTTGAAGTTCGCTTAAGTTTGAGAGCATTGCATTTATTTATTATTGTGGCTTGTTCTTTAATTGCTAGTCTATCTTCCATAATGAAGAAGTAGCCGGTCACAACATGAACTTAAATGCTAAATACTTGAGAGAGCAATATGTCTTGTTATGTATGACTAAGTGCAGAGAGGACATTGAGGGGCAACGCTAATTTCTTTATAAGCAAAGCTCCTGGACTTACTCGAGGACGAGCAAGGTTTAAGCAAGGGGGGAATGTTGGCGCTCCTTAAGTACCCATTTTATCCCTTGTTTATCCTTGATAATGGCATGAATTCAATATCAAAATCACTAACCGTCCCAACCCCGGCCTAATTATTGGTCATTTTTCACATATGCACATATATTTTGGAAGAACTTCGTTTTTGCAGGTTTTTGGCCTATTTTGGAGCATGAAATGACGAGGCTCGTGATCGAGCGCTAACACGGAGAAAGACGAAGGCCAAAGCCCAAAGGAAGGACCAAAGCCCATGTTGATTCGAAGCACATTCATGCACATCCATCCTCCAAGAGAGCCCAAAGGACCGAGCCCACGAAGATGAGATCAAGATACTTCGGGATTAAGCAAAGCAAATGAAGATTTAAGGAAGGATTCCCTATCCTATCCTTTCCTCGAAGATATATCGAAGATAACAACGTCCAAAGGGGTGCAATCGTGAAGAATAGAAACTCTAGAAGATGCGAGGAGTCTACATGCCAAAAATGAGGCCGAGGCGAGCCCGAAAAGGGGTAGGCCGGCCCAGCCCTTTTCTGAGGCGGTTTGCCTTCCCCTTCGACCGGTGGCTTCCTCGGCTTATAAATAGCTCGCACCTTATTCAACTCGAGGCATCCATCCAACCAGAACTCGATGAAAACCTAAAGCCAAGACCGGAGGGAGACGACGGCCGCCGCAAGTCTTCGAAGTTGTCTAGGAGATGGCTCAGGCCATCCCTAGCCGCCATGGCCTCCCTGCGTGGTTGTGTCATGGTGGAGTTCATGAGCTAGTTGGAGTCGTCAATGGTGTATACGCGGTGGTGGTGATCTAAACGAATCTATTATCTGAGTAATGTCTTCATGTCATCCGATCTATTTAGCGATCATGTCTCCCCTCTTTCGATTTCGTTATTGCTTTGGGTGCGCTTATTCCTAGATCTATTCTCGAGATAGATTGCATGGGGTGTTCTTGTAGCTATGGTGGCTAGGAGTTCATACCGGATCTACCCAAAGGGGGTTCGACTTGCTTCCGGGTATCCCATTGAAAAGGGGGGCGTCGTGATAGGCCGTCTCCACAGAGTAGATTGGGTATCGAGGGATCGGATTGGAGGTTTTGATTTAAAGAGGCTTTGGATGAGATGCATGTTGAGCTTACTCGTTTAGCTAGAACTACAACTAGAATGCGTGTGATAGGTTTAGTCATGCCTTCGGTCATGCTTTATCCTTACCGATGTTCATGGATGAGATCAACCTTGGTACATCACACATATCTATCAAAAGTTCACCTTTTATATGCAATTAATGCTTCATGTTAGGATAGATCTGTTAGATTAGATGGAAAACCCTAGTAAGTTCATTGTCGATCCACGGATTGATAAACCTTGGGGGAATACTCTAAGGGAAAAGCTACCACGAACCGTGAGCTTGCGGTATACAAATCGGGGGCGTTAGTGAACATCAACACTCCTCCTCCTCAGACGACGGTACAGGCGAAGGCTCTCGACGCCTCCTGCCTCCACCCTTCCCTCCCCCCCTCTTGGGTCCACCCTTCCCTCGACCCTTGCCTCGCCCCAACTTGGAACCCCTATCGGAGCCCTCACCAGCATCCGAGTGTGGCATCATTCTTCTGTACAGTGAGGCGACCGATCATTGAAGTCCGCCGCCCGGCATCTTTCTTCAATCACCTGCAATTAAAAATAGTAAACCACTCAGCACATATATACAAAACGATCTTATAAAGAGAAAGACAAAAAATTAAAAAGTAACATAATTAAAGAAAATAAATCAATTAGTACGGATCATACATGTATTTGAAATAATCATCTTCGTCGGGATTAGCTGGATCATATGTCTCATCATCACTATCACGCAAGTCGAGAAGTTCAAGCCCGTGCTCTAAAGGTGGAATTTCATCCTCATTATCATCGCCTAATTGTAATCGCTCAAGTAATTATAGGTCCTTCGCATTATGAACCTCCTCACCAGCGTCCTCGTTATCAACCATTTCATCATCGTGTACTTCCATTTCGATCACTCCGGTTAAGTCTATCTCAAAATGCCCTTCAAGCCCATCTTCTTGAAAGAACTCCCCGTCATATGTGTTTGGGTCTATATTGTAATCCTCATTATTTGGAATAGGTACTTTACCGTGTGGTGATACCTTGTACATAACGTCCCAACCCATAAGACGATCGTCAGTTTTGCACGGATATGAGAGATAATAAACTTGCGTGGCTTGTTGAGCCACAATATAGACATCGTCTCCTGGATACACTGATGACTGACGAATTTCGACTAGGCCGAGATGAGGGGTCCGTCGCACTTCGTTAGGATCAAACCAAGGGCATTTAAATATGATAGGCTTAAGAGGTTTGCAACCATGAAATGTGAGTTCATAGATTTCTTCAATTATGCCATAATACTCGACCCCATCAAGGGCTGTCGTACAAACTCCGGAATTTGTTGTTCTTCGATTGGGCCGACTCTGCTCGTGGCTTTTTGTGTGAAAGCGATATCCATTTACATCATATCCGGAGTATGATAAGACCCTATAGGCACAACCATTGGCAACCTGTCTCAACTCGGGACACATAGACGCATCATTTTGGGCCTGCAGGTAGAAGCATGATGGTTTGTCATACTATTCGCATGGAAAAGGAACTTCAAATGCCTAACAAGCATGATGGTTTGTTATACCTTGTGTTTGAACCAAGAAATGAAATCGGGGGCTCTTTGTCCCGCACCCGACTTAAGAAGGGCGTCAAGTTCCTGCGGGGTTGGAACTCTTCGGCGATGACAGAATTGTTGAGTAAATTCCCTATATAAACGAGAGGTAAAGGGGGTTGGATACATAATAGTTAATACTCGAGGAAATAGTTTGTTGAGGACTTACTGTATGTATGGCTCGACTTCCACTAGGTTCGTCATCACATACATCATGATAGTGCGCAACTCTTCATTGACCAAGGCCTTAGGAGTCGCACCACTTGCACTTCCAAGTTGCCCTTTGAAGAGGCTGAGGTCCGTTTCATTTTCACCTTCATTGTAACGAGTGGGTGGATTATGAACGCTTGGAAGGTTTTCACCATAGTATTTTGTTGTATAGTTGGAGACCTCATCCAGAATGTATGCTTCTGCAATGGAAGCTTCTATTTTGCATTTATTTTTACATTTGGTTCGAAGGATCTTTTGTTGTCTCTCAATTGAGTAGCACCAACGGCCCTGAACAGGCCCCCCCATCCGTGCCTCATACGGGAGGTGCAAAATCATATGCTGCATCGGATTGAAGAAGCCGGGTGGAAAGATTTTCTCCAACTTACAAAGCAACACAGGGGCCAATTTTTCCATTTGTTCAACCACAGTCCGAGACAACTCCTTAGCACATAACTGGAAGAAGAAATTGCTTAACTCCGCCAGCACTTGCCAGACATGGTCAGGGAGATAGCCTCGAACCATCACCGGAAGAAGCCGCTCAATCCATATGTGGTAGTCATGACTCTTCAGCCCATTGATTCGCATAGTACATAAATTCACCCCTCTCCTTAGATTCGCTGCATACCCATCGGGAAACATTAAAGTTTGGAACCATTCTAGTACTTCTTTCCTTTGGTGCTTCTTCAGGACGAATTCAGCTGGAGGCTTTTTCCATTTCTTACCATCTTTGGGTGGCGGAATATTTAGTTTTGGTCTATCGCATAAACTAGCTTGATCCACTCGGGCCTTAACATTGTCCTTTGTTTTATCAAGAATGTCCATAATTGTACCCCATAGTGCCTCAGCGATATTCTTTTCCGAGTGCATCATATCAATGTTATGAGGAAGAAGAAGATCATCCATGTAGGGGAGCCTCCACAGGCCCGACATCTGAGTCCAGGCATGTTCTTCGCCATAACCCACAAAACCACCGCCTTCTTTAACCCTCAACGACTGTAACCACTCACGGACCGCAGCACCTGACATCATCTGCGGTGGAGGGTCATGAACCACGACACCTTTCGTAAAGTTCTTGATGTCACGTCGGAATGGATGGTCAATAGGGAGGAATTGTCGGTGCTTGTCGAACGAAGAATACTTGCCACCCTTCGCCAACCAGATGAACCTCATAGCTGCCTTGCATACTGGGCAAGGGAACTTCCCGTGCACACACCAGCCGCAGAATATCGCATACGCTGGCAAGTCATGCAGTGAGTACATGTACCACACTCGCATTTTGAAGTTTGTCTTTGTAGCTCGGTCATATGTCCATACACCTTCCTCCCAAGCATTAAGCAAATCATCAATAAGAGGCTCCATATACACACTCATATTATCCCCCGGATATCCAGGAATTATCAACGACAAGAATATGTTCTGCCGTTGAAATATAACTCCAGGGGGGAGGTTAAGGGGGATAACAAACACGGGCCAACAACTGTACGGGGCAGCCGTCATTCCGTAAGGATTAAATCCATCTGTTGCCAACGCAACACGTACATTTCGAGCCTCCCCCGCTTCCATTGTGTTACGCCTGTCAAAATGTTTCCATGCTTCACCATCGGATGGATGTATCATCTTCTCAGGATGGTAGCGTTTGCCGTTTTTGTGCCATCGCATCTGTTGTGCTGACTCCTCGGTCATGAACAGACGTTGGATTCTCGGTATGAATGGAAGGTACCGTACTATTTTCACGGGGATTTGGAGCTGTTTCTTTTGACCGTCACCAGAGTCTACCTCCAGCCAATGAGATGATTTACATTTTGTACAGTAGTTTGCGTCTGCATGTTCTTTTCTAAACAACATACATCCCTTCGGACAAGCATGTATCTTCTCATATGACATCTTAAGACTACGAAGAAGTTTTTGTGCCTCGTACATGCTCTTTGGAAGAATGTGTCCTTCCGGAAGCAGACTACCAAAAACCGTCAACATTTTGTCGAAGCCATCCCGACTAATGCCACACTCAGACTTTAGGGCCAGTATGCGTGCAATAGCATCGAATTGAGAAACATTGGTATGCCCATGGAGTGGTTTCTGTGCCGCAGACAACATGTCGTAATACTGCTTTGGGGTAGGCTCTGGCGGTTCCTCTCTAGGTACTTCTTGGAAGTGTGCTTCATGAAAGTCTGCTAACATGTCTGCGCAACCGGCTTCAACATCATAATCATCGATGCGTTGTCTGACGACCTCTTCTCTCGCACGATGGGCTTCACCATGGCAGATCCACCGAGTATAGTTTTCTACAAACCCATTTCTGATAATGTGTTTACCCATACTGAGTTGTGATTGATGTATTCTATTTTCACACTTGCTACATGGACACGGCATTCTACTCTGTCCTCTATCAAATGCCTTTTTCAAGAAGCCATTGACCTTTAGAGCAAACTCAACATACTCTTGCTCGCTCTGCCAGCCCTTGTACATCCACTCACGGTCATCCATCCTTTGCCATGTGAGGATGTGATTTAAAAATCAATACCAACTACACGATGTCTAGCATGCTCTAATAAGTGAAGATAGGTCCTAAACCCATCCGAAGATGTGTAGCTGTGGTTAGTTTCCATACTCTACTACTATCCGAGACAGAATTTCGGCAGCACCTCCCCGCTGTTCTCCAAATACACGTCCCGACAGGGAGATTGTGTATCCAGAGAACAACAAAGAGATGATACCGATACTCTATCTCGAATCATAGTAGAGCATGGAAACTAACCACATCAACACATCCTCGGACTGTCCCAAAAACGGGGACAATTCGAAACACATACGGTTCCATATATGCAAAGAGCTGCATATTTCGAACCGTATCTCTTTCGAACGGGAGACGCCTAGGTTACGTGAAGCACAAACAAGATAAGTAAATAAAAGTCTATGATGACTCACCTAACTGTCCCGCAAAGTGACGAGTCAACAACGGTGCCACAACCTCTCCTAAAAAACCAACTACATAGTATCAATAATTGAACATTTCAGTTTGAAATTCTGCAAAGATAAAACAGCACAGTGGTCGACAACTAACAAGCATGCCTCAGATATGTTCCCTTTCATTTGACCTTGAACTTGAAGCATAAGAAACCTAAAATAAATTCATGACCGCCATTAAACCATGTGACACATCCAGCCCAATCTTAACATCATCGCATCCGAGTTGTTGCTTGGGCATGGATGTGTCACATGGTTTCATGACAACCATGATAAGCATATCCATAGAACAGAAATAACATAGTTCGACTAACACTCATGCTCAAGCTCAAGGTCAATATATATAGCATATATCATCACAGGCAATATAATTTTCTACAAGCTTAATCAAGAGGTCAACAAGATTATTTAGGTCTTTAAAGCTATCATCTTTTCTCAAGTCATCAATATAGTTATCAAGTTGCATTTCAAGTTGCACTCGCAGGGTATCTGTACTTTCAAGCTACCATAATTAATTGGGCTACCAAATTACCAATCTAGAACATGCACTCGCAGAGTATCTGTACAAGAACACAAGAAGCAAGCTAATTACCTTGCCTTTGCACGCCGCAGCACGACCACGAGGTTCCAGCGGGGGCTCCCGGGGGCGGCGTGGGCGGGGGTCCGGCGGCGTGCGGACTAGGCGGCGCAGGGGCGTGGGTGCGGACGGCGGAGGCGGGGCCGGCCTCGGGGGCGGGGTCGGGCCCGAGAGTAGGCCGGGCGCGCGGCCGCGGCGGGGGCCGGCCTGGGCGCTCGGAGGAGGATGGGGCCGCGGCGGACGGCGGAGGCGGGGCCGGCGTCGGAGCGGCCTCGGGGCGTGGTTGCCCCGGACCAGGCCGGGCGTGGCGGCGGCGCCGGCCTGCCTCGGCGCTCCAAGGAGGAGGATGGGGCGGTGGACCGCGGGTGGCGCGCCGAGGGGGAGGGAGCGGAGCGGAGCGGGAAGCCGGCGGCGGGGGCGGCGCGGGCGGCGGTGGACGGGGGCGGCGTGAGAAGCTCTTGACCTAGCTAGGCGGCAGTGTGTGTGTGACGGGTTGGGGGCGCGCGGACGGGGGGTGGCGCGGCTAAGTCCTGAATGCCGTTTTCGCCGTGTGCCAAGATCCGGGACACACGGCGAAGCCTGACTTCGCCGTGTGTTTCAGTTTAGGCACACGGCGAAATTTTTTTGCAGTGACTAATTTAATGTTTAAAATTTGATATTGAAGTTTTCAAAAAACCACTAAATCTAAACACTCAAATTTTTTATATGGCCTCAATAAATTTGATGAGTTTTTTAACTAATTCCATTCTATTGTTTCATGTCATAATTAATCACATTTTACTTATGCCAATTATAGTAGTTTATTTGCAATTAAAATATTAAAAATACCAAATGGAGCCGAAAAAATTTGAAATTTCAACATGACTAAATCATTATCGCATATTGTCTATATAAAAATTTTGAACGTCAAACTGAAATTTTTCTATCATAACATGTACAAACTTAACCTTCTCTTCTTCTTCTCTCGGAAACTTCTTCGGGAAACTCTCAGCTTGTAAGCATCATCATGACAAAATGTTCCTATCGTGCTCAAATTTTTACCATACATTCGACGTATGATAGCATGAAGTTCGGTCAAATATCATAATTTTCTGACATCGTTCAAATTTTACATAATTCAAAAACTATTTGCCACCACGATCGTCGTAATGTTTCATTACCACAATCTTTGAAATTTTGTTTCAACTACTACATAAACTCTAACACTACAGTCAATATTATGAATATCATTTTTTCAAAAAAAATTCCTATTATTTAATACCCTTTGGAATTAAATTAGATTTACATGAAATAAAACAATAAATTGAAATAAATTAGTTTAATACAACTAATATATCTATAAAATCTCATATTCAAACATAGAGTACCAAACAAATTATGAAGAGTGTAGAAAAAATTTGGAAGCAAAAACATGATATTTTTTTTCGTGTTCGCCGTGTGCTCAACTAAGGCACACGGCAAACATAATCTTTGTCGTGTGCCTAGAGCCAGGCACACGGCAAAGGTCTATGTGTTGCCGTGTGCCAGCTTGGACACACGGCGACTCGGGACTGACGTGACGTCCGTCCGAGTGTTGACGGCAGCCGGGGAGTTCGCCGTGTGTCAACCGACTGGCACACGGCGAAGATGGGAGTTCGCCGTGTGCCTAGCCCTGGCACACGGCAAACAATAACGGCCGTGAGGCCCCCCCCCCCCCCCGACGGCAGAAGGGTGTGCCCCGCACGTGATCCATGTTCGCCGTGTGCCTACTGGCTGACACACGGCGAAAATCAAGGTTTGCCGTGTGCTGTCCCTTGGCACACGGCGAAGAGTAAGGTTTCCCGGGTGTTTTTTCTTTGCCGTGTGTTCTTCTGGCGACACACGGCAAAGGAGGTCTTCGTCGTGTGCCCGAAATAATGCACACGGCGAAGATTCTGGCACACGGCAAAATACCGTTTTCCGGTAGTGACTATGTGCTGGTTCCTTCACGACCTCAATTTCTTCGAATCTTCTGCAGTCGTTGGTACCATTGGTGATTAGCAAAGAAGAATTCAAGCTGGGCCAAAAAGCTACAGTTGCTTACATATCTTCCAAGAACACCCACTGTGAGATAAATATAATGGTTGAAGAACAAAATGGTATAAATATATAGCTTCTAGTCCTATAAGTGGGTAAACTAAAAATGTTCAACAAATATCTAGTATTATGAAATCATATAATTAATAGCAGCCAGATGTGGGTCCCATATTTAGAATTGAATATTTGGGCCTTTCATGGATGAGAATGACATCACACGCAAAGATGGAATAATGGCCATCAAAGCTTTCAAACACCAGGTTAGCAGCACTGATCAATACAAATTAGGTAGAGAAATTAAAATTTCCCCTTGAGCCGGTGTGGTACTGTAGAAAAAAATACCTAACACATACTAGAATCCTAATATTAGCCGAGGGTACTTAAACCGTTGGCCATTATTTTAAACACTCGGAAATCACAATGGCTGACTGTAAACCGTCGGCAACTTCCCCTCAGCGACTCTTTATCGGCCATTGAACCAATTTGCGAGGGGTAGTTGGCCACACGATTACCTACTGTGAAAGCCTGACGGTTTACCCTCAGTCATTTACTGGCCACGCTAACGGAACAACTGGTCGCTCATACAATTCCCTACCAGGTGACTACTCTTGGGCATTTTATTTTTTCTTATTCAGATTCCTATTCAAATTATTTTTCAGTCAGTTCTGGTTGTGCTCTCATGTATAACTCTTGCCAAAATTCCAAATATTCGTAATATGATAAGTTTGACGGAGTGTATCAAAGGAAGACATCGTAATACGATATATACCGAGCATATACCGAGTGTCTTTTATTTGCCGAGTGTTTTATCTCGGGCACACGGCAAAAAATTGATTTTCTGAGAGCCTCTTTTTACACTAAGCAAACGGTTGATTTGCCGAGCGTTTTTTTCTTTACACACGGTAAAGAAAGAAAAAAGAAATAAAGCCGTGGGTTAGACCTGACCGACGCTCGACTACCTCTCCCGCAACAACCTCTCCCTCTCCCTTATCTCTCTCCCACCCGCTCTCTCTCTCTCTCTCTCGCTTTTCTCTCTCCCTCCCTCACTCACTTCATGGCCGGCCCGGCAGCGACCACCAGCGCTGGCCAGACCCAGTGGCGGCGCGGCCTCCAGCACCGGCCGGCGGGGGCCACCAGTGACGGCGGCGGCACGGGTGGATCCGGCCCCGGCACGGGCGGATCCATCCCCTGCGGGTGGTGGCGCGGGCGGATCCGGACCCGGCGCGGATGGATCCAGCCCAGCGGGCGGCGGCGCTGGTGGATCCGGCCCCTGCGCGAGCAGATCCCAGCGGCGACCTCCCCTTCCTCCGCGGCGGCCACCTCGCCTCCCTCCTCGGCCACGGCGGCGTGGGTGGATTCCGCGGCGGTGGCGGCCTCCCCTTCCTCCGCGGCCACGGCGGCGGCAGCCTCCCCTTCCTCCGTGCGGCCTCCTCCCCTCCCTCCGCGGCCACGGCGGCGCGGGCGGATCCGGCAGCGGCGGCCTCCCCTTGGTCCGCGCGGCCTCCTCCCCTCCTTCCACGGCCACGGTGGCGCGGGCGGATCCCGGCGGCGCCGGTGTCCTCCCCTTCCTCCGCGGCCACGAGCGGATCTGGCGGGCGGTGGCGCGAGCGGATCCAGCGGCGGCGGCGTCTTCCCCTCCCTCTACGGCGGCCTCCTCCCCTCCCTCCGCAGCCACGGCGAGCGATGGATCCGGCCCCTCCCCTCCCCACCCGCCAGATGCGGCGGCGGCTGTGGTGGTGGCAGCGGGCGGCCTGGCGGCGGGCCAATTTTTTTTTTGTTTCTTCCGAAAAATATTTGCCGAGTGCCCAGTGGAGCACACGGCAAGCCCGAGAAATGATACACGGCAAACAGCCTCTTTGCCGGCCGGCGTATGCCGTGTGCTGTTTGCCGTGTGTAACACACGGCAAAGGATTTGCCGAGTGTTTAATGGCTTTTGCCGTGTGCCTTTGGCACATGGCAAATGAGTGGCTTCCCGTAGTTTAGCTACAACATCTGACAGTGATGGGTGGGGTAAAAATATCAGGAAAGGTGTGGTGCAGTTGCCAAAAAAATGCAAGACTAATCCACATGATATTTCTGAGTATATGACCATACAAGCTTGCCGACTGGAATGAATTCATAGCCCTCGGCAACTTAAAAGGATTCCCAACGGTGCCAAGAAAAACTGTCAGCCACAAATATAACTGTTGGCCATTTGTCAAATACCCAAAGTTGTTTAGATTCACAGTCGGCCATTTAAAAACCGTTGGCCATTCGTAGCTTTACCGAGGGGCTGCCGGTAAACAATAAAAACAGTATGCCAAAGTTAGGATTCTAGTAGTAAAATGATTTCCAGTAGGTAGTGTTTCCAGACTATGAAACGTACTGAAACTCGGTAGCTATAAACTAAGAACGACTGATCGTTGTAGAATAGGGTGTGGAGTCAGGGATGTCGTGATCAATGGCGGCTCTACTTATTATGTGTGGTGACCCGGCGTCGCAATGACCTGAAAGGGTTGTCTGCACTCTGCAGTCTGCACCACAGATACCAATGAAATAGAAGGAGCATGTATGTTCTTCATCCAGTTGTTGGAGCTAACTCAGAATCTCGTCTCCATAGACGCTTTACATATACCGTTGAACAACTGATGGGTCTGACGATTAATTGCACTCCTTTAAATACTCACTTTAATCCCAGTATATATAAGAGGCACAACTCCCTTCAACATGGAGAGACCAAGGATAAACGTATTTACTCCTGGGCTCTTCGAAGAAAAAAAACCATTTGGTTCTCTAAGCATGCACATTTTTTGTGGCCAATGGCCGTCTCCTCCGTTGCCACTACTGGAGAGGGCACATCGATGACATTTGTTATTAGGCCCGGCCAGGCGACCACGTTTAGACCCCGGACTAATCAAGACCAGCTAATCACCCGGTGCCTGATGTTCTAGCATTCTTGCTGCTCTAGCATTATTGCAACATATAACATTGTAACATGGCAGGAAATCACACGGCATCTCTGAATACCTAATAAAAAAAACCTCCGCCCCTTCACAAAATCATTTCAATTTTGCAGTAACATAAAACCATCAGACTAAAGGTCAGACACAATCATGCTGCATGAATCATTTTTAGTCTTATGTGTTCTTAATCTGTAGCCATTTTATTTTATTGAAAATCTCATAGACTAGTTTTTGAAGTTCATCTAAAAGTGAGAAAATCAAGAAAACAATACCACTGCACAGTTTGTCCACTCAAACGTGACGGTAAAGATGTAAAAACTGAAGCTTAAAATGTCGATTGTTACAATAAATATGACTCAATATAATACAACATTTGGAAATGTCAACACTTATAGCAGCATATCATATGACTAAACATTAAACATTTTTTGGAACAGGAAATTCAATAACTGAAATTATAATAAGACTACAATTATCATAATTGTAAACCGGGGTGACTATATTAGGTTTTGCGGAACTTGCAGACACCCTCCAAAATATCCACTAATAAATTTGGGAACTTTCTCTTTAGCCCATCATACTGTTCACTTGCCATCACCTTCTCCATTTTGTCTGGAGAAGCTATATATTTGAGGCAAGCATCCTTGAGATTGTTGCACCCATGCTGATCAGCTAGTGCTAATGTAGCTGTCACTGTCTCTACATCGAGATTCATGCAAAGGAAACTCTCACAAGCAAGCTTCAGTCTTTCTATTGAATACCGATCAGCTGCTCGAAGCAAGTGATGAACAATCTCTTTCTTATCTTTATCATCATAATCTTCCATTGGAAGGAAGTTGTCTGTGTAGATATATTGTAGCAGAGCCTTAAAAGCAGTTGGCTCCATGTCCTCCACGGTTATGCACAATTCCTCTTTTTCTCTCCAAGGGCCACAGAGCTCAGCCATGAAAACTGGAGATCTTGCTGCAAGCACAATCCTGTGCGCCGGAAAGTGCTCGTCTTTGACAGAGAAAGTAACATCTGACCCTTCCTTCGACTCTAGCAATTTCTCAAAATCTTTGGACAGCTCTGAGGGTGGTAACACTATTTCAGGGGTAGTTTCAGTCTCTGAGACCAAAGGATCTTTCAGAATTATAATGCTGCACTCAATTACCAGGTGATCTGACTCCAGAAATGGTGATGCTTCCAAGTATCTTCTCTCCACGAACCTTTCTTTGCTTGAGACGCACCTTCTAGTACTTTCTGGAATAAAAATTTTAGGCTCATCCACACATGACCATTGCGACACGAGAACTGATGTGGTTTTCAATCTGAATGCATACACTGCCCTCACCTGTTCATTTTTACTCATTAGCTCAAGGGACAATGAGATGTACTGTTCATTTTGTTTGTTAATTCCATCAGGGTAGTATCTGATTGACCATTCAAACCCTCCAACGCTGAATGTATTCGACCTAATGAACCGGCCAACTCCAAGCCCCTTGTTGAAGGTGTAATCCTTGATCGTGAAAGTGTGTTGGCCGCACACCCTTGGAGCAGTGCATGTGGACATTGTGGTGGTTGTCTGCAACCGTCGACAAATACCTGCAGTTTAATTGGATATCTGTGTCAGAGCAGAACAGAAACTGTCCAATGCTCAAAAAAAAAACTAGCGGTAGAAATAAACACATATATACACCCACCATAAGAATTTAAAAAATATTAAAGATAGTGAAGCCAGGGGATTGCCGTAATATTATTAACTTACTGCCATGTCACCAAACTATTCATAGCACTTGCATGAAATAAAATGAAAATCCTAACTAGACATAATCTGATATGATCACCTCAAACACCAATCATTCCTTCATCTTGTTATCGCCACACACTGCTAGTTGTTTAGTACAAAAATTAATGTTTATTTGCAATAGATATAGATAAAAACACCACACATTACAAAAATGATGATAGGGAACTCATGTAATGAGCACCTATTGAAAGAAGTGATATACTCTATGTGTTTACTTGTTCAAAGAAAATAACATTTACCTTAAGTTTATTTCTCATATATATGCATGATACGGTTTTGGATCAAACACTCTTATTAGTACTTATATATAAAACTGAGGAAACCTTAAATGCATCACGAGAAATAGCAGACACAAGATACTAGAAGTGGTAAAGAGTTACACAAAGCTTGTGCATTTTAAACCAATAAAACATCTTCCTGATGAAATTATTACGTTTTTTATTGCATCCAGCATGCAATGATCCATGGTCGTGTACTTCCATAGATTCTTTGTCAAATATGTCAGATAGTTTTGGTTCTGTATGTAGCCGAACTATTCGATATACACTCTTTTGAATAATGTGATTCACCACAAATACTAATAATCTAAAAGTATCTGAGGAAGTTTTCTTTGAACTTTTCTAACTTCTTTATCCCTGCTCTTTTGTCCAACTTCCTGGGGCTGCATGATGCCAGACACGGTGACGATTGCGAAGGTAAGGGACTAAGGGTTGTGCAACTCATATAACATATATAGGAACCAAAACTCAGGAGATTTAACATACGTCATATATCTCTCCACTACTATACCCCACCCCAACACTGCTCAAATTTCTAGGACCATGTCCCTGGGCCACATGAACCTCGTCTCCAGCAAGGCCACCCAAACATTGGCCCGCTTCGTTGCTCTGGCTCACCGCCTCCTTACCTGACTGAGGAAACTTCCTTGATAGTGCTTGTGCTGATCTGATCTGATATTTGCTGCCATTGCTAGGCGCTGCTTGACTAATTAACCTATTATGTTCGACCTTGGGGGAGAGAAATATTGAATTTTGCTGGTGGTTACACCTTTTAAATTGGGAGAAGAAGATGACCAGAGGAGGGTATCAAAAGAGAAAATTAGAAGGGAGATTAAGCTACTGGTGCTGGAAATGTGAAGATGTACATAGCGTTGAGGGAGAACACAAAGGAGCTCAAGTAGCTATGTCTTGCAGTACTGCTGAATTTTTGGAACTAAGCTAGAGTAGCGTGCGGGCCGGATAGATCCAGTGCCTGCCGTGTGGTGCTGTGCTTGCGTCCTCCTTGGGCGCAGCTGCAGTGGCTTGCCCTTGCTCAGATTGATGGGAGCAGAGTGGATCTGGATCCATTGTTGTCTGCTGTGCTTGAGCAAGCAGAAGAGATGGCGGCATGAGCTGCTGTGCTTAATTAGTGGAGAATAGAAATAGAAAGTTATTAGAACCGTTGCTGCCCGAGGAAGGAGAAAAGGAGCAGGGCACAAGGAGGATGGCGACTTGATGGTGAGAGCCATGAGGAGGATGTGACGGAAATGTGGGCCCGCGAACAATAACTGGATATGGGATATATGATCCTCCTCTAAATTTGAGGGCGCGTCTCAGATAGTATCAAAATTCTTTTGCTGTTGGGGACGATGTGATTGGTAGTCTATTGTTGCCCTTCTAATCATCCTAAGCACCTACCCCCACCCCCAATAATGGGATTATGGGATAACTAACCCCTCACTCAATAACACCTCCCAAACCCATCCTGCTATTGGGGTCCACTTATCACTGTGGTAAATATATTATTGGGGGTGATACAATTAGGAGACTGCTACAGCAAGCATCTCTGCCACTAATTCTACAAATGTTATTGGGGCTCTCTCAATACTTAGACGATGCACTCTTGCACCGAATATTCTAACACTACTGGAAGCGTGAATATCCTTTGACTGCCTAGCCCCTGCATCAAATTATCTACAGGTGGCTTACCTGCAGCTCCTTCTGGGACTGGGGGCAAGCAGACCACTAGCTGGCCCATCACCAATATCATCAACGATCAACAAGAATATACGCAAAAGTTAAGGCACACGGGTACGAAGAATGGACGTTCCTACAGATCTGAGAACTAAAAGGTATTCATTTTGAGAATAGTGTGCAAACATATAGGTACCTTAGCAAGTGTGGCGCAGCAAGAATGTGCGCAGTCTTTTCCTGGAGCAGATCGGGAAGTGGTATAGCGAAGGTAGATCTAAAGTTTGGGGCGGGACATAAGTTGCCTCTGTTCTCCTGTTTATATTCCTGCAAAGAGTAGTAACTATTGTAGCCGGCTATGCCCCAAGCCACACAGCAACATAGAATTAAAGCAGTCCATCAGAAGATATGTGCCAACCCCTTTACGCTTGCTGTCTTATTTTTTTAGTACACAATTAACTCTATCCAAATATTGCTCCAATGTTTTGTTGTATAAGCTTTGGGGAGTATTGATTGAGGCAGTTATTACTCATCTGTAACGTGGTAGATATGCCAAATAATGTCAAATTTGCGCTAAAGTACCTATGATATCTTTAGGAAGACTTTCTTAAAATGTGTGGAATAACTCCAATCCCAGTGTCGTTTAGTGGTCATCTAGAAGTATACCAAATCTGTTATAATTAGTTACGCTGCGATCTACTTGATCAAAATTTTCAATCGACAGACAAATCCATCTTTCACCTTGAGCTTGATCCCAAACCGTGAAGACATTCTAATGCCCGCTATATTATCCACGGAGTACATGTGGGCCTATATAATTATATATTGACCCGTTGAGACCCATATGATATTATCCACGGAGTACATGTGGGCCTATCAAATAATATTCCACTACTACGAAAAGGGTTTTCAGGGGCGGGTGTTTTGCAGGGGCAGATAACATACCCACCTCTGGAAATGAATTTTTAGGGGCGGGTCACGCTCCCACCCATCCCTACAAATGGATTTCCAGGGGCAGTGAGGGGGTGACCCGCCCATGAAAATGCATTTTCAGGGGCGGGTGAGGGGGTGACCTGCCCCATTAATATCCTTCCCTGCAAAATATTGTACCATTTTCATGCCCAATTCTTAAAATAGAGTTCTGAATTAACCCATTTGGATCCAACACAAAAATAAAAATGTATATGCAATCAAATTTCATAAGAAAAGGGTAGGGGTACATCCATGCATATTACAAATACTTAAGTTTGTACAAGTTGTTCAAGTCGATATGAAAAGGATAGGGGTATATCCATGCATATTACAAATTTCATGCTACTCTGGCCCACTTCTGTAGATATGAAATATAGTTAAGGTCTGCTTCCCAATAATTAATAACCACATATAGAACTATAAATATCGAACAATGGAGTGTTAAGTTGATTTGCCCTGTAGAAGGCAAGCTTTTCTTGGAACTTTAAATCTCTAGTGAAGAATGGCTCTCTAAGCATGTAAGTTAAATCTAACTTTTCCAAGACTTGATCCAGAATATCCCGAAAGCTTACTGCATTGTATTGAGTAAATTTGTAATTATTCATGTGTAGTAAAAAATACTCCCTCCATCCAGTTTTGATAGATATATTTCAAAAACTCAAATGTTCAAAAATGGTAGCTATATTTGCTATTGGCATGGGCTGTGGCAATAAATAACACTAGTAACGAGCAGTTTCCAGTTGAAACAATGGAGAACTAACAAAAAGTTTGTGTTGCATTTATTAGATTGATAAGCACACTTGGTGCCCTTGTTCATTGGGCCATATAGAAATATATCTATCAAAACTGGATGGAGTGGATGGAGGGAGTATATAAAAAGAAAAAATGAACATTACAGCATTGGGAATTGATCCACATGTTCGATGGCCCAATGGCAAGACAATGGCTTCATGAAACTGTAGTCCTGGACTCTAAGCCAATGTGTCCTCCAACGTGCATCCACGGCCACCATGACAGCTGCCACCACCACGCCACAAAACATATAGCATTATAAGTGATCAATATAGACAACTAAAATACAAGAGATATATCGATTAAAATACAACATATGAAAATTAGAAACTAAAGATGTGACTGTAACAAATGTAACATTTATTAGATGGCTCAAAGTAATGATAGAAATGTTTCTAAGTCACTAACTATTCACAAATTATTCGCGAAGTTTGCACTAACTACATTTCACAATCACCAGTTAGGGGTGTGTGTGCACGCGCACATTGGAATTAAAAAAAAGATAAAATCAAGAACATACCGTGCGAGGAGGTGGTGCCCAAGATCCGGTGGGAGGTGAGGCACCACACGGGGATCAGAGGAGGCACCGGCGGGGAGGAGGTGCCATGCGAGGAGCGCCCCTAGGTAGGGGAGGAGGCGCCGCTGTAGAGGGAGCGCCACACAGGGAGGAGGCGTCGCGCGGAGAGCGCCGAGCGTGGAGGAGGCGCCATGCTGGGAGGAGGCGCCGATCGGGAGGAAGCTCCATGCAGGGAGTAGTGCTGGTAGGGAGTATACTGTGGCAGGGAGGAGGTGCTGGCGGGGTGGGAGCGCCTGCGGGGACGAGGCACATTGGAAATTTTGGCAGCCTCTAACTAAAAATTTCTAAGTCCCATCCCTCTATATAAGGCAGTGATTTGTAGAGGCGAGTGACACCCACACACCCACCGCTAGAAACAAATTTCAAATTTATTTATAAAATTCTATGAGTATGAAAAAATAGTGAAACACATCAAAAAAAATTGAAATTTTTACCATGACCCAATTGTGATATGTACAAATTAAAAAAATATCTTGAAACATGATTAAAGTGCACATAATAGTTTAAAGTGTTGAAACCCATGTATAGCTAGCCAATACTATTCTCTCTTACAACTCAAGGATTACTTTGTGTTTTCAACACTCTTAATCGTTATATATATTGAAACATGTTTGTTGTATTTTTTCCCGATTTTATAGGTCACAATATGCTTATGGTACAAATTTCACTTTTTCGATGTGTTTTGATTTTTTTCTCATAATTAAATGAATTTTCAAGATAAATTTAAAAATCATTTATAGGCGCGGGTCACCCCTCAGCCGCCCCCTACAAATGGCGTCCATTTGTAGGGTGGGTCAGGGTGAGAGGGTGATCTTCCCCTACAAATTGATTTCCAGGGGCATGTCAATTGCGACAGTGCACCAGCTCCATTTGTAGGAATGGTTGAAAATTTGGTTCGCCCCTAAAAAAATTAGTAGTTGTGTTCTCAAAGCAACTAAAATAAAATTGTAAACTCCATATTTCAATGGATAGGCCCTATTCCATTATTATTGACTCAGTGCCACTGAAAGCAAAATTAAATCACCACTTTGCATCAATTTTTATGAAATTGGGAAGTATTAGGCATCTCCTTTTGCTAATTTGTTTTCCACATGGACTATTAATTTATTTAGATACTCCAATACAATGGAAAAAAGAAGCCGATCCATACCATGAAAAAGTGCATATTATATGTATGCACTACTACAAATTGATTTTCATCACCGGCCCTTAATTCATTTTCACTGCCGATTTAGGCACCGATGGTGGTAATAAGTTATCACCACTAGTCCATAACACAGGCCTGTAGTGAAAATAAGGGTATCACCACCGATCTGTAATAATAGATGGTGGTGAAAATAGGGTTATTATTATTGTTGGCCTGTAACACGGGTTGGCGGTGATAATCCTTTGTTGAGGGTTATTCCAGCATCACTATCACAGATAAATAGCATTTCACATAGTAAATGCATCTTCGACCTCAGACTCGACAACAGCCTAAGCCTCCATATTGGTCATGGCCACTGTTGACGGCCATTATTTCCCATTTTGACCATCAACTTCTCGGGAATAAATTGAGCTTTGCACCATGTTCCATACATATTTTACCTAATCCTAACAAATTCCACAAGTTTTGGTGGTTTGAGAGGTTTTGCAAGATTATGCTCAGAATATGCAAGAAACAACACTAAATGGAGCACCTACAAGGATGGTGAAACATAGATATAAGATGAAAGCATTATAAACATTGCCAAATGACAAATTTGACATTGCCATGTTGAATATCTCGTCGAGATGATCGAATTGGACACTTGGATCACCCAATTCGGAGTCCAGACGCAAAAGTTACGCAAATCACAAGTTCCGGACTCGTGTTGCGCAGAGGCTGCAGGCCGGCCGGCTTGGCACCTTTGCCAAATACATCTTGCCTTTCCACAAGACCATTAGGGACCCTCCAATGGACCCCTATGCACTAGACATACAAGCAAATAAAAAGATATGACCGAAAGGCCTAGCACATGGATTAAAGGACCCATTTGCAGCACTTACCGAGATCTTTTGGCCCGGAGCACCACCATGGATTTCATGTACCTGTTGATCAACAAGCCTGTGAAATGGAGGGCCGAGATGTTCCAACTCCAAGCCGGCCGGCCTAGGGGAGGCCGGCCGGCCTACAATTTTCAGCTTTGAACCAATGCAACTTACACCGACATCTAGACAATATCAGGAGCGTCCACGAGAAGGGCGATTGCAAACGGAGGAAATCACAGGCCAGCCGGCCTAAGGGAGGCTGGCTGGCCCCACTTTGTAGTGTCTCGAGCTCAGCTTTGGCGTGGTAGTTAAGCACACCGACTACAACTGCTTACCACTGACGCTACCTATTTTACCGGCCAAGAACCGACCTTGGAGTGCTATAAATATGCCTCCACCCCTCACTTGTGAGACACACACCAAGGAGTTATCTTCTTTCATTCTTAGTTTCTAGAGTAGGTTAGGTAGTTGGGAGTTAGAGTCGAGTCGAGCTTGTCTCCGGATTCCGGAGTCGTCATCGAAAGTCGGGTATAAGCTCTTATATCTTTTCCTCTGACATTTATCAATATATTTATCTTCTTTATCTTCTCGAGTCAGCTTTACTTTCCACATTTATTTATCTTCTCAAGTTATCTTACTTGTGTGCGGATGTAAGTTCCTCTAGCTTAGGCTTTGTATCTTTCTTGTTTATCGGGATCTTACCTTACGGATTTTCTCGCCCGGACTAGGGAACTCAAGTTAGGTCCCTAGGTTGAGGGGCATTTCTCTTGCCTGCAGCAAGAGAAATCCTAACACCGAGCCCGGATGTGGTGTCCGAGCTTAGTGTTAGCTAGAAAGTGTGTTCCACTCCACGGTACTGTTGTGGTAGGCTGTAGGTGGTGACAGCCCTGCCCGTCCCTTGTAGTCCACCACGTTCGGGTGTTTTCATAGCAGTAGTACCGACTGCCATTGGACTCCCTTCTCACCCCGGTCTGAATCCTTTCCTGAGGCCGCCAAAGTAAGCTCTAGGTTCCCGATAACTAGTTAGAAGCAAGGTTTAGTCTAGAGAGGTTAGCTCGATAGTTTAGAAGTGTTTTAGGAGTCTTTCTCGCTCGTTGTCCTCCCAGCTGCCTACCTCTCTAAGGATTAGAGTCTCCTGTGTCAGACAGTCATTGCTTGGCTATTGTCTTATCTTATCTATCAGGCTTACCGCCACTAAGTTAGTCGGTTGATATCTCTAGTAAAGTTTGTCATTCGATTCTTCGATACTCTTTACTATAGTGCTTCCCTGAGGAAAATGACGATACCCTGCAATACTCCAAGGTGAAGTGCTACAGCGGTGATTCTGTGCGCTTGCGGAATCTATATTCTATTGAGCATAAGAAACACCAACAAGCATTTCTGGTGCCGTTGCCGGGGAAGAAATTGACTAAAGATATCATTGAAAAGTTTGATAAAATTTACTAATTTATCACCACTAATTTTAGCGGGATTACCATTGCTCTCGGTATCTTTGTGATTTCTGCAGAGCAGTGCAGGACCAGTTTTGATCTACCATGTCACTTCAACTCAGATCTAGAAGAATTGGGTGAATTGTTTGACGCATAGTCTTACCAGAAGGAATTTTCTTAGGATCAAGGTTTGAAAATGCCAGTTTCAATACCCATGGCTCAGATGACACTCTGTCAATTCTCAGCCCCGTCCAATAGCCATATCCCTACTGGACTGGTCAATGACCAAGGCACTGATGGCTTTGAGATACAGACTGGTCTTGTCAACATGGTCCAAGCAAGTCCCTTCTGCTGAAAGGCATCAGAGGATGCCAACACTCATATCCAGAATTTTCTGGAAGTGAGTAGCATAATCAACCCAAAAGGCACTACGATAGATAATATTCGTCTTCGACTGTTCCCATTCTCTTTGCTTGGGAAGGCAAAGACATGGTTCTACACCTACAAGAAAGAATTCGACTCTTGGGATACGTGCGCCGATGCTTTTCTGGTCAAGTACTTTTCGATGGGCAAAACCAACGCCCTTCAGAACAGGATTTCCAGTTTTCAACAACTCCAGGACGAAACAGTCCTGGAAGCCTGGGAACGTCTTTAGTAATACATTGCAGCATGCCCACACCACGGCATGGAAGAACGGCTTATCATTTAGAACTTATTCCATGATCTGAACCAGTGATCGCAAGATCACATGGATGCAGCAGCGGGAGGAGCATTCCTCTCTCTCGATGTTGCAAGAGCTAGAGTGCTCATCGACAAGGTTGCTTTCAACCAGAGTTGGAAGGCAGATAGGCAGCCGGCCCATGCAAAAGGAATACATGAAATCGACAGTGTCAATAGGCTGGTAGCCAAGATTGATCTTCTCATGAAAAAGTTGGAATATCCACACTAGGAGGTTAACCAGACTGAGTCTCGGATGACATGTGAGAAATGTGGCAATATTGGACACTCGGGTAAATCCTGCCCGTTCACTCAAGAGGACGAGAACTCCATTGGGAATGACACTCCCAATGACTCAGACTGCCGTCCTCAATAAGGTTGGAATTCTAAGCTCGACCTCCCCTTCGGCCAATAGCAAGGTAATAATTTTAATAATAGTTTTCTGCACTCGCTTAAAGACTTCATGTACAGCCAAAAGCAAATTAATGACAACATTAGTGAGAAGTTTCTTGCTAATGATAAAATTCTTGAGTCTTTGGCTGTGCAACTAGATGGGTTTAACTCTATTATTATAAATCAGTTGAGTTTCAATGAATTAATAGTATCTAAAGTAACTCAACTGGCCTCATCATGTTATAACCATAACATGGGAGAGCTACCCAAGCAATCGGAAGTGAACCCGAAAGAAAGCGTGAATGCGGTAGCTGTGCGGGCAAGAAAATCCGCACAGAGACCACATTTTCTACAGGATGTAGGTACACGGTGGGAGACCGTAACCCCCAGGAATACCGATGCTAAAGACGGGGTGCTGGAGGAGGCCAAAGAATCCAACACCATTGCTACCCAGGAAGACCCTGTGGAACCCCCTAGAACTTCACGGGACTGTCACGATACAGCCGCCTTACCGTTTCTAGAGCGGAAAAGGAGGCCGGTGGCCGACGAGCAATTCAGCAAGTTCATCGAGGTAATTAAAAAAGCTTTATAGCAACATACCACTTCTTGATACTATGCAGGTTCCCACGTACACCAAGTATCTCAAGGATATCCTTGGCAACAAGAGGGTCCTACCGACCACCGAGGTCATGCAGCTTACAGATGAGTGTAGCACAGCTATACTCAACCCTCTCCTGGAGAAGAAGAAGAAACCAGGATGCCCCACCAACACATGTTCCATCGGAGCTCAACACTTTAAGCACGCTCTTTGCGATCTGCGATCAAGCATCAGCGTCATGCCAAAGATAATTTATGATAAACTTAACCATCATGCGCTTGCTCCTACTGCCATGTGTTTGCAGCTAGCAGACCAATCAGTTCGTCATCTCGCGGGGATCACCAAGGATATTCCGGTGAAAATACAGAATTTCTTTGTCCCCGTTGATTTCGTCATTCTCGATATGGAAGTCGACACCAAGATCCCTCTCATATTGGGAAGGCCATTCTTGAGTATGACAACCGCACACATTGATGCAGGAGTTGGAGTAATCCAACTCAATATCAATGGGCAGAAGGAGAGATTCGGCTTCAGACTAAAAGATGATCAATACTCGGAGATCAAAAGTTTCATCGGATTCATGGAGAATCTTCGAACTCGAGAGGAGATCAAGGTGTATAACCAACGGAACGCGAAGTGAAATATCCAACGTAAGAAATTTCTGAAATTTGGGAAATAGAGATCGAAGTAACTCTGCCTACGGCAGAAGAAAGTGTCGCCACCATCTCCATCAGGTGACGACGACCGAACCCAAGGTATGGATAGTCTCGCTCAGGACAAAAAACTCGAGCCCTTGCCATGAGGTACGTGGTAATTATCCATTCTTGCAATTGCATATAGGATAGTTTATATTCTTGCATAGTTTTCCATTCCGCATCATGGCATGTTTAAATTCTCGTAAATGCATTCTTTCAATTCTGCATTGCATACAAAAAAACAATCGGCCAAGATGGCAGACCTACTGAAGCTTCATTCAAGCTTGGGGGGATGCCAATGTATCCAGGTAAGTCATCCAACCTATGCTTTCATCTTGTGTCCTTAAAAAAATAATAAATTGTTTGAGTCTTTCAAAATTAAAAAAAAAGAGAATATAATAAAATAAACACAAAAAGAAAATAAATAAATAAAAACCACAAAAACAAATGTTTCAAACTTTGAATAAAACTCCAAACACATATGTGTGAAAATCCGTGTAAGCTCTTATCATAGAGACGATGAATAGTTGCTCTGTCCATGTTTTGCAAGTACTTCGTATACAACTTTTTACTCTCATAGTACTTGAAATGTTGGCTCATGGAAATATCACTAAAATTCTAGTTTGAGTGGGAGCATGAGCTTGATTTCCAAGTCTAAATTGTTGTGAGATTTGAGATAACCTGAATCGGGATAAGACTGGTTTCTCTAGTAGGGAACCTCTCGGAATTTCTTTAAAATGAAACATGGTAAAGATTTTCCCTTTGGTTTACATGTCCTACCCAGAGCCATAATGTTTTATCATATGAACCGATATAAGCTATCTTGTGTTATTTTGAGCTTTGTCGAATGGTGAGTCCGTTCGAGGAAGGTACTTGTCATCTACCGATCTTTCTCCTTTGTGTACCCATTTTTGCTAGCCTCAAATGTCTGGTATGTCAAATGCCTACTCCGGGTATTGATATCCACCTTTGCCAGACAATTCCCCTCACAACAGAACCCAAAATCTCCACAGTGAGCCTATCCATCTCGAATGGTCTATCCAAGAAATGCTCCCTTCCAATAATATCCTCATGGAGTATGAGTCATCTTCCTTAAAAAAAACTGAAGAGAGAGAGAGAGAGAGACAAGACCCATACCTCCACACAAGAGAGTTGAAATAAGGAGCTCAAATAAAATGACCAAATGTTTTCTAAGTGTGAGTCCATTTCCTCCCTCTCCCCTGAACATTTTACCTTCCATAAGATCGGGATTTGATCGAGTATCAACCTCTTGCGAACCACTCTTCGGCTCGGCAATACAGGTAACCAAGCTATGCTATACTCTTCCTACCCAAAACTCCACATATCTGTGGCAGAACTGCCAAAATTAATCCGGCTCAAATGTTCTAACCATTACCTTTATGGACGAAATGATTATCATGCATTTCAAACGGAGTAATATGATAGTCTGTTGGGTAAAATCCCGATAAAACCACTGTATTTCCGATCGAAACAACATTCCTCACACGAGGGTGAGTTCAGAGATTACAATAACCATAAATTTTACAATACAAACTTTAGTAGTAAATGTTATTACAAATTGGGTTTGAGAATTCTAACAGGGTACCTCAGAAATTTGAAAGTAGATAAGTTCTTCAGAGTTTATGAACAGCGGAAAGAAAACGACATCTAGCGTCGATATATGACATTATGATGAAGCCCGTATATGACATCAATCTCACCAAGCATCCAAAAAATTATTTGAAAATAAAGTCACAAGCAAAACTGAGTATACTAATACTCAGCAAGGCTGACCCGAAAAAGGGTATATAATATCCCTTTAACTAGACATGCAAGGCTTGTGAAGGCTCTGGGTATCTTTTGCTGAAAAGCAACAAAGAGTAGGTCCTTAATTTCAAGTTTTAGCTTTCAAATTCTAGTTTCATTAATCATTCTAGGTAAGCACCTATCTATACAAACATGGTAGAGGAATTAATTGCATTCAACTATATTGAGTATCATCATTGTTCCACTTTTTACTCTATGTGGCAAAGGGATCAAGCAGTCTCAATTTCCGCGAGAAACAGACGATTTTGAATCGAATTTCCAACCTTGCAAGGGTAAACCTAACACACATGCTTGGAGCACTGATGAGTCACTCCCAAGCAACCGTTTGCTTCTCATTCCGGTTCATGGATCAGGGCCACTCTCCCCGACTATAGAGAACCGCTCTTCTCTGCACCCGTACGGTTGCGCAACATAATATAACTTCCAACATAATTTAACTTCCTATCTCTATGAAAGAGTGGGGGTGTATGTCCATTTGCCGGGCCGATCAGTTACTAGGCTTGCCGCATACCATATTTACGGCATGTGGCTAGTACTTTCAAATGCTTAACCACCGCTACCACACACTGCGGCCTTATCAAATTTTATCAACACAGATGGATTTCCACCATGAAGCTTGTAACCCAATCCATCCATGGTCCTTATAGTGATTGCAAGAAAGTAAACAATCAATTCCTATAAGCTCGCGAGTGACAAGCAATCACTCGACTTTTACAGGACTCTGCACTTTTTCAAAATTACAAAAATACCCTTGCTATGGAAATCATGGTTTAAATTTTAAATACTCATAAACACAAAAGCTATATTTTAACTGGGTGGTTCTAGCCCATAAAACCTGGATTGTCACAATATCAGCCTTAGAGTAGGAAGAAGATGGTCAAAATTTCCGACCATGG
Organism: Panicum virgatum; assembly: GCF_016808335.1. NCBI lineage: Eukaryota > Viridiplantae > Streptophyta > Magnoliopsida > Poales > Poaceae > Panicum > Panicum virgatum. The sequence continues at coordinate 13,713,117 of NC_053141.1, read as the reverse complement.
TGAGGATCATACACCTTGAGCGATTTGAGAGCACCATTGGGAAATCTTAAACCACTTTTTGAAAACTTGCAAAATATTCCGAGATAGGAACCTGAACAGAAAGCGGGAAATATTCTGGTAAAGGTTGTTCAGTCTCGCAACCGCCCAAGATGAGGGATGAAATGCCAAAGCACCATCTACCAGAAACCAAGGTATGAGCCAACTCATTCACAATACATATGGGTTAGAGTAATATGTTGTGCACAAGGTATTTACGAGGTATGAACATTGATGCAACTCCTGATCCACCGAGCCTCAGCTTTAGCTTTGCTCGAGTACAAGAAAAGTTTAGGCTTGGGGGGTGTTGACGGCCATTATTTCCCATTTTGACCGTCAACTTCTCGGGAATAAGTTGAGCTTTGCACCATGTTCCATACATATTTTATCTAATCCTAACAAATTCACAAGTTTTGGTGGTTTGAGAGGTTGTGCAGGATTAATATGCAAGAAACAACACTAAATGGAGCACCTACAAGGATGGTGAAACATGAATATAAGATGACACCATTATAAAAATTGTCAAATGCCAAATTTGACATTGCCATGTTGAAGAGCTCGTCAAGATGATCAAATTGGACACTTGGATCACCCAATTCGGAGTCCGGACGCAAAAGTTACGCAAATCACAAGTTCCGGACTCGTGTTGCGCAGAGGCTGCAGGCCGGCCGGCCTCACCTAGGCCGGCCGGCCTGACACCTTTGCCAAACACATCTTGCCTTGCCACATGACCATTAGGGACCCTCCAATGGACCCCTACGCACTGGACATACAACAAATACAAAAGATATGACTGAAAGGCCTAGCACATGGATTAAAGGACCCATTTGCAGCACTTACCGAGATCTTTTGGCCCGGAGCACCACCATGGACTTCATGTTCCAATTGATCAGCAAGCCTGTGACATGGAGGGCCGAGATGTACCAACTCCAGGCCGGCTGGCCTACAATTTTCAGCTTTGAACCAACGCAACCTACACCGACATCTAGACAAGATCAAGAGCGTCCACGAGAAGGGCGGTTGCAAACGGAGGAAATAACAGGCCAGCCGGACTAAGGAAGGCCGGCCAGCCCCACTTTGCAGCGTCTCGAGCTCAGCTTTGGCGTGGAAGTTAAGCACATTGACTACAACTGCTTACCACTAACGCTACCTGTTTTACCGACCAAGAACCGACCTTGGAGTGCTATAAATAGGCCTCCACCCCTCACTTGTGAGACACCCCCCAAGGAGTTCTCTTCTCTCATTCTTAGTTTCTAGAGTAGGTTATGTAGTTGAGAGTTAGAGTCGAGTCGAGCTTGTCTCGGGATTCCGGAGTCGTCATCGAAAGTCAGGTATAAGCTCTTGAATTTTTTCTTTGATACTTATCAATATATTTATCTTCTTTATCTTCTCGAGTCAGCTTTACTTTCCGCATTTATTTATCTTCTCAAGTTATCTTACTTGTGTGCGGAAGTAAGTTCCTCTAGCTTAGGCTTTGTATCTTTCTTGTTTATCGGGATCTTACCTTACGGATTTTCTCGCCCGGACTAGGGAACTCAAGTTAGGTCCCTAGGTTGGGGGGGTTTCTCGTGCCTGCAGAATGAGAAATCCTAACACCGAGCACGGACATGGTGTCCGAGCATATTGTTAGCTAGAAAGTGTGTTCCACCCACGGTACCGTTGTGGTAGGCGGTAGGTGGTGACAGCCCTGTCCGTCCCTTGTAGTCCTCCACGTTCGGGTGTTTTCATAGCAGTAGTGCCGACTGCCGTTAGACTCCCTTCTCACCCCAGCCTGAGTCCTTTCCTGAGGCCGCCGAAGTAAGCTCTAGGTTCCCAATAACTAGTCAAGGTTTAGTCTAGATTGGCTAGCTCGATAGTTTAGAAGTGTTTTAGGAGTCTTTCTCGCTTGTTGTCCTCCCAGCTGCTTACCTCTCTAAGGATTAGAGTCTCCTGTGTCAAACAGTAAAGTTTGTCATTCGATTATTCGATACTCTTTACCATAGTGCTTCCCTGAGGAAAATGACGATACCCTGGAATACTCCAAGATGAAGTGCTACAGTGGTGATTCTGTGCGTTTGCGGAATCTATATTCTATTGAGCATAAGAAACACCAATAGTCGCGTTGTCGCGGCAAGGGCGGAGGCCACAGGAGCAACAACGCCAGGGCTGGGGGCTGGTCAATGTTGCGGCAGCCCGTGCACCCCCCCCCCCTCCTCCCACTTCCACACACAAGCATAGGGCGGCCTTCCTCGCCACCATGGCCACCATGGCGCGCCACGGCCTTTACCACGGCCACGAACTTCGCTTCTTCCATGGTGACCACCATCTTGGTGGGGCAATGTGGTGGGGGAAGAGGAGGGGAGGTTTGTGGAATGACGGGGGTGGTGGGGGAGGAAAGGAGCTTGGCGCGATGGGGAAGGACCGAAGAAGGGAAGGGGCGCCACGATTGGGATTAGTGATGTCATGGTGGGGAAAGTGGAGGTAATGGATGGTGATGCGGTGGGGAAAGTCGAAGGGGAGGTGCGGCACAGAGGTGGGAGGAGAAATGTTGGTGAAATAGAGGAGTGTGTGAGGAGGGAGTTGATGTGTGGTGGGGGCGATATACTAGGTTAGCTGGTTATGCTATATTAATCTATAATTAATTAGATGTCTGTTTATTAATTATAGCTTTTCAAAAAATTTTGATTAAATACGGTTAGGGTAGCTAGAAGAAAATACTTTTTTGTGTCATGAAGACAAACATCCACCGCTAGAAAAAGGCACACTACACTGCTAGAAAACTCCACACTAGTACCGGGTGGGAAACCATAGTTAGTACCGGTTCCTCACCCGGTACCGTCCTACCAGTACTAAATAGGCTAACATTTAGTACCAGTCGGAGCGACCGGTACTAAATGGAGTGTTTAGTACCGGTCGGTGTTACCGACCGGTACTAAATTGCTTGTCACGTCACACGTAGCTTTTTGTTCTTTACGTTTTCTTTTCTCACTTTCTTTTCCTTTCTTTTCCACACAGCGCCGGCTACCACTTCATTCACAATCAGATCGCATTCACAATCACATGAATCACAAGAATCACAAAAAAATCATAATCACATGAAATAGTTATAGATTTCATATGAACTAGATATGGATTTCACAAGAATACATGAATCACAATCATAGATTTCACATAGACAGAGTTTCACAACAATCAAAAAATTCACAATCGCATAATCACATGGAGCTCCCTGTGCGCGCTACGTGGCTGGCGGCCTCTGCTCCCCCCGCTGGCCGGCGGCGGCCGAGGTCGGCCTCCGCGCACCGTGCGCACCGGCGGCCGCCGGGAAGGCCCCCTCGCGCCGCCCCCTGCTCCCTAGAGGCCGGGAAGGCCCCTGCGCGTCAGCGGCCCGGCTCCCTTGGGCGCCAGTGGCCTCCGCGCGGCCTCGCGCCGCCCCCTACTCCTAGAGGCCGGGGAAGGCCCCTGCGCGTCGGCGGCCCAGATCCCTTGGGCGCCGGTGGCCTCCGTGCCACCCGCGCGCAGCCGGTGGCCGGCGGTGTGGTGCCCCGTCAGCGGCCTCCGTGCTACCCGCACTCCGGTGGCTGCCGGAGAAACCTTCAGTGCCTCCTATTCCCTGGGGGCCAGGGATGGCCTCCGCACGCCGGCGGCCCGCTCCCTTGGTGGTCGGCGAGCTCCGCACTGCCCACACACCAGCGGTGGCCGGCGGTGCCGCACCCTCCGGGCCACCCACGCACCGGCGGCGGTAGCCGGGGAAGGCCTCTGCTCCGCCTGCGCGCCGGCGGCCGCTGGGGAAGGCCCCCTCACGCTGCCCCCTTTGGTAGTGAGAGAGGAGGATGGGAGGAAGGAGCCGGCCGATGTGGTGGTGTTGGCGCTCCTTAAGTACCCATTTTATTATACAATTAGGAGTTATTTTGGTAAATTCTTTGGGATGATTCATGTACTAACCCGCCACTTGGCACCCGAACTTGACCGTTTTCGATTTTGTCCTGGATTTTGGAGCATGTTGCATTTTGACAGGAAATTGGACATTTTCGGAGATGTTTTGACGCATGGTTACAACAGGGCTAAGATGAGTAATAAGAGGAAGATTCAACACGCGAAAGATGGGACCGAAAGGGGCCAGAAAAGGCCCAGGACGGCCGGTCTGGAGTCCTTGGGCCGTCCGGCCTAGCCCTTTTCGGAGCCCAATCGGTCTCGGTTTTCTTCAGCACGAAGTATGCATCAACCATAATCTATGTTTTACCAAAACCACCGACCATATCTGCCTATAAATACCCCGAAGCCGCCGTCAAAGAGGGAGAGCATCCAGGGAGATCCCAGAGATCGCAGAGAAGAGCATCCAGAGATACATTCGAGTTAGACACAAGAGAAAGGCGACACCGGAGGCTTCATCGTCCCTCGGCGCCGCTGCAAGTTGGAGGACAGTAAGGGATCCATCCCTTGCCGGAGATTTCGTCACCATGATCGACTACACTTCGTTTAGCTTCATGGGGTAAAGTCCTCGTTTGTTCATGGGGTTGTAAGGAGATCTTGAGTTGTAATTGCCGAATCTTTTATGAGATTGATCTATCACGATTCTTGTTGATGATGCTTTGATGCCTAATAGTTCGCGACTTGGCTTTGGGTTTGCTTTGCTCTTGCATGGTTTACTTAGATTACATCAACTATCGTGTTCCTGTTGATTCGTTACCGATTATCCTCGTGTAGTGACAGTATGCGGGAGGGAAAGGTTTTGATCTTGGAACACACCTTTGGTAGATTAGATCCGTTCTTCGTTGCTTGGCGATTACATCTCTAGTGATCCTAGACCCTATGGACAAATACTCTTCATATCTTGTGCACACGTTTATCATTGCTCACTAGTCTAGATTAGATTAGATTGGTTAGATTAGATCTATTTCACACTCAATCACTCAATATAGATCTTTTACCAACATCATTAGTGCTTAGTTAAGCATAGTAATACACTTGTTCTGTGGATTGATAAACCTTGGGGGAATACTCTAAGGGAAAAGCTACACGATCCGTGCGCTTGCGGTACGTAAATTGGAGCTTTAAGAAGCGTCAACAAGCTTTTCTGGCGCCGTTGCCGGGGAACCAGCGATTTTGCTACATTTAACTTTGTATTAATTTTGTTGGTTACTAACACCTAACCTTTTCCCTAGAAAATTTTTGTTTTCTTGTTTTTGTTTTGATTGTCTAGATGGACCATCTCATTCAACACGTGGAGGAATGAGAAAAATCATTAAGGGACTATGCAAGCCCGCGATCGGAGGACTTCGACATGCAAAAATCAGATTCGGTGTTGCGAGCCACCGAGTACGAGATCAAGCCTCAAATCATCAAGATGGCGGCGGCAAACCCCTTTAGAGGAGATGAGACGGACAACCCATATAGACATATCAAGTGGTTCACAATGCTATGCAACACGGTACAACAAGATGGAGTTCCGCTAGCTTGGTTTAGATGGAATCTTTTCCCATATTCACTTGCGGAAGAAGCGAGAAGATGGTTTGCACTTGCATCCTTCGAGGTAAAAGGAAATTGGGATGACTTGATGAAGAAATTTTGCGAGCGGTTCTTTCCGTTAAGCAAGGTTCAACATATTCGGAAGCAAGTGATCAACTTCGCGCAAGGAGAAGAAGAAGGGATAGATCAAGCATGGGATAGATTCAATGGATTGATTGAACAAGGACCGAAGCTCGGATTTTCCGGTAAAGTACTCTTGCATACCTTTTATTTTTCCCTAACCCCCGAGTGCATGCAATTTGTTCAAATGTGTGCAGGAGGAGATCTCATGGAGAAAACACTCACGGAAGCCACCCAACTCCTACAAAAAATCAGCAAGGGTGCGTCCATGCGAAGAGATTGGGAAAAACGATGTTCGGCAAGCTCCGAGGAAGAATCTCAAGTGTGGGTGCTTGCTGGAATTTTTAGAAAAGAGGCATCGGAAGTGAAGGAAGAACAACCGAAGCATGGGAAAGTCATAGAGACAAACCATGATGAAGAAGCATCGATCCGGAGTGCAACGAAAGACGACCCGGAAAAGAAAGGAAGAACCATGGGCACCGCCAAATCGCTAAGGGAATTCGAGCAAATGGATTGGATACCAATTGACTTCGGAAGATTGTTCGACAAAGCAAGACCGCATCCAAATCAGCGAGGAATGGCGAAGGTGATAGCAGAAGACTTCCCGCTAGATAATCACACGGGATATACATTTGGCAAGGAATCGGCCGGTGATATTATTCGGAAACTTTTTGAAGAAAAAGAGGAAGAGATTGACTTAGACGAAGTGCTGGAGATAAAAAGGACCCTAGGAGTGAATTCGGAATCGTCACCCTACGCGCACATAGCCCAAGTATATGCGATTGGAAGCGATCAAGGCGAAGGTAACCCATCACCCACACCTCGTGTTGATTGCATAATAGAAGGAATAAAATGTTGCAATGTTTTATGTGACGTTGGCGCCCATATTAGTGTGCTGAGTTCCAAGGTTTATGTTGAGCTTTTTAACGAAACATCAAACCTAGATGCCACAATCATTAAATTGATCATGGGAGATGGTAGACTAATCAAACCGCTAGGAGTGCTTAGAAATCTAAATGTTGCCATAGCGGGTAAAAAAATTCCTACCGACTTTTTTGTGATTAATGCTAGTGATGATGAGCATGAAGGCATAATCCTTGGAAAACCCTTTCTCAAATTAGTAAATGTTGTTCTAGATGTTGGAAAAGGGATTGTCACTTTTGATCTAGATGGAGAGAAGCGCACATTTGAATTTCATTCAAAACCGTCTTTTGCTTCACCTCTACCTCTTGATAACGAAGAGGTAGAGAGCATTCGTTCCATTGATTCTTTCAGGGATCCTCTCCAACATGCTTTGGAGAATGCAGACGCTCAAAATGATCAAGATGGAGAACTAGTGAAAACAATGGAAGAGTTGAAGCCGCAACACGGGAATTTGGAGGAAGAAAAATTTGAAGACATTGGAGAGTTAGATCAAGAAGAGGATGGTGCGCCCGATGTTGAGATGAAGCCACTCCCCAAGGGATTGAAATATGAATTTTTGGGAGATGGTAAGACTTTTCCGGTGATTATTAGCGACGAATTGAGCCCGGAAGAGACGGAGAAGTTGCTGAATTTATTGAAGAAGCACAAAAAGGTTATCGGCTAGTCGATTAACGACTTGAAAGGTATTAGCCCCGCTTTTTGCACACATCGTATACAACTCGAGGAGCAATACAAGCCGGTCGTAGAACATCAAAGAAGTTTGAGCCATGCTATGCGTGATGTGGTGAAGAAGGAGGTTATCAAATTGTTGAATGCCGGAATAATATACCCCGTGCCACATAGTGAATGGGTAAGTCCCGTGCATTGCGTTCCGAAGAAACGAGGACTCACGGTTATGAAAAATGAGAAGGAGCAATTGATACCGCAAAAAACCATCACGGGATGGAGGATGTGCATCGATTATAGAAAATTGAAGGGTTAGTTGGATCCATGCCACTCCAATTTCCCAAAATTGAATAAGGCAACGAGGAAGGATCATTTTCCACTACCATTCATTGACGAGATGCTAGAAAGGTTGGCAAAGCATTCACACTTTTTTTACCTTGATGGATACTCGGGATTCTTCCAAATACCTATTCATCCGGATGATCAACATAAGACCACGTTTACTTGCCCATATGGAACTTTTGCATATCGGAGGATGCCTTTTGGATTGTGCAATGCGCCTGCTTCTTTTCAAAGGTGCATAATGGCTATATTTTCATATTTCATAGAAGAGATTATGGAGGTATTCATGGATGATTTCTCGGTGCATGGTACTAGCTTTGATAATTGCTTGGGAAATTTGGAGAAAGTTCTTAAAAGATGTGGAGAAGTTGATCTTGTGCTTAATTGGGAGAAGTGTCATTTCATGGTGAAAGAAGGAATTGTTCTCGGTCATGTTATCTCCGAGAGAGGGATAGAGGTGGACAGAGCAAAAATAGAAACTGTGGAGAAGTTGCCACCACCCACGGACATCAAATCTTTGAGAAGCTTCCTCGGTCATGCCGGATTCTATAGGAGGTTTATAAATGATTTTTCAAAAATCACCAAGCCATTGACACAACTTCTCCAAAAATATGTGGAATACATCTTCGATAGTGATTGTCTTCACGCATTTCGAACACTCAAGCAATCCCTCATAAGTGCTCCTATCATGCAACGTCCGGATTGGAATCTACCTTTTGAAATCATGTGTGATGCAAGCGACTATGCCGTAGGAGCCATTCTTGGACAAAGGAAAGAGGGAAAGGTAAATGCTGTCTACTACGCAAGCAAGACTCTCAATGAAGCCCAATTTAATTATGCAACAACAGAGAAAGAATTGCTTGTCGTGGTATTCGCCTTCGAAAAATTCAGATCATACATAGTAAACTCTAAGGTGATAGTTTATACCGACCATGTGGCAATCAAGTATCTCTTGTCCAAGAAAGATGCTAAACCACGCTTGATTCGATGGATCCTATTGCTACAAGAATTCGATGTGGAGATAAGGGACAAGAAAGGAGTAGAAAATGTTGTGGCCGACCACCTATCAAGGATGAACCATGGAGATGATGGAAAAGAACCTATCGAGGATCAAATGAGAGTTGATCACCTATATAGAATTCTCGACAAAGATAGTTGGACGAATGAAATAATAAGAGCAATAAAAGGGATGCCCTTGGATCACTTGGACAAGAATACAAAGAGAAGAGTGATCACGGAAAGAAGAAAATACTATTGGGATCCACCATACTTATATAGATATGGAGAAGATGGAGTCCTAAGAAGATGCATACCGAGAGAGGAACGTGAAGAAGTTCTAAGAAAGTGTCACTCGTCGGGATATGGAGGACATTATGGGCACTTTAGAACTCAAGCTAAGGTATGGGCTAGTGGATTCTATTGGCCCGAGATGCATGAAGATGCGAAAAGATTTGTTTCGACTTGTCCGGAATGCCAAAGGACGGGGAATATCTCGCAAAGGAATGCCATGCCATTGAACTACAATTTGCAAATAGATCTATTTGATGTCTGGGGAATCGATTTCATGGGACCATTTGTGAACTCACATGGGTTTGAGCATATATTGGTGATGGTGGACTATGTTTCTAAGTGGGTTGAAGCTATGCCGTGTCGGAAGGCATCAACGGAGGAGTCCACACACATGATTAAATCGGTAATCTTCCCTCGATATGGCGTCCCAAGAATCTTGATAAGCGATGGAGGAACACACTTCATGGGCAAAGACTTTGGTAAATGCTTGAAGAAATTGGGAATTGAACATAGAGTGTCCACGGCTTATCACCCCCAAACAAACGGACAAGAAGAAACTTCGAACAAGCAATTGAAGGACATTTTAAAGAAGACCGTGGTAAAAGGAGGAAAAGATTGGTCGAAGAGACTAGATGATGCACTATGGGCATATCATACGGCACACAAAACCCCGATTGGTATGACTCCTTATCAATTTGTTTATGGAAAAACATGCCACTTGCCGGTTGAGCTAGAACATAAGGCGTATTGGGCAATGAAGGAAATGAACTTTGATGTGGAAGCCGCTGGAATTAAAAGAAGAATCCAAATAAGCGAATTGGAGGAGTTAAGATTGAAAGCGTACAATAGTGCATCAATTTACAAAGAAAGGATGAAGAGATGGTACGACAAACGATTACAAAACAAGGAATTCAAAGAAGGAGACAAGGTCCTACTCTACAATTCAAGATTCAAACTCTTTGGCAAAGGAAAATTACAAAGCAAATGGGATGGACCATACGTCGTACACTCGATTTCACCCACGGGAGCGGTGACAATCATGGATGCGAAAGGCGACCAATATGTGGTGAACGGACAGCGACTAAAGGTATTCTTGGAGCCCGACGTCGTGCCCCTTCATTACATCGACATATACACCATGGAGGAGGAACCGGAACGTCAAGCCTAACGACGTTAAGCAAGATAAGTTTGTAAATATTCTCTTTTAGATTTTATTTTCATAGTTTTATTTCTATTCTGGACGAACTTTGAGTAAAACATAGGCTTCTAATTTATTGGTGTGCACCTCGGAAAAAGTTGGAGTCCAGGGGGCTGAAAAACCTCCTGGGCCGGCCGGCCCAACACCCCTAGGCCGGCCGGCCTAAGCCACTTCGTGTGCGTTTCGGTCTCGATTTTTGGTAGGTGCGAGATAAGGAAATTTCAAACCTGTGCCTTATAGATTTCGCATGCCAAAACCGAAGATATTTTGGACTTCTCGTCTAAGTCTTTTCGGGATATAAATAGAGGCGCGGGTTAGATCTATTCTCTCATACTTTTCAATCTACACAACCACCTCGTGAGAGACTTCGACAATGGCCGGTCCAGCGAGCGCAAGAGCCATGATTGCAGCAATGGAGATCGAGGAGAGGGGTTGGACGCTTGATACCCCCACGCCAAAGATACCTAGCCCCATCTCGGCAACCGGTGCGCAACCCCTCCTTGTCGAAGCGAAGCGATGTGAAGCGAAAGCCCCTCCGATGAAATTCAATACTCAGGCAAGGATGAGCGTCGGAGGGAAGGGCCTTCAATGGTGCAATGAGAAGCTAGCCCAAGCCCAAAGGGTGGTCGTCGTCATCAGCAGCGACGAAGACGAAGGCGAGAAGCGACAGGACAAAAAGTCACCCGCACCTAGGCATTTCTTGCGCCTCCTCGGAGTCAAAAGAAAGAACTACATCGATGATGATTGGCCGGGTGGGCTGAAGAGGAGAGAAGGGAGGAAGACGACCCCTCCGGAGGTGATAGCGGTAAGAAGAAGAAGGACGACGGCGAGCCCGAAGATGACAGCCCCAACCGCGGTGGCCATCACTTCGGGTGCTGTGTCAAGTGCCACAATGAAATCGCGGACCTCCATGCCACCATTGATTGGTGCCACGATCGAATCGTGGCAATGTATCGAAGGATGGATGACATCGAGAGCTTGGTTAAGAGAGACTACAACTTCTTTGTCCGCAACATAAGGAAGTTATTCGGGATGGTCGGAGATCCACAAAAGCAAGGAGGAGGGCGTCCAAGATGCAATTGCCCGAGGTGCCGTTGAGAACACCGACGAGCGTCACACTTGTCTTTTATATCATTGCGACGAGGACGCCGCATAATCTAAGCATGGGGGGAAGGTGTGACGACTCGTAGATCGAATTTTGGTCTTTGTTTATTCGAAAGCTCGTCGTGTGATTGTGTGCTTTATTTTTCCGCATGTGTGAGAGTCATAGTTTAGCGTTGTGTGCTTTATTTTTCGCATGTGTGAGAGTGAGTCGTAAATTAGTGTTGAGTCATGAAAACAAAATAAAAAGAGTCTTTGTTTTTGTTGGATCGTGCAATTTTATTTATGCATTCAGTTTTACTTTATTTTCTTTAAAAGCAATTGTTCACGAGCGTTGTAATGAAAATTAATTCGTATTTGTGGAGCTTAGTAAATTATTCGTCCATGATAATACCCACACTTGAGCTTTGATCTAGCGCTTGGTTTTGATTACGCTTGCGAGTAAGGCATGATTTGGAGGATTTTAATTTCATAAAAATAATAAAACCCCTACAAACATAAGGTTGATCAAGTTCTTGGCAAGTTGTGACTAAAAATCCTATCATCCAAAAGCTTTATTCGTTCCACCATAAGTATTGGATGTACATTGTGTTGAGTTAGGATTTCTTTCTCTTGGGAGTTTTAATTTCGAGCAATGATCATGTCCGTATTTTTCATCTCTGAATTGCTAGCCCCGTCAATATTCGGTAATGAGAATTCCTCATTGGAACAACTCATGAGATCTACCGGATTCCAAAACCCGAACCCGAGATTATCTTGTTTATTATCGTCTTCCTTGACCACAACCCTATTGTGAGGATACGTTCTGTTTCTGCGCATGATTTGTATAAAACATAACTTTGGGATGAAGAAAGGAAGGAGTATTCAAAAGATGGACCGAATCCGACCTAGGAAAGCCCTAGGCCGGCCGGCCTACACCTCCTGAGCCGGCCGGCCTAGGCCTCTATGGTCTCGGTTCGGGCTCCAAAAATTCAGGGAGTCACTTCGGAGATTTGCCTATCTATGTTTTATAGAAAGTGTCCTATGAAAAGGTTCGGAACTGAGAGGGAAAATTCGGGAGAGAAAAAAAAGGAAAGAGAAAAGAAAAAAAATGTATGAGAAGAGAAGAAAAAAATAAATGAAGGGATTCTATGGTTAGAGAAGTGCAAAGAGATATCACCTTGTTGTTTGAGAACAATATCCTCAATTCCAATCATGTGCAATCCGACAACGAGGACGATGCTTGTGCCTTGAAGTCAATCTTTTTATGCCTTTGCACATGTCCACCATTCTAAATCTTCTTACCCTTGAACCCTTTACACTATGGAGAAACTCTCATGATCATTGGCTCGGAAGGTAAGCAATCAAAAGAAGGTTTTCTTAATTTGACAATATATATATATACTTTACTAAGCCTCACCTATAGCTCCACTTTATACTTGAGAGACTTTTGGGAGATGAGAGTTTGCAAATAATAATAGAATAGCCACTTTTATCGAGAGACATGAAAATACTTGTGCAAGAATTTTTGGTCTAACCTTTGTTGCAGGGTATTTTGTTTCTTAATAAAAAAAAGAGAAAAACCTCCAAGGATGGCAAGAAAAGCAAGTGTTGTCGATATTCGAGTTGCCGGCTAAAGGTAAGAGTCGTGGAGTAATATTGGATGAGTTTTTAAACGCTCATGATATGATTATCCTCGCTGCTCCTCTGACCTTTGTTTGAAGAAATATTGTTAGACTTGTTTGCATAAGTAAATTTTGCAGTTTGAGAACTCTTAAGCAACCCATGGAAGGATTTGATGATTTGATTTGCTCGAGGATGAGAAAAAGCTAAGCATGGGGGGAATGTTGGCGCTCCTTAAGTACCCATTTTATTATACAATTAGGAGTTGTTTTGGTAAATTCTTTGGGATGATTCATGTACTAACCCGCCACTTGGCACCCGAACTTGACCGTTTACGATTTTGTCCTGGATTTTGGAGCATGTTGCATTTTGATAGGAAATTGGACATTTTCGGAGATGTTTTGACGCATGGTTACAACTGGGCTAAGATGAGTAATAAGAGGAAGATTCAACACGCGAAAGATGGGACCGAAAGGGGCCAGAAAAGGCCCAGGCCGGCCGACCTGGAGTCCTTGGGCCGTCCGGCCTAGCCCTTTTCGGAGCCCAATCGGTCTCGGTTTTCTTCAGCACGAAGTATGCGTCAACCATAATCTATGTTTTACCAAAACCACCGACCATATCTGCCTATAAATACCCCGAAGCCGCCGTCAAAGAGGGAGAGCATCCAGGGAGATCCCAGAGATCGCAGAGAAGAGCATCCAGAGATACATTCGAGTTAGACACAAGAGAAAGGCGACACCGGAGGCTTCATCGTCCCTCGGCGCCGCTGCAAGTTGGAGGACAGTAAGGGATCCATCCCTTGCCGGAGATTTCGTCACCATGATCGACTACACTTCGTTTAGCTTCATGGGGTAAAGTCCTCGTTTGTTCATGGGGTTGTAAGGAGATCTTGAGTTGTAATTGCCGAATCCTTTATGAGATTGATCTATCACGATTCTTGTTGATGATGCTTTGATGCCTAATAGTTCGCGACTTGGCTTTGGGTTTGCTTTGCTCTTGCATGGTTTACTTAGATTACATCAACTATCGTGTTCTTGTTGATTCGTTACCGATTATCCTCGTGTAGTGACAGTATGCGGGAGGGAAAGGTTTTGATCTTGGAACACACCTTTGGTAGATTAGATCCGTTCTTCGTTGCTTGGCGATTACATCTCTAGTGATCCTAGACCCTATGGACAAATGCTCTTCATATCTTGTGCACACGTTTATCATTGCTCACCAGTCTAGATTAGATTAGATTGGTTAGATTAGATCTATTTCACACTCAATCACTCAATATAGATCTTTTACCAACATCATTAGTGCTTAGTTAAGCATAGTAATACACTTGTTCCGTGGATTGATAAACCTTGGGGGAATACTCTAAGGGAAAAGCTACACGATCCGTGCGCTTGCGGTACGTAAATTGGAGCTTTAAGAAGCGTCAACAGGTGGGGAAATAATGGCAGTGGTGGATAAGGCTGGTGGGAGAGGAGGAGATAAATGTGTGGAGTGTTGTCGTGGTTGATATTAGTACCAGGTTGCCTCTCCAACGGGTACTAATTTGAGAATTTATGTACCGGCTAGTGGCTCCAGCCGGTACTAAATTCAATCTATACAATTTAGTACCGGTTGGAGCCACCAACCGGTACTAAATTGCCTCCAAAATATCTAGACGTTGTTGGAGGATCTGTGTTACGTACTCTTAGCCGGTACTAAATACTTCCTGAGGCACTATTTTATACGACCGGTACTAAAATCATATGTTAGTACCGGCTGAAAATGCAGCCAGTACTAACGCCAAGGATGAATGACCCTTTTTCTAGCAGTGCTAGTACCGAGCGGCAACCCCCTGTTAGTACCGGTCCCTCGCCCCGTACCGGCCCATCGGTACTAAATACGCCAGCATTTAGTACCGATCGGAGCGACCGGTACTAAATTACTGGTCACGTCACGTGTAGCTTTTTTCCTTTCCTTTTCTCATATTCTTTTCCTTTTCTTTTCTTTCCTACGCTGCACCGGCCACCACTCTATTCACAATCCCATGAATCACAAGAATAACAAAAAATTCACAATCACATGAACTACTTACAGATTTCTCATGAATTAGTTATGGATTTTACAAGAATATATGAACCAAAGTCAAAGATTTACATGAATAAGTCAGAGTTTCACAACAATCAAAACAAGTCATAATCACATGGAGCTCCCCGCGTGCAATTGGTGGCCGGCGACCTCGACGCCCCCCGCGGGCCGGCGGCGGTCGAGGACGGCCTTCGCACCCCACACGCGCCGGCGGCCGCCAGGGAAGGCCTTCTCGCACCGCCCCCTGCTCCCTAACAGCCGGGAGGGCCCCCATGCGCCGACGGCCCTGCTCCCTTGGGGCCAGCACCCTCCGCGCCGCCCGCGTGCTGGCGGGGGCCCGCGGTGCCACGGCCTCCGCGCGCTGGCGGCAGCCAAGGAAGGCCTCCGGGCACCTTGCATGCCGGCGGCCGTCGGGGAAGGCCCACTTTAACATGCGGCCCCACGCCCACCAACCGGTGTCCTGTGCCTTCCATGGCCGGAGTGAAAGAGGAGAGGGAAGAGAGAGATGAGGGTGGGAGGAAGGAGACGGTGTGGTGGACGTGAGAAGATAAGGATGATGGGAGAAGACAAGGAGACGGCTGGTGGGAGAGGAGCAGATAAAGGGTGGTACCGGGTTATCTTCCCAGCCGGTACTAATTTGAGAACTCATGTACCGGTTGGAGCCACCAGCCGGTACTAAATTTAATCTATGCATTTTAGTATCGGTTGGAGGCTCCAGCCAACACTAAATTGCCTCCAGGGAATCTAGACTTTGTTGCAGGACTTGTGTTTCATACTTTTAGCCGGTACAAAATGCTCCTTGAGGTACTGTTTCATACGACCGGTACTAAAATATATGTTAGTGTACCGGCTGAAAATGCAGCCGGTACTAACGCCAGGGACGAATGCCCATTTTTCTAGCAGTGATGTTTCATTAATAAAATACTGAAATATACTATACTTCGGCATATCATATTCCTCGTTTTATATCTACAATATTTTCTCAAAGAAACACTTCTATCGGACCCAAAGTCATGTGGCACAAAATACAGAGAGATGGGTTAGTTGTATCTCTGCCATGTCGACCCAGAGAAAAAAATGTGGTTTCGTGAAATACAAAATGTAGCAAAATACTAATAAATGGTAAAGTGTCCTGACATTTCGTTTTAGAGATGTGTGACCGTGTGAAATGGGAACAGATAAGATGTAGGCAATTTTCGATATTATTCCAATAAAAAGATGTGTACTAGCTAGTGAGCACTGTTCAAAATATACATAATAAACAATACAATATACACACACCAGTATGCCGGACAACGTATGGTACTAAGTTTAACGGTAAAAAGTTTCAAATGTGAACGAGGTACTGCAGCTATTTTTTTTAAAACGTTCAAAGTTGATGCGTTTTTACACCTCGCTAGCGGTCATGCCAATCCACTCCATGCACTACCTGCCATAACGGAAAACATTCCATCCCTGGTAGTACTCCAGCACTGTGTGTGTCATTCGGATCCAACGGTCACTAGACTCTTCCTCCGGTGGCTGCCGGAATGAAACCCTAGAAACGACGCCCGTACACGCTCTCCTCCCTATACCTGACACACAAGCCTCTTCTTGAATCCACAATCAACACCGTTGCAGGACAAGCTATAGTCACCACCATGGCCGGCAGGAGAACAGGCAGGCCGCCGGCTTCGCGCCCTGAGTGGTCTGACGTCCGTGATGTCCTCCACCTGCGGCTCAAGGACGCCGCGGCGGCACTGAACGCTTCCACCATCTACCTCAGGTACCTCTGCCACCAGAACGGCTTCCCTCGAGGCTGGCCGGGGAAGAAGGTACAGCCGGGTGCACGAGAGATCGATCGAAGCACTACTACTTCAAATTCATCGTGTGCAATGCATGTGCCTGACTCTCTGATCGAGCTTCTTTCTGGTGGATTCATGGGCGCCGCAGATCCGGTACCTGAAAGCTGCGGGGAAGACGTTTACGCTGGCCGACATCGTGGAGACCAAGAAGATGACTGACAAAGACATGATTAGTATCCATGAACCGGTAGTTAACAATAATCCTCATCCTCCGGGGGAAGAACTTGCCACTTTGAACTTGATTGACAAGGTCGGATTGCAGTCCAGCAGCGAGTGATGATGCAGCCGCCTTTGCAGACACTGCATGCCATGTGTGTCCGGATCGACCGATGCACTACGTGTGTAGGAGATCTCGAGCTTGATGGTCCGCGCTGTGCTGCTGTGATCACAACTCGCAAAAATGTGTTAGTAGCTAGTGTGCTTGGTCGTTTTGTGTTGGGAACCCGAATCTGCCTTTGCTCTGTTAGGCTTGCGATTGTTGTCCCAAGAGATGAAACAAGAAATGATGCAATACAGTGCATCTTGTGTTCATTCGATACATATGCAAAACCGACGTCTAGTTTTTTTTTTCGCCCAAGCTTTTCCATGATTTACAATAAATTCATTCCTGAATGCTGAAATATCCGAAGTTCATTTTAAGAGATTCAGGAGAACAGCTTCTTCTTAAAAAACTTATGCATCTAGGTTCTTGAAAATTATATATAAATTGGTCATTATGCAATCATCAAAAATAATTGCAGTTTGCACGATAAAACAACATGAAAAAACTGGAAACATGTCCTATGTTCAGAGTTGTGGGAATGAATCTTTAAGATTTCATCTTGATAAATAAGTTAAGCTATTTTGTTAATAGTAATGTTGGCTGTTCTTTGACTTGAAGTATTGATTAACATGATACTACCTCTGGTCACTATTCATGTTTTGGATATAGGCAAGTTCCCGTCAAACTTTTATAATTATAAGTTGCACTATAAAAGATTATATTTTGAAACATGAAAATAAAATGTGTGAATTTGTCATGAAAATACTTTTTACAGTTTAATAATATAGTTGGGTTTTATAAAATATTCTCTCAGAAATAGCTACGTGAAAGTTCGCATTACCATCCCCCTGTTATATCATCATGTATATTTTCTTTAATTGGATTGCCCTACAAGGGGGTCATCAGTAAATGTATGTTAACATACTGCAAACCCTTTCCCACCCTCCTGAGCCCATGAAAGTAAATCTGTACAGCCCAACTCTTTCGGTGCCGTGATTAAGAATATGCGTACACATATGCAACTTGACTTGATCGATCAGCGACGGAGAAGTGAATTAATAAGGTATGTCAAATGCAAGTGGAAACTAAACAAAATATTCCCTTCATTTCGTAAAGCATGTCCAAGACCTTGGGAATATTATATTTTCACATGTGATTATTGTTCCCATGCATGCTTTGATGAATGATGATGGGGCATTAATTGCAAAGTGTAGCATTTGGAGATTAATAACCAATCATGTAGGGCACTTATTATATAGTAGAATTTCATATTCAAATAGGTGGTACGTACAATATGTACGTATAGTAGCAATTTCTAGATACAATACAATGTCCTCTTTCAAAATATTTGTATCATGCTTTATCTCTTGGAGGATAAAACAAATTCAATGTATTTTTATTATGATTAAATATGGGTGAACCCCACTTATTTTGGGTATGCAAACATAAATTACAATTTTTTGCTACGGTTTCAGAAATCGTATTTCTTTTAAATATGTTCCATAAAGATTTTGTAACCTATATTCATGTAAAACTGATAATCAGTACCAGTATAATGCATGTGCTAACGCTATGGTGAGATTTTGTAGTGCAAATCAAATAACTAAACGACATATGGTATGCGAAATAAGAACAATATAAAAGATTATTGTATTGTTAATTTCATCGTACATGTGGTGCTTATATGCTAAGAGACCATTTGACACAATGTGGCAGTTCCTAACCTCAAAATAAGTTCATCAGATGTCAGCTGAACCCATCAAACAACTATTTGCACCATTCACACATATTAATTTTCCCCATTCCTTAAAGAAAGAATAAACAAGGTGCGGATTGAAGTCCGAGCTCACAATTTTGAGGCCACCAAATTTTAAAATAATTTAGAAAAATATAACAGGGCAGTTTGTTATATGGCATCTTAGACCCAGTTTGGTTCTCTGGGGCTTATTTTAATTAACTCCCATTACATCGGACATTTGTATGTTAATTAGGAGTACTAAATATAGACTAATGACATAAATACTATAACTCTAGGCTTTTTGGAGACAAATCTATTAAACCTAATGAATCTATAGTAAACACGTGCTAATCATAGATTAATGAGGCTTAATTAATAGATTTGTCTCGTGAATAAGACCAGACTTATGCAGTTTGTTTTATAGTTGGTGTATGTATAGTCTTTCTAATTGACATGGAAATTTTTGATGTGACATGGCTTAAAATATGTCCCAGGCTCCAAACACCCCCTTACATTATAGGTCAAGACACTTGAAGAGGAAACATCAAGGGTGTCCTTGAACAAGTAAATTAAATCTCTAAGGTGCCAACTGCTCCAAAAGCTTTAGCTACTTCTTAAGACTGAAAGCTGCGGTAGTGACAAACAAAAGCTAAATACATCACAGCCTTAAAACGAAGGATTCCAATGATGAAAGCATTGAATAATCGAACTAAAGATCTTCCGAATATGTCACACATGATTTTTAAGGATAAATCCAAATGCGTAACTAGTATATATAAATGCATAACTAGTTCTATGGCAAACCGAGCACTAAAGAACTTAGCATCAACCTCAGAAAACTTCACAACAACATTCTCTTCTGAGTAGCAATGTGCTAAGGGTGATCACACTTATAGTTGATAGTCAATAAAAATACAAACACTATGAGATGAAAGGTCAAATGAGGAGAAGCTAACTAGTTGACTACAATAGCAATTTTAGTTCGTCAAGTTTTATTATCATCCAATTATTAAGGTGTTAATATATACGTACCAACCCATATTATCACATACATATGCAGGAGAGAGGGGAAAGGGGAGCTCAACGCACATCTCGCCGGCGGTGGAGAAGCACGGCTCCGGCTGACAAGGGTGCTCCTATAGCGGAGGGCGATGGGAATCAGCGGGATGGGTGTGGCTCGGCACGGAGATCATCGTGACAATGCGCACATGCTGGGCTGCACCGAGAGAAGAGGCGAACGGAGGTAGCGGGGCATGCGACAGCAAGACCACCGGCTCTGGAGCTTGGTTCCTCATGTATAAACCAGATGTAAAATTCAAAATTCCAAAACTATCTTGCGGCACATGCATAGAATTTTAAATCTACGAAATAAAAAACTAATTGCATAGTTTCCTTATAAATTACGAAACGAATCTAATGAGACTAATTAGGTCATAATTAGACAATAAATTGCTACAATAAAGCTACAGTAAACATTTGGGGGTTTTTTTTAATGTCTCTGGTTTTACTACAAATGCAGCCGTTGACTCTTCCTTGGTGTGCACTAGGTGCCTTTCCCCGGCGTGTCTATTCATCGCGCGCGTTACTGCGTGGCGATTCGTCGCAGAAGACTTTTTCGTTTCCCCGTTACGCTCTTCATTTCGTTTCCGAGGCCCATTTAGCCCGCGGCCCATTTTAGACTGGTCACGTTTTTCCTCTCCTATCTATTCCTCAGCCTCTCTTTTCTGATCCCAGGTTAGGGTTTCAGGCGATCCCCTTCATGCCGATGGTTGATTTCGTCCCCGCATATTCGAAGTTCGTTTAATTTCATCTCGTTTCTTAACCTCACTCTAATTAATATTCCTCTTTTTTCTTTTTTTTCACACCCCACAGTGTAGTTGTTTCAGTTCGTTGTCTTCTCATCGTACGTGAACTTAGATCTGCTGGAGCATCGTTGAAAGGTTCGAATCATCTTGTTCCTTTTTGCTTTTATGTTATATCCTGACATCCAATTTTTCTTTGCTGCTGATCGGTTCAGCTATGAACTTTAATTGCTTTATGTTACCTTCCCCTTCGTTTTTTCAGTATGTGTTTTCATAGTCATTTAGCTTCGAACTAGATGTTTTTGTTTCATCGTTTTTACTCTTTTTGTCTACTTGGCTGTGTGACTTATCCATCTAATTTTCGTTGATATTATTCAAATTTTGTATACTGTAATTTAGTTCAAATTCACCCCATACCACTGTAGTGAACATTAAGCTCTCTATTAATGTGTTCAAATTCATCTGCTACATTGGTTTTCTCTCAGAATTTAGTTCGTAGTTTAGCTGATTCATACTTTGGTTTTTATTAGGTGGGTTCTCTAGGATGGGAACATACATGGATCGTGTCAAGTATCGCTTCTCTAGTAAGCGTTTCCATAAAGTGATTCATTCCCTTTCTGAAGATCAAAAAGGGTTCTTGGAGAAGTATGGTCTTGAAAGGTTTTTAGGTTTTCAGAAGTTCAATGTCCCCATGCCTTTCCTTGAATGGGTCATGGGCCAGGTTGTGGTCGATCTTTCTGAGTTCAAGCACAGAGTAAATTTGTTAGAACTGACGTTAGCAAGCCATTCATATAAAACATACTATTTTTCGTGTAAGTACATTTCTACTAACTGGTTCCTGTTTATTTTTCATATAGAATGAAGCATTAAAATTCAGGAAGCTAACGGCCTTCAAGTTGATCAATTCTGAGCTTAATGAGTCTGCTGTCAACAAAATACAACCTGAAGAAGTTCAGCCTTGATGTCTTTGTGTCCCGCATCTTCACTGCGCGCTTTTTCTCTTCTGCAATGTAGAACAGATATCAAGGAAATATTAGGACATCTTTCTCTTCCAAACTACATTTTGGAATGCACACTGCCCAATGTTTTGGTGACATTTCTTTGGTGTACTGCTTAATTAACCAAGTAGAGAACTCCAATACTGTTTTTGCCATACATTTTTTGTTGTCGATGGATGGTTGCTTGGCTAGAATTGTTGTCGATGGATGGTGATACAGTACAACGGTCTCAGGGGAAGCCTTTCCACGAGACATTTCAAATATTTTGTTTTTGGTCTCAATGCTTAATTAAACATTTCATTTCTTTCCAGCACACTATGAGATGTTCCCAAACTAATTTAAATGTTTCGGAACGCCCTAAAATATTTGCGAACAAACTTGAATTGTTTTTAATCATTTCAACATTTATTTAGAATTTTTTTGAAATGTTCCAATGTTCCAGTGCAATTTTTGAAATGTTTTCTAAACATATCTGAAATATTTTGGAACAATCTGAAATGTTCCCAAACATTTTAAAGTAACAACATTTAATCAAAACTTTTCGAAACTATGTTTTCAAAACAATTAAAACATTTCCAATACTTTCCTGGAACTATCTACAATGTTTTAAACATTTCGATATTTCCAAAAAACTATTTATATTGTTAAAACATATTAAATTATTCAAAAACATTTCCAAAAGTTTTTATATTTAATTTTCGAAACATATTGAAATGTTCATAATTTCCATTTTTTCCTAGGGAACAAGTTCAATTGTTCTAAACATTCCTCAAAGTTTTAAATTAATTTTTTAAACCATAATGAAATGTTTTTACCGTAATGTTTTCTCACATTTGCAAACATTTTCAAAATGTTTTTCTGAAGTTTCAAAACAATTTAAACTTTTCTAATATTTTCCTAGAACTATCTACAATGTTTTAAACATTTCGATATTTCCAAAAACTATTTATATTGTTAAAACATATTAAATTGTTCAAAAACATTTCCAAAAGTTTTTATATTTAGTTTTTGAAACATATTGAAATGTTCATAATTTCCATTTTTTTCCTAGGGAACAAATTCAATTGTTCTAAACATTCCTCAAAGTTTTAAATTAATTTTTTAAACCATATTGAAATTTTTTTACTGTAATGTTTTCTCACATTTGTGAATATTTCAAAATGTTTTTCTGATGTTTCAAAACAATTTAAACTTTTCTAATATTTTCCTAGAACTATCTACAATGTTTTAAACATTTCTCATAACTGCCAAATTTTCTGGGGAACAAATTAAATTGTTCTAAACATTTCTCAAAGTTTTACATTAATTTTTAAAACATCATGAAATGTTTTACAGTAATGTTTTTCTCACATTTGTGAACATCTCCAAATGTTTTAAAATTTTCAAACAAATTAAATTGTTCCAAACATTTTCGAAAAGGTTTTACATTAATTGTTTTGAAACCAATTGAAATGTTTTAATGACAATTTCAAAAATATTTTTTATAATTTCCATTTTTATCAAGGGAACACATTCGGTTGTTCTAAACATTTCTCAAAGTTTTACATTATTTTATTTACCTTATTGAAATGTTTTACCGTAATGTTTTCTTACATTTGTGAACATTTCAAAATATTTTAAATTGTTCTAACAAATTAAATTGTTCCAAAACATTTCCAAAAGTTTTTACATTTAATTTTCGAAACATATTGAAATGTTTTAATGGCAATTTCAAAAAGATTTTTCATAATTTCCATTTTTATCTAGGGAACAAATTCGGTTGTTGTAAACAATTCTCAAAGTTTTACATTAATTTTTTAAACATATTGAAATGTTTTACTGCATTTTTTCATACATTTTTGAACATTTCAAAATGTTTTAAATTGTTCTAACAAATTAAATTGTTCCAAAACATTTCCAAAAGTTTTTACATTTAATTTTCGAAACATATTGAAATGTTTTAATGGATATTTTAAAAAGATTTTTCATAATTTCCATTTTTATCTAGGGACAAATTCGGTTGTTCTAAACATTTCTCAAAGTTTTACATTATTTTTTAAACATATTGAAATGTTTTACCGTAATGTTTTTCATACATTTTTGAACATTTCAAAATGTTTTTCTGATGTTTCGAAACAATTTAAACTTTTCTAATATTTTCCTAGAACTATCTACAATGTTTTAAACATTTCTCATAACTGCCAAATTTTCTGGGGAACAAATTAAATTGTTCTAAACATTTCTCAAAGTTTTACATTAATTTTTAAAACATCATGAAATGTTTTACAGTAATGTTTTTCTCACATTTGTGAACATCAAATATGTTAATGAGTGTCTGCATTAAATTTTTTCGTTTCAAGTTTCTTCATGAAACCAGTTTTGTGTGGCTGCTGCTTGCTGCTACTTTATGACAGAGGTTTCGTCAGGAGTTCATCAGTTTTTTTTATGGTGCTACTTCGATGCTTAGTAACACCAGTTTGTGAATAATTTAGTTTAAAAAGCTACGATCAGTAACTTTTTAATGTTGCGACAAACGGTCTTGGGTAGCAGAAGTTCTGCAAAGTTTTTATAATTAGATACATTTCCAAGTGATTTTGCTAAGATCAGTTTTTCATGGTTGCTACAGATCAGTTTAATTTGTTTCATTGAACACTTTCAAAAGGACAACAATTTTTTTTGGGAACACCGTGAAATATTTTCCGAACAAATATGGAATGTAGAAGATATAGAAACATCCTGGTAACAACATGTATTTTCAAACTTAATGGGCCGGTCTAACTTATGTAGTCTATATTCGATTAATGGGCCGAGCCCATCTATCGCGTCCAATTTCCTCACACGCGCTGCGCACGCGCCCCGCACCAACGCTTTCTGCGACGTGATCGACTGAAGTCGCATAAAGCGACGAATAGACGCCCCCGCCTTTCCCCCTCGCATGACAGGCGAAATTGTAGGAACAATATACGTTGTCACAATTGTAAGAGGTGGGGCCATATTGCTATTAATTGCAGGTTTTCAGGGTCAATAAAGAAATCTTTTTGGAAAGAAGAAGCTTCCTTTTTTACATCAGACAAGTTTGGATCCTCTTCGGATGATCCAAGGCAACCATCAGTCTTTCCTAAAAGAGGAGCCGATCCTTTAACAATGACAGGTGGGACCTCAAAAGATGGCCCACGAGTTTTTCAATCCTTCACTGATATGCATAGAAGGCTCTATGGCAAGGTGATCAATAGCAGTGCCCCCTCGTCTCCCTCGGGGAACACAGACAGAGCAAACCCCAATTCTTTGCCACTTTGGCGGAGTCTGTCACCAACGCCGGCAAGAGGAGCAAGACCGATTGCTTCAATGGCTTTTCAGAGAGCTGATCCAACACCCTTCCTCCCCCGTGGCATGCAGAGTCTTTTACCTACATACCCTTATGAAAGTTGATGGTTACCTCTATATCCTTAAAAAGTTCGCTCACACCCGTATACCCTCACACGAACTTTTTTTTTTGCATGTGTGCCCTTCTTGACGGATTTGCAGCTAACAGTGTCAATCTGTCAAGTGGGGTCAAACTGTAAGTGACCGGCAGTGATCACTGCAGTCACAGCTGGTGTCGAAGCTGTTGGCGCCGGGGTACACGAGTGGGAGCGGGTCCGTGGCGGAGTTGTTAACCGACTGGAACAGCGACTCGCCGTGAAATTCCTCGCCGCTGCCAAGCCTGACGTTGGTCGGACGGCGCGGTCCATGGTGCCCGGGGCGACGGTGAGCATACAGGGCTGCACCGGACGCAGCGCCGCTGCCCCTGTCTCCCTGTTTTGCCATGGCAGAGCTTGCTGGGCTGCCATTTAGCACCGTCGTGCACCAGCTCGCCGTAGCTCACCCACGGCCATGCGCTCGCCACCCACGCCTCGCCCACCCCACGCACGTTCAAGCGCGCCATGCCTGTCGACCATTTGGAGCGCCCGCCATGGCCAAGCCAAGGGGCTTCTCTGCCTCGCCCTACCTTGCCACACTCCCGCCGCCCCAAATCAGCACTGCGCGCGCGTGTTTTGCGCGGGCCCGCGTCGAAGTGCGCCGCCGCCGTCACCATTGCCAAAAGCAGGGCAACCTCGCCGCCAGCCTAATCTGCAGCCACCTCGCCGTCGTGCGTCGATTCACCGTGCATAGAGCTCCATTGCCATCATTGCAACCTCTCCAGTCCTTCTCCCCGGCCCATCAACCGCCCTAGCCGCCTCCCGCCGGTCACCTGCGCCACCCAGTGCCGCCATCCACCGGCCATGGTGAGAACCCTCTCCCAATCTTATCTCTCGGCAAGAAATCCCGAAAGTAGGCTATCCTCCATTCGCTGGACCAGCCGCGGCCAGCGGCACGCACGACCAGGCCATGTGCGCTTGTGCGGCACCCAGGGGCGTGGCCGCCCGGGCCGGCCTGGGGCTGCTTGCTTGCGCCGCCAGGGGCCCGGCCGCCCGCGCCGTCCAGGCGAGCTCCTCGACCTAGGCACGCGCCACGGCCGCGGCTTGCTGGAGCTGGGCGTGCGGGGTGACCGCGGCGGCCTGCTCCGACAATGCCCTTGCCTGCCACGCCGCCGCGTCGCCACGGAAGCAGTCCAGCCGCTCCTCCAGCTCGGCGCCGCACTGCGGCGAGGTTTCCCCTCCTACTCTTGGAGCCGCCGTGCTGTCCATGTGCGTCCCGTGGCCGGCATCGTCCACGGGTGGCGCTATGGAGTTCACAGCGGCACTCCCGAACGCCCGCGAGCCGATGATCTTGTTGTTGCAGCTGCCGCCCACTTACAGGTAGGGACGGGCCCACATGTCTGGATGCCTAACGGTGAGAATGGATGGAAGATGGATGGAAGGGCACACAGGTAAAAGAAAGTTTGCATGAGGTTATACAGGTGCGAGCCATCTTTTTAGGGTTATAGAGGTAACTGCCAACTTTCATAAGGGTATATAGGTAAAAGACTCTGGCACAGAACTCCGGTGGTCTGAGCAGTGGCGGTTCGTCCAAGGCGTCGCAATGAGGAGCTGGCGATCGTAACCATTGATCCTTTTCCGGGTAATCTTGTGTCCTTTCATAATATTCGGGAGGTGCTGCATGAGTTCTTAGTGGATCATTTGAGAGTAGACATAGTTGATATTCAACCCTGTCACTTGGGACAAGCATATGTTCGCTTCACTTTCCTCCATGATTGCGACAATCTAATCAGTAACAGTCCACATGCCTTTGGAGATGTTAACATCAGCTTTGTGAAACACAATAGGGGACGTAACTGGAGGTCAGTTCATTTCAACAGAGAATGCTGGCTCATGTTGTTAGGTTTTCCTGTAGATTATTGGGAGCAGGAATTCCTTGATAGTGCTATCTGTACCTTTGGAAAAGTCATTTCTTGGGAAAAAGATATGTCCAAATTGGCACGACTGATTGTCAAAGCTCGTGTTTTAGATCTTGAATCTGTTCCTCAGTTCATTATCCTGTCAAATGCAGAGGCTTTTCAAGGAGAATCTTGGACAATTCAATGTGAAGTAATCAATATGAGTTACTAGGGGGACTTCCACCACTACTACAGAACTGCTCAATAGTCCCGGTTAGGAAATCTTTTTTATCCCGATTTCTCAACCGGTATCCCCAATCCGGGATAAAAGACAGAGGCTTTAATCCCGGGTGTGACAACCGGGACAAAAGGGTATCTTTAGTCCCGGGTCATGCCACTGACCGGGATCAATAGAATTTTCACAATAAAAAAAAGAATGACCCTGACCGCTCGACGGCTTTGCCCGCCAGCGGCGGTCGCTGGCCGCGGCGCCCTCTCCTTCTACCTCATTCTTGTTCTACACAGCAAGCCTCATTTCTCAAATTCCCCATTCAATTACAAAAATTAAACCAGCATCAATCCTCAAATTAAAAACATATTCAATTTTCTCCAAATTTCTCCAATTACAACAATTAAACCAGCATCAATCCTCAAATTGAAAACATATTCAATCTTCCCCAAATTTCTCCGAACAGCAGCAGCTCAAACAATTTCATCAACAGAAAAATAAAAAAAACTATGGATCTCCACCTCCAATCATGCGCTTGCGCTTGCCATCCGGTTGCCGCAGGCCGCCGCGCGCCGGTCCCGCCGCAGGTCGCCCCTCGCCGACCCCGCCCGAGGCGGGCCGCACTGGGGCCTAGCCGAGCTCCCACCCACGCGGCGGCGCACCGGCTCCACCCGCGCCGGCGGCCCCCGGCCTAGACGCGCGGCGGCCGGAGGCGTCGCCCGGCCCGCTCCTCCCGCACTGGTGGCCACCGGTGCGGATGCGCGGTAGCCGGCGGCGGCTCCCCGCCCACGCCTCCCTGGGCCGAGAGCTTGAATCTACAGCTCCCAGCCTGAGAGAAAAGTGAGAGTGAGACGAGTTGAGGGGAGAGACAGCTCAGGGATTGACGAAATGATAAGGCACAGAGGGATATAAAAAGGAGAGCTTCTCGAGACTTGGAAGAAAATATCACCGAGCCAGGAACATGCATTTGTCCCGGGTGGAGTCTCGACCCGGGACTAAAAGATTTAATTCCAGGTGGAGCTACCACCCGAGATAAAAGAGTGCTTTTTAGTCCCGGTTGGTAGCTCCAACCGGGACAAAAGGGTCCTGGCCTCCCCTCTTGCCCGGCTAGCTGTTGGACCCGGGACAAAAGCTACCTTTAGTCCCGGGTCCAACAGCAGCCGGAACAAATGACCTGGAACAAAGGTCTATTCTGTAGTAGTGCACCTGATGAGGAACCTGTACCAGCTGATAATCTGAATCCAAATGCTCCTTTTGATTTCTTTGGTCATGGTCAGGTTGGTGCTGGGCCAGTAGATATTGATCTGAATGAGCTTGTTGTTGATCCTGAGGATTAGCTTAATGCTAAAAAAAATCAAGATTTAGTTCCTCAAAACTTGGCCAATGCAGAGTGGGAACCCTAGCCGGCAGAAGGTGCTCAAGACATCTTAGGTGAAAACGAAGCACTGCCCTTAAATCTCAATTTAAATGAATTCCCAGAAGGAGAAGATGTGGTTATGAATGGGGGGGAAATTGTTGACCCTGTGGGGGGCGAGGCAGCTGGAGAAATCATTCTAGACGAGGCTTTTATTGAGGCAAATGAACAACCAGTTATAATTGAGGAAGTAGCAGAGCCAGTAGAGGAAGAGCCAGCTTTGCCTTTAAATGACTTACCTGTGGGACAAGTTGTGCCAAAAATTCCCCCAGTCATCTTGGGTTTGCAGGCTCCCCTTCAATTCCCAGGCAATTTTTTGGTAGAGGAATTTCCAGAAGATATGCTTATGGATGGGGAGGAAAATCATGAACCAGAAGATAATGCTGATCAACAAATGGCAGACCAGCTATCAGATAATGTTCAGTTGGGCTTCGTGGAAGTGCTTGATAACTTTTCAGTGGATCCTGGGCTGGCTTCCTACTAGGCTAGAAACTCTTGCAGTCAAAATGCAGAAGTAGTCAGGTTATGGGCTACTCACTTTAATTGTGCGTCTTCAAACCAGCCCACAGTCAATATTCCAGTTGAATGGAGTAATATTTTTACCAAACTCCTGCTTTCCCCAACTCACTTCAACTGGGCTAGTAACTTTGTGCAATCTAAAGCCTGGGATCTCTTCAATGGTAAGCATGCTTCCATCTTATTCTCCATTCCAAATGACTGCCCGACAAATCGCCAGATTTTCTGTCAGAAGTCTTCTGCACCTTTAACTCAGGATAAGAAAGGGAAAGCTATTTTAGAAGATTTAACGCCACCCTCATCACCGTTGTCTTCCAAGATTGAGACTCTAGGAGAGTGCAGCTCAGTTCCAAAGAAGAAAAAAGTTAAACAAGCTGAAATTTTAGTTGACTCTGTAGTCAGAAGGAGTTTAAGAGTCAAAAAAGCAAATAGAGGTTTTAAAGCAAGTTCTTGTGCAGGAAAGAATTGCTTATCTTGTGA
Organism: Panicum virgatum; assembly: GCF_016808335.1. Classification (NCBI taxonomy): domain Eukaryota; kingdom Viridiplantae; phylum Streptophyta; class Magnoliopsida; order Poales; family Poaceae; genus Panicum; species Panicum virgatum. Next base: position 13,683,768 of record NC_053141.1, on the reverse strand, counting down.
CAGTGAGCCACCTGTTCTTTCACCAATACTCATCAAAAATTTGGGATTGGAATTTTGTAAAATTGAGGAGAAAAAATTGTCTCAGGAGAACTTGGTGAAGAAGAAAGCCAAAACTAAAGCTGCAATTGGGGTAAAGTCCAAGCCTGAGAAACCTCAGTCTTTAACTCCTAAAAAAAGTAGTTTTAGAGGTTATCAAGCCCAAAAGGAAGGTGAAAGAGACCCAGAAATCAGAGGAAGCTGTCATCCTTGAAGGAAACCAGCCAACAAAACCAAAGGGAAAAAAAGAGAAGCTTGTTAAAAATGCAGAGAACAAACCAAGGAAGTGAATACCCTAATTTTACTAGGGTTCTTTTTGGATTATTTCCATGGCTACAGGGCCATTTGTTTCCTTCAATCATTAATTCTATCTTCAGGTTCATCTGCCCAGACATGTTTGTTCGGTGGTCATGGTTCTTCTGGGATTTTGTAATGTCTTGCTGTCGAGACTTTTATATCTGGTCTGTAACACACTTTATGTGGGGGGTGGGGTACTTCTTTTATGTGTCAAGAAGTGGGACTTCTGGAGTGCAATGTTTCTTTCATGAAAAGATTATCTTTTTTTCTCTCTTTGCTGTCACTGTGTGGTTTCTTCTCTACTGGAGTTATTTGCATACTCCTTCAAGTCTGACACATTTTTATGGTTCATATGAATACGCTACATAAACGTGCTTGGAAAGTTTTTAGTTGGAATGTTCGAGGCATTAACTCAGACAGTAAATGGGATTCCATTAGAAATAAAATAACTGAAAGCAGATGTGATATTATTTGTCTTCAAGAAACCAAGAAAATGTATGTGGATTTGCAATTTCTAAAGAAAATATGCCCAGCCTCCTTTGACAATTGTGTTTATATCCCAACGAGAGGAGCTTCAGGAGGGATGCTAGTTTCCTGGAAAGGAGTCTTTTTTGAAGGCACACTAGTTTTTCAAAAAGATTTTGCAATGTCTGTTGAATTCAAATCTCTCCACACTGGTAACTACTGGATGTTGACAAATATCTATGCTCCATGCACACCTGAAGGAAAGAGAGAGTTTTGTAATTGGTTCAAAAACATTCAAATGCCAGATGAACACGACTGGTTAATTGTTGGAGATTTCAATCACATGCGAGCCCCTGAAAATAGAAATAGACTAGGAGGAGATGTCTCAGAAATGCTTCTTTTTAATGAAGCCATCAGTTACCTTGGGCTTATAGAAATTCCCTTACATGGAAAACATTTTACCTAGTCAAATAAGCAGCAGCCACCTCTTCTGGAAAGAATTGATTGGTTTTTCTCTTCAATTTCTTGGACACTTCTTTACCCTAGTACCAAAGCTACTGCTCTTGTTGCAGAAGTTTCAGATCACTCACCTTGTTTAATAGAGGTAGCAACTGATATCCCCGAAGGAAGCATTTTTTGCTTTGAAAATTTTTGGATGGAGCATGAACACTTTCTGCAAATTGTTTAGCATGGCTGGTCTTTCAAACTGATGTAGCAAAACGCCTGACAACTAAGTTCAAAAATCTCAGGAGAGTGCTAAAAGCTTGGCAACAAAATATTTCCAGTCTGTCAGCCACTATCTCCAATGTTAAATTGGTTTTTTCCTTTATGGAGATTCTAGAAGAACATAGAGATCTTTCCTTAGAAGAATGGAACTTTAAAGATATTTTAAATGAGAGATTAGTTGCTTTAGTTCATCAATAGAAGATATATTAGAAGCAAAGAGGAATAGTAAGGTGGGTCAAATTTGGAGATGCAGGAACATGCTTTTTTCACTCAACTGTAACCATTCGGTATAGAAGAAAACTTATCACTTCTTTGCAAACTGAAAGTAATGAAGAGATTTTTGATCATGGTGTAAAGGTTAAAATGCTTTGCACAGCATACAAAGGAAGGTTTGGATCTTCAAATGACATTTCACTGCCAGACAATCCTGAAGAACTAATTAGTATGGCTGATGATCTAGAAATGCTGGAAGTCCCTTTCACACATGAAGAAATTGATGATGTAATAAAATCTTTAGCTACAGACAAGTCACCGAGACCTGATAGTTTTAATAATGAGTTCCTTAATATGTTGGCCCATTATATCTGCAGATTTCTATGCTCTTTGTGAAGCTTTTCAGACAGGAGAATTTTGTTTACAAAGCATTAACGGTTCTTATATCACACACTTACCCAAGGTGGATTACCCCTATAGGATTGGGGATTACAGGCCCATTTCTCTACTCAATTGCTCCATGAAGCTTCTAACCAAATTGCTGGTCAACAGACTTCATAAAGTCATTACAAATTTGATCCACAAAAACCAATATGGCTTCATCAAATCAATAACTATTCAGGATTGTTTGGCCTGGACTTTGGAGTATCTGCATCTCTGTCATCAATCTAAGAAGGAAATAATCATTCTAAAATTAGACTTTGAAAAGGCTTTTGACAGAATGGAACATTTAGCTATGCTAGAATTAATGAGAAGAAAGGGTTTTGGTACAACTTGGATCAGATGGATGACATCTATTTTTCAATCAGGCACCTCTTCTGTTTTGTTAAATGGTGTACCTGGTAAGACTTTCCATTGCAAATGAGGAGTAAGGCAAGACGATCCGCTTTCTCCACTTCTCTTTGTCCTTGGAGCAGACTTCTTGCAAACTCTAGTAAACACTTGCAAACTCTAGTAAACAAGGCCAAACAACAAGGAGTGCTACAGTTACCAATTCCCTCATTTTCAGATGACAATTTCCCAATAGTACAATACGCAGACGACACTTTGATCATCATGGAAGGGTGCAATGAATAGCTCAAGGCCTTGAAAGAGATTCTCAATGTTTTCACCTTGGCAACTGGTCTGAAAGTGAATTTCAGTAAGTCACAAATGGTGCTTGTGAATGTCCCTCAAGATAAGTTGCAGTTGTTGTCAGCCTGCTTTGGTTGTGCAACAGGAAGTTTACCTTTCACTTACTTGGGTCTACCTTTGGGAATCACTAAGCCAAAAATAGAGGATTTCTTACCTCTAGTTACTAAATGTGAAAGACGTCTGCAGGGTACTTCAATTTTTCTCTCACAAGCAGGAAGACTTCAAATGACAAATGCAGTTCTATCAGCTTTACCAATGTTTCATATGTGCACCTTCCTTCTTCCACAAACAGTTATTGATCAAATAGACAAGTACAAAAAGCATTGCTTATGGCGTGGATCAGACATCAATGCAAAAAGTCACCAAAAGGCTGCTTGGAGTATGGTCTGCCTCCCTAAATCTGAAGGAGGCTTAGGTATTCTTAATCTCAAAACTCAGAATGAAGCGCTTCTTTTGAAAAACTTACACAAGTTTTACAACAATGTGGATACACCCTGGGTACAACTTATTTGGGACAAACACTACCAGAATGGCAAGCTCCCTAGTCATATTAAAAAAGGATCTTTCTGGTGGCGAGATATTCTTAAGCTTCTGGACAAATACAAAGGCATGGCTATGTGCAACATTCAAGATGGCTCTGCTTGCCTCTTCTGGACAGACCTTTGGGGGGGTCAAGTGCAAAGTCATTCTTATCCAGAACTTTTCTCCTTTGCTAAAAACAAATCGTTGAGCTTCTAGAAGGCCAAGACTTCTGAACCTTTTCATCGGCTGTTTCATCTACCCCTCTCGGAAATAGCCTTTGCACAGTTGGGATTGTTACAAAATCTTCTGACCAATCAAGTTTTGAGCACTGATACAGGTTACTGGAGTTAGATTTGGGGAAATCCTTTCTTTTCATCACAAAAAGTGTACAAACATCTGATTGGGCATGCACAAGTTCATCATAGTTTTCGGTGGCTATGGAATTCATGCTGTCAAAATAAACATAAAGTGTTTTTCTGGTTGTTACTTAAAGACAGGTTGAGTACAAGGAACTTTCTCAAACGGAAATCAATGTCTTTGCCCTCTTACAGTTGTGCTTTATGTACTAGTAACACTGAGGAAACTATGGACCATCTCTTCTTGCATTGTCCTTTTGCTGAAGCCTGCTGGGGACTTATAGGATTGCATATATCCTATGGTGCAGATATGTTTTAAACCATTGATAACTTCAAGACCCAGCTTCATACACTGGTTTTTATGAACATTGTTATACTCCTTTGTTGGAGTATTTGGATTTCAAGAAATTATCTCATCTTCCAAGGTCTACAGCCTTCAACTGACAGTTGTCGAAGGGTCTTCAAGACAGAACTCATGATGCTTTGCAAGCACAAAACTTCTTTAGAAGAACGGATAGCCCTTTTTGAATAGTGTCTCAGATTTTTTTTCCTTTCTTTCTTTGTCTCTTAGGCCTTTGGTTGTAAAACTCTGTAAACGTTTTCTTTTTTATAAGGTAATCAGTAGGGGATCCTAATCCCCTCCTGTTCATTCAAAAAAAAGTAAACATGTGCTAATGATGGATTAATTAGTCTTAATAAATTCGTCTCATAGTTCACATACGAGTTTTATGATTAATGTTGTAATTAGTATATGTTTAATGCTTCAAATGTGAAAAGATTCCCTTTCAAAATTTTACACAAAACAAGTAAACAAAACCTAATGATACAGACGTCAGCACTATGCAGGAGCGGGTCAGGGCCAGGTTGCAGGGCTAGGCCATGTTGGCAAGGACCATACGCAGAGAACAAGCGAGCAGGCTTGAGCTACCAGTTGGGTTAGGCTTGGCCCATTAGGGTGTTGGGCCCTATGGCCGCAAGGAGAGAGAGGGTAGCTAATTATTATAAATGTGTTTCTCAAAAAAAAATATTATGAATGCAATACACATATATTATTATGAATCCATGTCATATTAGTTTGTTTTTATACAATAATTATGTGTCCAACACTAGAAATTGTGATAATTAATATAAATATTGCAGAAAATCTAAAATTATGAGAAAAACCTTGCATTAATCATTATTGCTTATTACTCACATCCCAAAATTAGATATTTTGAGCTATCACAAAATACGAAAAGAAATTTTTGTATTTACATTTTCATGGATATGGATACATAGGATACCCATATCCATATATCCATCCTAAATCATCAACCTCCTATTCATAGGTGTTTTCTACATATATTACTATTGCCCATAATCATAACACCTTATGCACCTAGCCTACACGTTAGTTTTTCCAGATAACAACTAAAGTTACTATCTTATTTCTAAATCCACTGCTTTTCGCTATTGCTATTATGAAATAAAAAATATAAGGTATATCCCAAATTCTAGGTTCTTTTGACTTCTTCAGGTTGATGAAATATATATTATCTCTACGTACGGAGTAAAAGCTATGTGTCTAGAAAAACTAAAGTAACTTACAATTTGGAACGCCTTCTTAACCATCATTGAGGGCTTTAATCAGCCATTGCTTTTTAACTTTGATAATAAATAGTAAAATATAAGACATTGACAATCCAATGATGGAGTAGATTCATGGTGAAATTAACTACCATAACCTATAATTTTCATATTCAAAATAAATTATTTAATTATATTATTAGTCAAAATGTAAAAAGAATGTTTGAATTAAGGAGCATATAAAGGTAGGTATTACCTTTGTCCCAAATATAAGCATGTTTAGGTTTGGTCAAAGTCAAATTTATTCAACTTTGACCTTCAGTATTCTTATGAATAAAGTATTATAAATATGAAGACTTATATATTATGATAATTGCTTTCATAATAAATCTAGTAATATTATTTTGATCTTATACATCTTTATAAAATTGAACAAATTTGATTTTGAATAAATCTTTTTATAGTGTAGGACAGAGGGAGTATATTTTGATTGAGGGAATATAATGTTGTTCCGTCGAAACAAAACATTTTTCGGAGTTTAGCAATATAATATATGTTGAGTGAAAATGGATGTAACCAGTCTGTATTGATGAACAATATAAAATATTTGTACAAAGGGAATCAGGCAGGTGCCTGATGCGAAGGGGCCTAGTGCCTAAAAGGTGTCTGTTGGCACCAAAAGGTCCCTATTCCTATGCCTACTATACAACTGTCATTAGCAGTTACTAATGACGCTATTAATCTTAATTGATCACTATTAATTAATTATAACACTCCCTCTTGATCAAATATCTTCTTGTAGGCATCATTACTTGTTCATCAGTTATTGTCTTGAAGATTTGGAAAACCCCTGTGGGAAAAAAACCAAAGTATATCGATATACCAGGCAAAACTCCTTAAAACCCAGTGGAAAAAATAAGGAGAAACACCATGATATATATGTAACTCCAATGTTAATAGACCCTTTAAGAATTTCTTAAAGACATAGTCTAAAACAATTTGATCAGAGATCAATATGCCTTAAATATTATCTTCGAAAAACCTCAGTGAGGAAAAATAGATAATATGACATATGCCATGTGTTAACATTACCTCATTAAAAATTTTATATGAGAAAACTCTAGAAGAGTAAAACTTATATAAACAACAGAGAGTAATGTGATGGTTATGCAAGTTATATTTTATTTGATTCTCCCCCTGATCCTTGCAAGTCTCTAAGTCTCTTCATACCAATACTTTCAACGCATTTACGAAACGTAGAGTATGGTAGAGATTTTGTGAATAAATCTACTAAATTATCACATGACTTAGTTTGCAAGATTTCAATTTCTCCATTCTTTTGGAGTTCATGGGGGATAGAACAACTTGGGAATAATATGCTTAGTCATATTACTCGTAATATAACCTGGTTCCATCTGAGTAACACATGCGGAATTATCTTCAAAGATAATTGCTGGTGTCTCAATTGCACGAATACCACATGATTATATTATGTGATTTTCATTCTGCGAAGCCATTCGCATTCGCGTGATGCTTCATATAAAGCTATTATCTCAGAATGATTGGTGGAAGTGGACACTAATGTCTGCTTTGTAGATTTCCAAGAGATTGTTGTTCCTCCTTTTAAAAATACAAAGCCTGTTTGTGATATGCTATTATGGGGATCTGACAAATAACCAGCATTTGTATATCCTAACAAACTTGGCTCTTGATTTCTGTTATAAAATAATCCAAGATCTTTAGTGCCATTGAGATATCTCAATACTGTTTTGATTCCTACCCAATGACGTTTGGTAGGTGCAGCACTATGTCTTGCTAGCAAATTTACTACAAATGCAATATCAGGCCTGGTGCTATTAGCAAGATACATTAGTGCTCCATTGGCACTAATGTGGTCCTAATATCTCTTCTCCCTCCTCTCATGGTCTACAAGGATCCTTTTCAATATCTAAGGATCTTACTACCATGGGAGTTTTTGTTGGATATGACATGTCCATATTGAATTTTTCCAATATTTTCTGGACATAGACAGCTTGGTATATAAATATACCAAAATGGAAATGCTCAAGTTGTAAACGTAAGCAAAATTTGGTTTGACCCAAATCTTTCATTTCAAACTCTGTCTTCAAATGATGATGTGCTTCATTAATATCGGGTTCGTTACCAATGGTATAAGATCATCAACGTACACCGATATAATACAAAATTTTGTTGAAGATTTCTTAATGAAGATGCATGTGTAGTCATCATTATTTGTGTATTCTTTCAATTTAAGGAATTCATTAACCGATTGTACCACATTCGGCCTGGCTGCTTTAAGCCATATAATGACTTCTGCAACTTGACGCAATACATGTTGTGATTTGACTTATTATCTGGTATACTAATTCCTTCAGGAACTTTCATGTATGAAAGGCCCTTGTTTGGTTTTGGTAATTGAGTGACAACTTTGGTGGACTAATAAATGTTTATGTTGAGATACACAGGAGATTAGTTCACACAAAGACACTAGTATGAGCAACATGTGCCATGGAGGAGAAATGACTAAGGGTTGATGCTATGCTCATATAGTGTGATCGAAGAGCTCATTGCATATGAGACATGCCATGGAGTTATGTGACCAAAGTGGAGATGATCAAGACAAGGCTTGGCTTGATGGACCGGTTGCAATGGAGAAGGGCAAGTCAAGGCTTTGAAGCGAGGGACCGCGAGGCGGTGAAGCGAGGGACCGCGAGGCGGTGAAGCTTGGGCAAGATTTGGCACCGATGGACCGAGGCAACGGTGAAGAGCGAGCAAGGTCAAGATCGATGGACTAAAGAGGTCATGTGATGATATGGAGTGGATCATATCATTCAAAGAAGATCAAGCCAAGTGTTGACTCATGATGATGATCAAAAGGCTTGATGGAGTTTGGTGCTTGTGTGGCATCAATATTTGGGAAGATGAAATGGAATGCGCAAGACAAATGTATGACTTGTAGGGCATTTCATTTCACCGGTCAAAGGTTGTGTAGAGAAGTGCATGACCAAATTTAGGATAGATGGCCGTACTATCAAGAGGGGCAAACTTGTTTGCATATCGGTCATCTAGTGCCACTTGAGCGATCTAACATTGCGATGTTGCTAGGATCGAGTGGCGTGGTGAGATCAAGTGAAAATCCTTTGAAATGTTTGTGAAATGCTAACACACATGCACATGGTGTTGTTCAGGTGGTGTTGTTGGCACATTTGCAAAGGAGAAAGAATTGGAGTTGATGTTTATCAACTTGGGGAAGTAAGAAAGGCTTTTCGGTGTTCTTCGGAGATTAGGTTGGCTCTTGGAGTAAAATACTTCTTTGATCCATTGTGTTTTGGATCAAATATTCAGTTGGGTTGTGTATCCCTCTGAATAAGCTTTCCATAGAGTCCAAAATCACCAAATTTGGACATTGGAGCTAAGAGTTATGGCCGTTTTACCGAGGTACATTTCTGCTGGAAATAGACCTACGGACGGTCCGCTCCTTAGGGGCGGACGGTCTGCCGTTATCTCGGATGAGCTCGAACAGAACCGTTTTTGGCTCTGTTGGTGGTCCAAAATGAACTGCGGACCATCCGGTCCATGGGGGCGGATGGTCCGCCTTTAAAAGCTGAAACAGGCGCAGAAACTTGGTAGTTCTGTCTTGGGTGTCCAACTTGTACTGCGGACGATCCGGCCCTTCGGGGCGGACCGTCCGCTGTTCAAAAAGTGAGCACACACAGAAACTGCAGTGTTTCTGTCCCAGAATTTTCAGTAGGAGGCGGACTGTTCGCCCCTCGGGAGCGGACAGTCCGCCGGTCACTTCCAGATTTAGTCAGAGACGTTTGCAAATCGGTTGGTTCGAAGTTTTGAACCGCGGACGGTCCGCCCCAGGGGTGCGGACAGTCCGCCCGGGGCTCTAACGGTCGACTCTGACACATAATCATTGCAGTTCTAGCCGTTGGTTTTGAATGGCGGACGGTCCGGTCTCTGTGTGGCGGACAGTCCGCGAAAACTCTGTTTTCACGGGATTTGAGTGTAACGGGTAGTTTGGGGCCTCCCTCTATAAATAGAGGGTGTGGCCAGCCATTTGAGGTTGTTGAGCACTTTGGGGACTTGGTGTCCTTGTGTGAGAGTGCTTGAGAGCCATCTACTCACTCTAACTTGATAGTAATCATCCGATCGAGTGAGAGAGCGTTTCTAGTGCGATTGCTTTGAGAGATTGCATTGAGTCGCACTAGGTCATCGTGTTGCAAGCCGGTGTGCTTGTTACTCTTGGAGGTTGCCACCTCCTAGACGGCTTGGTGGCAAGAGGCTCTGTTGAAGCTCGCAAGAAGATTGTGCGGTGCTCCGGATAAGAGATTGTGAGGGGTATTGTGCTCACCCCGCGGGAGCCACGAAGAGCAACTCTAGTTGAGCGAGACGTGAAGAGCAACAAGTGGTTCGGCCAGATCATGTGCTAGAGCTCGGTGTGAGCACTCCACATGGGAGAGTGTGACTTGAGAGTCACCACTAGCAAGAGGATCGGCGGCAACCTTGGAGCTTGTCTCAACGGGGATTAGCTTGGTGGCAACCAAGTGAACCTCAGGATAAAAATCACCATGTCAATTTTGTCTACTCTTCTCGGTGGTTTGCATTCTCCAAATCACAAGCCTTGTATTTACATTCATATATATCTTGTGCTTGTGTACTTGCTCTCTAGTGATTAGTTAGTTTGTGTAGCTTGCTAATCATCCTCTTGCTTGTGTAGCTAGAAGTAGAGATCCTAGTGTAACTAGTTAGCTTGTGTAGTTTATTTAGTTGCTCTTGCTTAGATTGTGTAGCTAAGCAAGTTGAGCTCTTGGGTTTGAATTGTGTATCCTTGTCCTTGAGCATCTAGTGAGTTTAGGTTTGGCTTTGTGCTTTTGCTCATTAGAATTGTGTAGGAGCTCCCCTTGTTTGTGAAGTACTAGTGCTTAGACTTGTGTGGCTTGGCATTAGAATTGTTAGGAGAGCTCTTGCTAGCTTGGCACTCCATTTGTTTTGTGTAGGATCTTTTTGGAGGTGCCTTAGAGTCATATTTAGAGGGGTGAAATCTTGGCTAAGCAAATCGTTTCAATTCCGCATAAGTTTCGGTTAGCCGGCGCAATTAGTTTTAGAAAGGACTATTCACCCCCCTCTAGTCCGCCATCTCGACCCTACAATGTATATCTCAGAATCTAATGACCCATATAAATATGGGTCACTACATCCATTAACTGCATAGATAGACGATTTTGTACTGCGAGCGATATTAAGTATCGGAAGGTTATTCCACTCATTACTGGAGAATAGGTTTCGTTGAAATCAATGCCAGGTCTTTGCGTAAAACCTTGTGCCACTAACCTTGCTTTATATCTCGCCATTTCATTGTTTTCACTTCTTTTACGAACGAAAACCCATTTGTATCCCACAAGAAGGATACCAGAAGGTGTTGGCATTACAGCTGAAAACACTTTCCTTTTATAAAGCGAGGCAATCTCTGTTTCTATTTCTATCTTACACTTATCCCAGTCAGAGCGCTTCTTGCAATCTGTCATAGACTTAGGATCTGAATTTGTTTGAAGAATATTCGCAATTTGCTCAGAGAGGTAACAATCGACTATTGTAGACTTATGTTCATAAGACTCTCCAATCTCTACGAAATTTATAGCAATTGCGTCTACCCTTAAAGATTCATCATGATTTCCCAAAACGATGGATCTAGGGTCTTCCGATGTTCGCATAATTGGGCTGGATTGTGGGTCACATCTATCCATAGGACATTCTATGTCCTTTAAGTGTCTATCAACCAAAATTTTAGTTGTATTTCCAGTCTTGTCTTGCTTCTTCTTGGAAGTGCTTCTCCCCCTCTTGTTTCCAGTTTGGGGTTGAGTGATTTTATTAGGTACCTCCACTCTTTCAGGCGCGTTTCTTGCACGATGAATAGACTTTGTGATACCTTTATAATCAGCAAAAGGGTCTGGCAGATTGTTTGCAATATTTTGCAAATCAATGATTCTTTGAACTCGTAGTTCCGTTTCTGTAGTACGTGGGTCAGAGAATAAAATGCCTTCGCCATTCCAATTAATTTCCTGGCATTCTTTTTTGTACAATTCTCCCCCTAATGCCGGGAAATGAACCTCATTAAAAATACAGTCAGCGAAACAGGCAGGAAATAGATCCCCAGTCAAGGGTTCTAAATATTTTATGATGGACGGAGATGAATATCCCACATAGATCCCCAGTTTTCTGTGAGGGCCCATCGATGTTCGCTGAGGTGGTGAGATGGGTACGTACACAGCACAACCAAACTTATGCAAATAGGAAATACTCAGAGGATTTTCACGTACTAACTGCAATGGGGAGGTTTCGTGATATGCAGTTGGTCGTAGTTGGATCAAGTCTGCAGCGTGCAAAATTGCATGACCCCAACACGACGTAGGCAATTTGCAATTCATTAGTAATGGTCTTGCAATAAGCTTGATTCGTTTAATCAATGATTCAGTCAAACCATTTTGAGTATGGACATATGGAACCAGTGCTGAACCTGAATTCCCAATGCCATGCAATAATCATTAAATACACGGGATGAGAATTCAGCAGCATTGTCCATTCGGATAGATTGAATCCGATGCTCGGGATAATGTGATATCAAGTAACTATTTACAATCGAAAGTAACTATTTACAACTCAAACTTATTACAACATATATATAATGTGATATTTAGTAATGGACCAAGAATAGTCATATCGCCAAACATGTCTCCAGAACCGAAGTCTATGAGCATGTTGTCTGTCGATGGAAGGTTCTCTTCGACGTGAAAAGTGTTGCTGTTCACTTGTTCTTTTGGTTCTTGGTGTGAACAACCCTTATCCTGGACAGCCTCGGATGCAAGATTGAAGTGTGTCTCATATCTTGTGCCTCCTGGGTGCTTGCTTTCCTTTAATGACTTTTGGTACAAAGCAACCAATGCTTTGGAGCACTATAATTCTTAGCAAAATGCGAGAAATTGCCACAACTATGACACTTGTTGTCATTTTTGGATCTCGCATTGTCTCTTTTCCTCTTGTGTGAATTAGGTCTTGGCCCCTTATTGTGTTTGCGTTTACCAAATCTATTTTTTGGAGTAGTTCCATTGAACTTCTTACTCTTAGTATTTTTCTGTACATTGTGAACCTCAGGCAACGGCGCCGAACCAACAGGGCGCTTATGATGATTCTTCAAGAGAAGTTCATCATGTTTTTTTGGCTTGAGTCAATGTATGAATAGGCTGAAAATAAACTTGGTAATTTTTGGCCCTGTATTGCTATTGCAATACATGATCAGACGGAAACATAGTACATAGTGTTTTCTCTATCTTATCTGCATCTGTTGGCTCTTTCTCGCAAAACTTCAATTCAGAGCAAATTTTATGAACAACATGATTATAGTCTGCCACAGATTTAAAATCTTGAAGGCGTAAATGATTCCATTCATGATTAGCCTTAGGCCAAATGAGTTCCTTTTGCTGCTCATAATGCTCTTTAAGAGAGTCCCATAATTCACGAGGATTTTCAATCATAAGATATTCAGCTTTAAGATCCTTATGAATATAAAATCGTAGTAAAGTCAAAGCAGTATAGATTTGCTTATCTTGGAGCGAGTGCGTGATAATGTGTTGAGTGAAAATAAATGTAACCAGTCTGTATTGATGAACAATATAAAGTATTTATACAAAGAGAGTCAAGTAGTTGCCTAGGGCCAAAAGGCCCGAAGGGGTCTAATGACTAAAGGGTGTCTGTTGCCACCAAAAGGTGTTTATTTCTATGCCTACTGTACAAGTATCATTAGTAGTTGCTAATGACACTATTAATCCTAATTGATCACTATTAATTAATCCTAAAAATATCCATCTGGCTGAGCCGGCCAAAGTCACTCTTTTTTTTTTAGTCGCGCATCTTGTGTTCGGCTAAACAAATCTTCTTGTTCCTCGTCCCCGGATCAAGAGAGAAATTACAGATCCGTGGCTGCCTACTTGCTCCGATCCGTCTCGCGCAGTCCGATTCGGTTCCGCAGCTCCATGGATATGGAGGTGGACGAGGAGGGACACGCCGCCGCCGCCGCGGGCGTGGATTTCGTGGAGCGGCTGGGGCCCGACGCCTCAGCCGCCGTCTTCGCGGTGCTCCGCGACCCCGCCGACCTCGCCCGCGCCGCCGCCGTCTCCCGCTCGTGGCGCACCCTCGGTCTGCACTTCTCTTCGCTCCCCTAATTTTTTACGGAATTATTTGTCTACTATTTGCCCCCGCGTCTTAGAGATGAGATGCAGATGCCTCGATCCTTCTGCATCTCTCCTGTTCGCAATCCCAGCTTTTTTTTTTGGTTCCGTTTATAATTATTATTACTTTTGTCCTGCCGTTCCTCTCCGCAATGTCATTAATTTGTCCCGCTTGCTGCCCTCGCCTCGCCACGCTGATGGGATTAATTTTGCTGCCATCCATCCAGTCATGGCGGTTCACTTGAGCAAGATGCAGTGCCTGCGACTGTTTCCCGAGGTCTCCTGGTTCACCCGTGTTGAACAATCAGCCACATCTGCCAGTAGCAGCAACAATGGCGTAAACGAAGAAGATGCTGAATCCACTGCTACTGCTTGGGAGAACCACAAGAGAGAGCAAAGGGTGTACATGCGTCTCGCACATGCTCTTCTGTCCCCTCACACCAGGAAGGGCTGCATTGCCGCCTGCATAGGCGCATCCAGTACCGACAATTTCCCCGAAGAGGGCATCCAAAATACCCTTGTGCCGGGGGATCACATGGACGATATGGAATCTTACTGGTCCAGCGGTGGCCAAGAGGATCCGGGGGCCCCGGAGTCTCTTGTGTACAAGCTTTGCTCGGATCTTTGCATCATCGATGAAATCAGGATACAGCCATTCAGAGGTTTGTGTTCTTAGTGTTATTTACTTCCTTTTGTATGTGATGACAAACATCTGTGCCTGATACTAGTATATTTCCGTGTTCCTGCTTTGCAGCGTATCAACAGCCTGGCCACCCGATATATTCAGCACGGTATGTTCGTGTCAGGTTTGGCTGTCCAAAGTCGCCTCTACGACCTGAGGATCTTGTATCTGAAGAGAATGAAGGGCAGTTGACTGCTGACGACAACTATATTTGGATGTATACATCCTCAGAATTCCCAATGTTACAGGTCAGCTCAATATATTTTGTTCTTTTTTGCACTTATTATTGTTTACCTCCTTGAGTACAAATTCATCAACTCTGGGAATGTACCAATGAGTTGACCTTAAGCAATCTTTGTAAGTTCAGCACGAAGAAACTACTATATTTTCAGTTATAGTTTACTTCAAGCACTGCACCATAGGGCAGTTGAGTTTGTCAATATGTTCGGAGTTATGTTGTCATAAACTGTTTATATTAACTATTAAATGATTTGTCCGGTTGCAGAAGAATGTTTTGCAATCTTTCAAGCTTCCACGCCCAGCTTTATGCATTGGTGGAGTGGTGAAGGTTGAGTTTCTTGGGAGGATTCAGAAACAGGTGTATGATGATCTGTACTACATATGGTGAGGGCCATGGCCTTTTGCATTTCCTGATGAAATACCCATTCCTTCTTGCGTCGTTGCTCTGCTGTGGCTCTGATCTTTAATTTTAACTGAAGTTTGCTGCCCTTTCCTGCAGTGCAGCCCATGTCCAAGTGTTGGGAGCTCCGCTGCCACGAGAATTGGGGGCAGCTCCCTGCAAGGATGGTATAGTCCTCAAGTACTTTCCAGAGCATGAACCATCACGAGACAGCGGTTGCAGCCGACCCAAATGGCATGAGATTGAAGCGAGAATATGGAGGGCACTTAAAGCTACTGGTCAAGGAATTGGATTCAACCAAGAGCTGCTGAGCAGGCTGCTAGGACCTTCCGTGTAATTTGCGGTGGATGATTTTGTCCATGGTGAAAACTGATGGAGGTCGCTCGCCCCTTGCCTTCCAGCGTGTTCTGGGGCATGTAGTGTGTTATGCGCCAAGCAACCTTATAGTCTTTTTGTCATTCCAGACTAGTGGCTTCTCCCGAATTTCTTCTCTTGTTTCCATTTTCGCTGCTGGATAATAGCGTGTCTGTGGTAGGGGATGAGATGGTGCCAGTAGAGTGTAGATTGGAAACGCACCCATGAATTGAATTGATATAATTGAAACTTGAGACCTGTGTTTTTGTTTGTTAGGAACTATTGTGCAATGCAGTACGTCCTTTCTTTCTTTCTTTTTTTTTAGAAATCAGTGCGTCATGTTGTTATGATGTTATACATGTAAATATGAAAGAGTGCTGTTTTTTTTTTGAGTGGTGAAAGAGTGCTGTTAAAATGTGGGAGTTGGAGGAATGAAAGAGGCTGCCACAACAGGCCTTCTTGCATGGGCCAGCTCGAATACGAAAAGAACGTTGGGCCTTGCGTCTTTTTCTTTTTTATATTTAAAAAAATCAAAATTTCAAAAATATATGTCTGTTTCGAAAAATTTCGAAAATATACCCCGATCGCTGGGGGGCAACAGAGGTCCTGTCACCCGAGCAACGGGTGACAGGACCTTAATATAATTTTTTTTTTGAATTTGCAAAGATGTCCCTGGCCGGGGGTGTGTGGAGGGAGGGGCGCCTGTCGCCCCCCCCCCCCCACGGGCAACAGGGGGTCTCCCACCCTATATAAGCCCTGGCCTCCATTCCCTTCTCATTTGAGCCCAAAAATTGCACCAAAAATTCAGAAAAAAGAGAGGGGTGAGGAGAGGAAAAGCAGCGAAGCTTTGCCGAATTGCGCATTTGTGATCTACCGGTAACTTCCGTATGAATCCATTGATATTGTATAATAATTTAATTTAATTAGCGGATTAGCTGAATTAGATTTGGTGCTTTAGAACACTCGTTTAGTATTACAATTTTAGTACTATTACAGACTTATTTTTAAATTAATTATGAATTAGAATAGAATTATGACAGCACCTTATTGATATTGCAGCATAAGGCAATGGCTGCATCCAATTGTGTAGGATTTTCATGGACCGAAGAAAAATCTAATATAATACTTGATATCATGACACATCTTGTTATTAGTAAGAAGTTGGATCCATTAGCGGATGGTACGATAGAGATGGTGTTGTCCAAAGTAGTAGAGTTTAAATATTTGACATTATTTCGAGGCACTACAACGCAAGATATAAAGGGACACCTGCTAGAACGTCGGAAGATATACATGAGAGTATGTGAATTAGCGAATCATCCTAATATCATTGGATTCTTACAAAGTTCTTGTAAGATATGGATGCGGCCAGAGGTGTATGAGATGCACATTAAGGTAACTCTCATTCAGTTCTAATCCTGTCCGTCATTTGGAATCCATATGTATGAAACAATAACATTGTTGTTTAATTATATGCTATGATTACCCCGAGAACACGGAGTTGATTAACAAATCGATACCAAATTTCCGTAATTTGGTATATATCTTCGGTGGACTTATGCCGCAAACTAGGCGAAGGAGGTGGAGAAGATCTCCGGGTGATAGTACTTGGCCTCCACAAGAACAGATGACCGGAGGTTCGTCAAGTCATGCTGCAGCACCTCAAGCACCAAGTTGTGTTAACTTGGATGACGACATGGATGACTTCATGCCCCCCCCAAACTATGGCCTCCAACACATGATGTTCCTTCCCCTGTACATGAACCTAGATCCAGAAAAGAGAGAAAGAGAAAGGGAAGAGGTTCGTCAAGTCATGCTGCAGCACCTCAAGCACCAACTTGTGTTAACTGGGATGACGACATGGATGACTTTATGCCCCCCAAATCATGGCCTCCAACACATGATGTTCCTCCCCCCTGTACATGAACGTAGATCCAAAAAAGAGAGAAAGTGAAAGGCAAGAGGTTCATCGAGCCATACTACACCACCTGCAGCACCACCATCTGTCAACTGGGATGACGACCTAGATGATTTCATGCCATGATCTATAACATATGATGTTCATCGGTTCAAGATGTATTTGCATTTAGTATTGTTAATGTTGTATTATGCTTGTATGTATGTCTCGTACCTAACTTGCATTCACTGGACATGAACATAATGTCGAGTTTGAATCGTAGTTAGTCCTAATGGAGCATCGAAGTATAAACATACCATCTATCGTATGTAATGGAAAATACGAGAGTGATCAGAGGCGAACGTTGAAGTGTACAAATAAGCAGTCCACAGCTATCTCATTACAAATAAACATCAGAGATACAAACATCGGATATATCTAACCACCCCTAGGGCATCGGACCCTCTTAGCCCTCTGCTAGGCACGGACATAGCCCTCGGAGTAGGTGTGACGATCCGGAGACCTCACCTATCGCTCAGGATGCAAAAGGGCCTGCGGTGTCTGATGCTGAGAGATCCCAAGTGGTGCTCCTCCTAGCTGTGAATACCCCAAGACATCGGGGTCACCGTGCGCGCCAGGTGAGTCTGGAGTCAAGCTGTCGAGTTCGTGTAAGGTGACGCCCTCGTTATCTGGAACGAACGTACTCGAAACAAACTCTGCATAACATATAAATGTAAACAAACATATGTTGCGTGGTAAATTAGTGAGTGTATTGAGAGAGTGTTTTGTACTAGGTCGAAAGGAGGAAGAAGGTCCGGCGCCCGCATCGGGGTAGAATCCTACGCATAAAATGCGGATGTTAGCGTACGCTCGTGTCTTTCGTCATGACATGTAGAAATCGAAATACGAAACATAAACTAACATGTGTAGGCCAGTATCTATGGCCCCGGTACCATCCCTGGATACGGTTCTGTTTGTATCTGGATCGTATCCTGTTTGTGATATTAGTAAATATGTAGCAATACTTGATCTAATTTTAAAGAGATATCTACATTACCTGCAGTTGTGTAGTACTGAGACGTCGGCTCGTGCACGGTCGCCGGACACGGGAACGACGGCGAGGCCTGTGACGACCCGTGGCTGTCTTCATACTGCACACGGCTTCCCAAGTTGTGCAGTACTGAATGCAACTGGTCGCGCTGCCTCGACCATGTCTCTGTCTGCTCAAACTGTGTCATTGGGGATCCGGCACGTACCCTCGTCAGGTAAGTCGAGCAGTCCGTCTCCATCATGTTGCAAAGGCGAAACTGCATCCATTCAGTAAAGGAACAGTTATAAACACATGAATTATCTTATGAATATTAATATATATGCAAATATGATCAAGAGACTCACCGTGCCAGCTAGTGCCTCCACGTGGTGCCGGGCATAGCCATCCTGAGGCCTTACCTGGTGTGGCTGCGGGTGAGTGTCAACATAAACCAGACGAGCCCGAGTCCGGAGTAAGTACCAGGTGAGGTAAGCCCTAAAGGAGCTGTCTGTGTGTGGTCCTGTTGGATGGACCAAGTGCTCGTCTGCCTGTTCCCATTGGTCCACCCACGGCTGTATCTTGGTGAGCCAATCATCAGAGCATGGCAAGCCACTCCTTGACACCTACAAAAGTGGACCACGAAGAATCGTTAGATTCGACACGAATGTATGAGCCAAGTTCATTCATAATTACCTGTGGTCCTGGCGACTAACACGCTCCAACGCGGTGGGCACCGGAAACTCCTAGCGCTGCCCAAACTGTCTCCTGACTCTCCAGGGGCAATATGCATCAACCGCGATGTCGTAAACCAGGACGGCTGTAGTAAGCCACAGGCTCGCATTCGCGGAGCAGTGCGAAGACAGGCCTGCTGGTGCACGGGTAGCCACAGCCTCTGGGCTGTAAGTCTACCAGACAACGTCCTCGGGCGTCAGCATGTCGAGCTCCGAAACAAATTCAGGATATGCGCGTCTAACCTGCGCATGCGCCCAGGACCTCTGCAGTCCGAATAAGTAAAATTAAAAGTGCGCTAATACATCATGTAACAATGAATAACAAAATTAGATTTGTTGCGAACGTACCTGATGCCAGATCCAGAGAGTTCCTATAGTGGGCCTGTCATCCTCCTCGTCGCCGTACATGGCCTCGTGGTAAGGCTCGTGGCTGACGATGGGTCGACCAACGGCTAGCTTCTCGTACGACCAAAGTTGTAGCAGTAGTGGGCACCCCGCCAGGATAGCGTTCCCATGTGTCTTCACGCAGCCGTCGCAGAGTCCACGGTAAGTAGCTACAAGTACCGTCTCACCCCAGCTGTAGGGCGGTACGTCCTCGTCCCCATCCGCAATCTCCCGTGCATACGGAAGAAGAATCCAATCGACCGAGTTGCCATGAGTGTTGTTGAATATGATGTAACCAAACAACCAAAGTAGGTACGCCTCCAGCGATCTGGTCACACTGTACTCATCGGCGTCCGCAGGCAACAGGGTAGGCTGCATAAACAATTAAGATTAATGGTTTCAACTGACAATGCAACATGTGAATTGTAACAATTAAACTTAAATATGCAATGAATACGTACTGTAAACTATAGGAACCAGGTCTTCGAAGGACCTGCTGCTCGCGGGTGCGCGTTGATCGGACATGCTTCTTCCACGCGGTCAACCAGGGCAAAACAGGCCTCCAGGTCATCCTTCCACGAGGCCGCCACCACACGCGGACCTACAGCCTCCCCGAGATAGGGAGGCCGAGGAGCTAGGCCACGTCCTGCAGTGTAGGAGTCATCTCCCCACACGGGAGGTGGAACGTGTGTGTCTCCGGCCTCCATCTGTCAACGAATGCCGTCAGGAGGGATCGGTCGAGCTGAACAGGCCCACCCTCGACAAGATGGCCCAATGTTAGTAGACCAGACTCACGTAACCTGCAATAAACAAAATTGTCGAAACAAATGAATACTGACGAATATATAAGTGATAAACAATAATATTTCATTACATACCTGTCAACCCAATCGTGGTGTATAGAGATCGCCTCCCCAGGTGGACGAGGACGTAGCACCTCTAGGGCTCGGTGCTCAACTACTGCAAAGAAAGACCTGTGGCTCGAGTCGATAACTGGGTCTAGCAAGGAGTCCATCTCCATACCTACATTCAAAAATATATGAGAACACATAGGTACATATATATTCCATACAAACTGGACGCACGATATTTATACATTACAGATAGGTTCGATACAAACTCCACGCACGATTACTATATATTACAGATAGGTTCGATACAAACTCCACGCACGATATTTATACATTACAGATATGTTCCATACAAACTGGACGCACGATTACTACATATTACAGATATGTTCGATACAAACTCCTCACACGATTAGTATATAGGTACAAACTGCACACTGGTGGATCATGACACCGAGTGTCTTCCACGAGCAATTCTCGCCGATGGTCGTCTGAACGTAGGAGGTGCTCCATCTCTGGGATTTCCGGAAGGACCGACGTCAGCAGCATCGTGAAGTGCATTATGAGGACACTTCTTGTAGTTGTGACCCAATGCTCCACATTGGCTGCAATGCTTTTGTGCCTTGCTTGCTTCGGACTCGTCCATACCATTCCGAATACGACATGTCTGACGGCGGCCTTTGCCTTTCTTAGTAGCTGGATCAGGAATAAACATCTTATTCTCATTATCCTGAATGAAAGGTCCCACTATTCCAATCTCGTATACCTTATGTCCCCAGGTGGATACAGCTGCTTCCTTGCTAAAGTAAGGTGAAACAAATACTCCTGGCTGCAACCCAGACTCTGCACATGCCGCAAATGAGATGCGAGCATGGCAAATGCAATAACTTAGGCTTCATGTAGAAGCAGAAGGCTTTGACATCTACTGTAATCAAACTCTTCTGTACCACCCTATCTTTACGGATACCACGACCAATTCTATTCTTGCATAGAACCGCAAATCTATGCTCTATTGTACCTGTCAATATGACGCGGTGCAGTTTGGCCTTTTCAATCTTCTGTTGCATATATTGTGTCACTATTGTGCAAAACTGAATTTGGGGGTTGCTGATGTTTATGCTTGCAGCCATGTAACGCTCTCTGAAATACTTCATGCACCCATACATGATGAACTCAACAATTCCCACAAGAGAAAGGCACGACAAGAACGCATAACCATATTGAAACACTCTGCATGGTTCGTTGTCTGAATACCATACCGTATTCCGTTAGTATCATAAATGAATGATCATTTCTCCTTAGGTGCACCTCGAATCCAGTGTGAAAATGGCTTCTCAATTGAATCCCTAGCCTCTGCAGCCTGACTCGTGCTTGTTCTTGATGCCCTTACCTTCACTAGCTCTGCAGTCAACTGATGAAGCATCTGCCATAATGCATTGAATTTTCTCTGTTGATTTTGGGTGCACAACCTCTTAAACATGTTCTTAAGATCCTTATTCTTGAAGTGGTCATAGAAGTTTGCACCCATATGCCTAATGCACCACCTGTTTTGGACATCGGGCCACAATGGAGGCATTGTCGCAGTTCCACGTTGCAATTTCAGTATTGATTATAGTAGACATGCATGCCTATCACTAATAAGGCACACATCTGGACGTGCAGCAATAACATGAACCTTCACTCGTTCAAGGAATCAATACCAACTGTCTAAGTTCTCATTCTCAACAAATGCAAATGCGAGCGGAACTATTTGGTTGTTGCAATCTACCCCGATTGCGGTGATTATCTGACCTTTATACCTTCCAGTCAGAAATGTGCCATCAATGCAGATCACCGAAAGACAACACTGAAATGCCCTAACACAGGCACCTAGGCAAAAGAAGACTCGTTGCAGAATGCTTTGTCCCCTAGTCACGGCTGGTACAAGGTATGTGTCATAAAAGTTTCCAGAATCTATAGGCAGCAACCTGGAATAACATACGAGGTAGGTTATCATATGATGCCTCGTATGTGCCGAACCGCATCTCGAATACCCTTTGTTTAGCCCGCCATGCCTTCAAATAACTAATGGTGTACTGGTAAGTGCTCAATATGTCGAATAATCATTTTTGGCTCATAATTTAGGTTGTCCATAATCAACCCATATATTTGCTTTGCAATAAAGTCGCATGATATATTGCGATGCGAGGGAAAAACTTCTGACAGCAAACAAGTGTGCTATGTCACAATGGAACATTTTCAGTTCGACTTCCATTTTCCCTTGAATGCATGTACTCGCTATGGACATCCATCATTCACACACTTCACCTCATATTCTTTACTGTCAGACTTTACGACTCTAAATTCTCATTTCAATGATATTGCCCATAGTCTCACAGTATCTTTTACGGCTTCAATGTTTGGATATGTTGCACCTTGCACTACCTCATTCCCTCTGTACTCCCACTCCTGATTTCGTACGTCTTCTGCGACATGATTGCCAAAACCATGCTCCTTCCACTCTTTTGGCAATGAGTACTGCTCGTCATCAGATGAGCCCTCATATTCTTCCATCTCCATTGTGGTTTGGTCTTCTGCCTCCATCTCGTCCATAATGCTATGCATCCTCTCTCCCTCATCAGCAAGGCCCTCTGGTCCGATGTTTTGGTTCTCTATCTCTTCTGACTCATCTTGCTCAACATAGTTGGTCTCTCTTCGAATACTCGGAGTTGCTTGATCTGCACCATGTTGGATTTCATTTTGTGTCTTCTCCCGGGTTTGAACAATAATGGCCAGAGGCCACCCATGCTCTAGAGCTGCTTGCATTGTACTTCTGCCAGTCATCAGTGCTGTGTATCATAATCAATTCTCATATATCACTTTCTACCTCCCAATTAACAAGAGACTAGACAGCCCCCCTGCACCCACGCGCCCCCGGCCAGGGACCTATTTGCAAATTAGAAGAAAAAAAATTACAAACAGGTCCTGTCGCCCCTTGGGTGGGCGACCGGGGTATATTTTCGAAATTTTTCGAAACAGACTTATATTTTTGAAATTTTGATTTTTTTAAATATAAAAAAGAAAAAATCGCTTAGGCCTTGCTATTTATCACCGCAACATGAGCCAGCCCAAATAACAAAACTCCTGCTTCCTTTGACTCCCCGTTTAGTCTCCCCAATTCCCCGCCGCCGCCGTCTTCTCCGGCATCTTCCCAAGGTTAGTTCGCCTCCACCGCACCCTATTCTCTTGATTCTGCTTTCGTTTCTGAAAGCCGCATTTTCTTCATGGTCATCGGGAGTCCAGGCCTCGCGCTCGCCGCCCGTCGCGTCGAATCTTTCCCCTCCGGCCATCCGCCTCCGACGCATCGATGCCTCGCCACACGACGGTTTCTACGTGCACGGCTGAGACGGAGCACGGTGACCATGTCTTTGAGATATTTGATTACAGCCAGCACAGGGGCATGGGCAACGGAGAGTACATCAGGTCCGGCGTCTTCTCCGTCGGCGGCTACGACTGGGCCATCCGCTTCTACCCCGACGGATTCAGTGGGATCAGCAAAGATTACATCTCAGTTTATCTCGAGCTCCTGAGCAAGGACACCAAAGTGCGAGCCAGCTGCGACCTGAGGCTGGTCGACCAGAGCACCGGTTTGTCGGCTTCAGTGACGCAGGAAGGGCCGAGGACATTTGATTCCGGTAATTCTAGTAGGTTTTCGCCAAATAATGGCAAGTTCATGAACAGGAGCAAGCTTGAGGCATCTGGGTACATCCATGGTAATCACCTCACAATCCACTGCATTGTCACTGTCATCAAAGATCCACGTGTTAGTGTATCTAAAACAGAATTGTTCAACAGAATTGAGGTCTCAGAATCCAACATCACGGAGCAGCTTGGGAATTTGTTGGATTCAGAGGAGGCTACAGATGTCACTTTTTGTGTTGGAGGAGAGACTTGCGCAGCACACCGGGTCTTGCTCGCAACACGGTCACCGGTTTTCAAAGCACAGCTGTATGGGCCGATGAGGGAGGCGAAGGAGCAGCTGGTGATCATAGAAGATATGCAACCTGCTGTGTTTAGGGCCCTGCTTCGTTTTATCTACACTGATTCTTTTCCTGACATGGATGACCTAGAGGGAGGCGCTAATAGAGAAATGATCAGGCATCTACTCGTGGCTGCTGACAGATATGCTGTGGACAGGCTGAAGTTGGTGTGTCAAAGCATCCTTTGCAAGAATATTGATGTGGAGACTGTGTCAGATACATTGGCATTAGCTTATCAGCATAACTGTGACAGTCTTAAGGATATTTGCCTTGAATTTATCACCGGTCCTAATGTGCTGGATGCAGTGGTGGCAACTGAAGGTTTTAAAAATCTCAAAGCAACCTGCCCGTCTGCTCTAGTAGATGCATTAGAGAAGTCAATGAGGCCCCGTAAAGCACGCCGAGTCTATTCATCGTGCGCGTGAGTGCGCGATGAGCTGTCGCAGAAGCCGTCCATCCCGCCGTGCAAGTCTGCTGCTTTATCCGTCTTTTTTCTCGAAGGCCCACTACGGTCCACATTACGCATGCATGCGTGTGGCTGCTGATAGATATGCTGTGGACAGGCTGAATTTGGTATGTCAAAGCATCCTTTGCAAGAATTGATGCTTAAGAAGAAGAGAAGACTCATTTGAGAAGCATGTGTCGGCAGCTTGAAGGATTGATGCTGGAGCTGTTCTCAAAAGGGGGGGTGGAATTTCAGGAACAGAGTGACGCTTTAGGAGTTGCATGTCGTGTCTCCTGAACTCGTTTTCAGCTTTGTTCGGGGGTTTGATGTAGCGTTTGCTTTGCAGCCTGTGTGCTGCATTTCTTGTTTTGGCTATGGACTCTCGCCTGTGAGATGTCGAGGCCGGATCTTCCTTAATCTAAAAAATCCTTTGCAAGAATCTTGATGTGGAGACTGTGTCAGATACATTCATACGTTGGCATTAACTTATCAGCATAACTGTGACAGCATTAAGAATATTTGCCTTGAATTTATCACTGGTCCTAATGTGCTGGATGCAGTGGTGGCAACTGAAGGTTTTAAAAATCTCAAAGAAACCTGCCCGTCTTCTCTAGTAGATGCATTAGAGAAGTCAGTGAGGTCTCATAAAGCATAAGGAGCTCGTCTGTGGTTGTCCATCAGTTTCTGTTTTCTTTTTTTTAAGAAAGGCTGTCCATCAGTTTTTGCTTGTAAATCGTACAAATAGCTCGCAAGATTATTCCATTATGTCATGGAACATATTATATTATTGATGAGCAACGATCAGTGCCAGGTCCATCTAATTTCTAAAAAAATGCTTGGTTTGTTCTTATAAGGATATGGAACCATCATTGTTCTTGTTGATTAGTTCCTCCTGTGCTTAATCCACTAATGTTTTGTCTCTAATTTAGATATTCACAGCAATGTGCTAGTTACTTGGTTTTATCTGAACAGCTTAATGTGTGAATTTTGCAATTGTCTATCTACCTGGTACTCCTGTTATATATAACTCCACTCTGTCATGTAATAGAATTTCTTTTGTATGCATCCTTTTCAGAGACCGTTTATAGTTGCATAGAATTCTATGTTGCATTCATCCATTATAACATAAAGTTGAAGCTATTTCATCAATCATCAATAAAAGGTAAAAAGCTTTTAATAGCTGTCACTTTAGTAATTCGTTTTTTTACCATTTATATATTTGCTACTAGCAATATATCGGCTACTATATATCATGTGCATAGCTCTAGGATGCTCGTGGGTGCTTTTGCATGTACACTCAAACCCTATGTGTGATTTTTCTTGATTCGTATCTTCATTTAACAAAACAAACTTTTCACATCATGTTCCTTTCTTGGATGAGGTTTGGATTTTTCTTGACTTAATGATGATGATTATGAAGCGACGACCGACGGGATATTGAGATGTGCACACAATAAGACCCTGGAGCAGCTTGAGTCACCAAGATAAGCACGCGTCACCTTTGACGAGAAGCCAGAAATGATTCAACAAATGTGAACTACTATACTTTCGATTTCAGTTAAGAACCAGCGCTACAGGAAATGGACCCTGATTTCGGTTTTTGTTGCCCAGTTCAGATTATTGAATCACAGGGTTTGTTTGTCACTTGTGCTGTCGAATGAGCCCGTAATTTGAAGGCCACTCTTAAGGTATCATCAAGCTGGATGCTTGAGGTTAGTGCTAACATTGAACCACACATTGCTAAACGGTGACAAAATCAAATTGTTAACCATCTGCTAATTGCCAACCACTCTTGTTTATTGCGCCATTGTTTCACTTCTTACATTTTTTTTGAGGGGTCGATTTTGCTTACCAACCTCGGTTTCCAAATACTTGGCAACATTAACCAAGACACAAATACAAGACAATTCACTTTTTAAGCATGAAATGACCAAAATAACCTTGTATGCCAAGACAATTCACTTGTTAAGCATGAAATGACCAAAATAACCTTGTAAAGGTGCCTTTTAGTATTTCTAAAATATTCTTGTGAGGGTAAAATAGAAAATCATGTTTTCGGGGAACATGAAGTGCCAAATATTTTTAAATAAATAAATTGGTTAAAAGTGATAATTATTTGCAAAAGGAGGTTGGTATATGCGGAGGTGAAAGAATCCAAAAAAAGAAAGGGAAAGGGGGTCAGCCACAATGGGCCATCTTATGGGCCGAATTTGTTACAGCTTATGGTCTTTTTGTAAACGATCCTCCTGGAGTCCTGGTGGAAATACTCCTGGTGTCGTCTCTTAACTTCTCCGGCGCCGCGATTTCTCCGCCGCCGCCGCCTTCTGCTTCCATCTGCTGAAGGTTTGTCGCCTCCGACAAGATTTCTTCTCTCACGCTCGCATTCCCTTCTGAAACGTGCCTTTTCTTTTTTTCTCCTTCCAATCGGATGTGTCTAGGGCACGCCGGCACGGGAGGCTTGCCGGCTTGCCGCTGCCACCGCGCCGATTCCTCTGCTACGGCCTCCGCCCTTGTCACAGTCTCGACGCCTCGCCGGCCACATGGCGACGCCCACGACAGTGTCGACGTGCACCGCGGCGACGGAGCAAGGCAAACATGTCTTCGAGATCTTTGATTACAGCAAGCATCGGGGTATGGGCAGCGGGGAGTTCATCAGGTCAGGAACATTCTCCGTCGGTGGATTCGACTGGGCCATCCGCTTCTACCCCGACGGGTTCGACACGTACAGCACGAATTACATCTCAGTTTACCTCGAGCTCCTGAGCAAGGACACCAGAGTGCGGGCCAGCTGCGACCTGAGCCTGGTCGACCAGACCACCGGGCTGCCGACGTCCGTGCACAAGACGAATCTGAGGGTGTTCAATTCCGGTGATCTTAGCAGATTTGCTCCACCAAGTGGCACTTTCATGCAGCGGGGCGTGTTCGAAGCATCGGCGTACCTTCGGGATGATCACCTCACCATCCAATGCATTACTACTGTAAGGAAAGGACCACAGGTATCCGCACCTGCGTTACTGAATGAAATTGAGGTCCCGCCATCCAACATTGGGGAGCATCTTTGGAACTTTTTGGATGCAGGGGAGGGAGTGGATGTCAGATTCAGTGTTGGAGGAGAGACCTTTGCAGCGCACAAGCTCGTGCTTGCGATGAGATCACCAGTTTTCAGAGCCGGGCTGTTTGGGCGAATGAGGGAGGCCAAGGAACAGCTTGTGACCATCGAAGAGATGCAACCGGAAGTTTTCAGAGCCCTGCTGCATTTCATCTATACCGATTCTTTACCAGACATGGATGGTGGTCCAGAGGGAGATGTCGATAGAGAAATGATCCAGCATTTGCTCGTGGCTGCTGATAGATATGCTGTGGACAGGTTCAAATTGGTATGTCAAAGCATTCTTCGTAAGAAGCTTGATGTCGAGACTGTATCGGCTGCAATGGCATTGGCTTATCAGCATAACTGCGACAGGCTTAAAGATATTTGCCTAGACTTTATCACCTGTTCATCAAGTGTGATGGATTCAGTGGTAGCAACACAAGGTTATAAGAATCTGAAGACAACCTGCCCTTCTGCACTAGTAGATTTATTTGAGAAGTCAAGGAAGCTACATAAAGCATAAGGAGATCATATCTAGCTGTCCATCAGTAGTGTTAGTTCTTAAATTACACCAAATAGTTTGAGAGATTCTTCCATAGAAGTTTGTTATAATTTTAGCATTGAGCAGCTCAGCATTAGATGAATCTAAAAATGATCAAGTTTGATAGACAACTTCATCCTGTGCTCTATCCATATTTAAGTTTTCCAAGCAGTCTGCTTGCTTTATCTGTTGAATGGCTTGATCTGCGAATTGCCTACTTTTCTCTATATGTACTTCGTATTCCCACTGTATAACGTCACTATTTGTGTGCAAAATCTCTCTGTTCTTTGTACATACCCTTTCACGAATAATGGACACATGTAGATAGTCTATTTACTTCTAATGCTATGGTGTACTAATCATCCATTATAATTCAGTGTTAAACATAATGATAGCATATTATTAATTATTGATGGCTATAATCATTTCTAGGAAAACTTTGACACTCTTAAGGCGTTTATTCTGCCTCCAATATTTCCCAGTACGAGTCTGCGGTATACACTCGTGTTCATAATTCTAGGATGTGTATACACTGAAACGAGAAGTATGTTCATATTAAACTTCTCGTGATGACTTGTAAGAAACTAGTCCTTTGATTTGATAAACAACTGGAGTTCTTGCAGTAGATGTGCCTTTTGGATTTGCATTGCTCATAATCAATTGATTTGTACCAGAGAAGACACTATTGATGTTTTAAATCTGCTCACTTCATTCATTCATAACTGAAAGGAATTGTTGCTCGTAGTAGGCAGGGGTGAATTAGACAAATTTAAAATCTTAACCTATGGCTCCAACAAAGTTGCACAAAATATAAACTAGATCATAGTATCTAGATGTGCAACAAGTGTTCATCTAGTGAGAAACCCTGATCCCAAAGGAGTTTTGCAACCTATAGCCAATTCTAGCTTGATGCTATACTAAGAATGTAAAGGCACACAATTTTCAAGTATGAAATGCGCAAACGTATAGAGGGGATGAAGGGAAGCAAATTCTTAACACAAGAATGCATCCTGTGGTATCCATAGGCACTCAGCCACCCCTAGTCCACGTTGTTGAATCAATCAATCAAGAGTATCGCTTCTCGGCCGTGTAAGCATCTAGGCCCTCAAGGTATGTTTCGGTGATTAATGACAACCATTATTGTGACTAATGAGTTTGTGCAGCTTAAAAGATCATTATCGCTCATTTGGTCATATGTCAAAAGAGGCCCCTCAATTTCGGTTATTCTAAAAGGCGATCTCGGTTTTCAACTTATATATATATGTCAAGGCTAAGGATCTTTCTAGTCCTAAGTGTCACAAGGTTGAGAAGGACACTTAGGTTAGTATATGTTTTATAGTTTTGTAGTGATCGCACTATTAAGAGGGGTTAAGGCTTAGTAACTTGAGCATGGACATGGTCATTTGAAAATGGATGCACACTATGGTCACTCAGGTTTCTAGAAGTTCAAATAAGTGGTTCTCAAACTATATCTCAAGAATATTTGGATTTCACTCAAGACTCAAATCAGAAAAGACAAAATCAGAAAAAGTCTATACACCGGTTTAACCGACGCTCTCAATTTTCCATACGTCGGTTAAACGAAGTCAGCAGAGTCTGGACAAATTCAATACACCGGTTAAACCGACGTGTTTGAATGTAACGTCGGTGCATTGGTCCAGAGTTGGTTTTTCCAGGGAAATTCAAGTTCTATTCACCGGATTAACCGACGCTGTTTGAATCAAGACGTCGGTGCAATTGACCAGTGAGATGGTTTTTTCAGAGGAATTCAAAAGTTGTACTCACCGGTTAAACCGACGATAGGTTTGAGTTAACGTCGGTGCAGTTGTCCAGAGACTTGATTTTTCAGTGGTTCAGTGGACAACTACACTCACCGGTTAAACCGATGCTACGTCGGTTAATCTGCCCCAGTTGTAACGGCTAGTTTTCAGAAGAGGCAGTTTACATTCACCGGTTAAACCGACGATGACAATGGGGGGTACGTCGGATTAACCGGCGCTACGCAGTTTTCTGGCAGCTTTTCTCCAACGGCTCTATTTGTGTGAGCTGCCTATATATACCCCTCCAATGGGTCATTTCGCCCACTCTTGACACCAGGCAACATCCAAACACTCATACCATAGTCAAGAGCCACCTTGAGCTTCATCATTCACATACTTGTGCATTCAATCAATCAAGAAGCAAGATTAAGGACTTGAGTAGAGAGAAGCTAGTGTGCATCCGTTCTTGGTGATCGGTTCTTGCTCAAGTGAAGGCCTTAGCTTGTTACTCTTGGTGATTGGCATCACCTAGGCGATCTTGGTGATCGGGGTGTTTCTCGCGGAGCTTGCCAAGGATTGTGGGAGCCCGGAGAAGAAGATTGTACGTGGCTTGATCTCCACCACGCCGGGATGGTGAACGGAGACTCTTAGTGAGCGCCCTCGTCTCGGTGACTTGGGAGGTGACAAGACTCTTAGTGAGTGTCACAACGTGGACTAGGGGTGTGTGCCAACACATCGACACCACGGGAAAAAATCCGGTCGTCTCTTGTCCACTCTCTTTATTCAAGCATTTTCTTTCATGCAATTTACTCATGAGCTTGACTTAGAGATCATAACTTAGCTCTACCTTGCTAGGCTTTACTTTGTTTTTATCTCTCTTAGCTTGTGTAGGTAGTTTAGTTATCCGGTTGGTGAATTGGTGCCCTACTAGTATTGCATAGGTTAAGGTTGCTTTACCTTGCTTTAGAATTTGAAAAAGGCCCAATTCACCCCCCCTCTTGGTCCATCGATCCTTACAGGCCGCCACATCGCCTCTGTCCCTATTTTCTAAAGATATATGGACCGTTACGCTTCTCCTTGGACTTGCTTCAATTCACTGTGTTTTGGAATGGAGGTAGGGGCTTCCTTTTATAGTGCTTCAAGGGCGGTGCTTGAGCTAATGCATGGCTTGTACGCTGGTACTTCAGTTGCTTAGCTTCCATGCGAAGGATGGGCATATGGCGTGAAAATTTTAGGCCGGCCGGCCTCCCTCAGGCTGGCCGGCCCTTCGATCCACCGACTTTTGATCGTGCGCCCCAAAATCCTTCTTGCAAAATCGGTTGGAGTAACCGCCAATTAGACTTGGTCTGAGCGGCCGAAAAGTGAGGCCGGCCGGCCTCAACCCCCAGGCGTCGGATCAACCGCCATTGCATGATGGATGATGTGGAGTTGCTCTTCCAATGTGGTTTGCAGTCGGTTGGACATTTCTTCATGCGGAAGATGGGCCCTTTGATCCATGTGACAAGCTCGTCCATCCCTTCAATTTTGTTAACTTCCATCCAATGGTTGCATTGATTCTCCTTGTGTTTCTTTGCATGCAGGTGCAGGTCCAACCTTGGATGATCAACCTAACATCGAGTGGCCATTTCGAGAGCCCATTAGAGGAACATATGAGGCCTTTCGGTCTTACTTTCACTTTTGGGTTGCCTCCCAAGTGTTGGGTGGGGGAGGGGTTCATTGGTGAGTCCCCAAGGCCATGATATTGAGTGGAGAGTGATTTGAGGGAGGTGCCAGGCCAGCCTTCCTTGTCCAGGCCGGCCGGCCTATGTTAGGCCGATCGGCCCGGCAGGGCCGTGTCGATGATCTTCCCAGAGGCATAACTTTTCTGTCCGGACTCCAAATTGGGTGATGTAACTATCCATTTTGATCATCTCGGAGAGCTCTTCAACATGGTGTTGTCAAATATATGATTTGAGTAACTTTTGTACCATGTCCAAGTGTCATTTTTGCTAAGATGTCTAAATGAACCATCATTTGTATGGCCTCAATTGCTACTTCACCAAAAAATGGTATTTGTACATCATATTACCTATATTCCTTGCAAAATATGTTGGGACACAAAACTCATGGAACTCATTAGTTTAAATAGAACTTTATATCAAAACTGCTTCAAGTTCCCTCATTAATGCAATGTTTGGCGGCCAAAATGGGCGTATAATGGCCGTCAACAGGAACCACAATTGTTTTAACGACGGCGGCACTGATGGTCTGGAGGGCTGAAAGGGTCATTGCGCCATTTCTGCTAATTACAAACTAGCAGTCAAAATCCAGTCCAATCTCTGTCTAAACCCCTCTTTGCGCTGAGTCTAAAATTAGCTTTGATCTTCTTTTGACCCAATTTTATCTCTCAAATCGTTGATCAAAACAACTTTTATCCAATACCAATGTTGTAGAACTTTTCTTCCTCTATAACTTTTATTTTGACCAAATTTCAAGTTGCTGTGCGAAAATTTTAGTTTTGGGCGCTCCGAAATTGAATCTGTTTTGCCCCAAAACTCGGAGGTTCCAGGTTTTGAAACCGGAAGTTCCGGTTTTGCTCTGTTTCACCTACTCCGGCGGCCATACCGGCGACTGTGCCGCCGGCGACGCCACACGTCGGCCGTCGCGGCGAACTTCGCCCTCTGTGCGCATCACCCTTATCCTTCGCGTGCTCGGGATGCTTCTCATCCCGTCCTCATCTTCTTCATCGAGCTGAGAGGAGCGCTCGAGCTAGCCCGAGCAGAGATATGCCGCCGCTCGCCGCCCCGCCTCGATTCGCTGTGCCCTAGCCTCCCTCACCTCACCCCGCAGCTACGCCGCCCCATCTCGAGCTCGTTTGAGCCGTGTCCCGGCCGAATCGGCTATCCAACCGCCGGCCGCCATTGTTGCCCTCACCGGAGCTCCGCCCCTCACGCCGAGCCCCCACCTCCGGTCCTCCTCTGTCCGATTCGAGCCCATGGTGAGCTTTCCCGCGAGCCCCTCATCCCCCCGACCCTTTTCCCCTTCGATCTGGGCGCCGTCGGCGTCGGAACGCCGCTGCGCCGCCGTGGCCGACGAGCTGTGCCACTGGCGCACGCCGTGGGCGGCTCCTGCGTAGGTCCGGCCGCCACCGCCGCAAGCCCCGGGGCCGCAGGGCTCCCCTGGCCACGGGCCAGCCCCGCCCGCCGCCGGCCGGCCACGCCGCCGGCGGGGAACTCAGAGAGCCGCCAGCCCTGCCCTTGCGAGCCACGCGCCGGCTATGGCATTGGCCTGGCTGTCCCCTGTTTTTGCCCCAAAACCGGAAGTTCCGGGTTTGGAACCCGGAAGTTCCGGGTTTTCAGTTAAATTCCAGTTTCAGTTTTGTGTACTGATCTTGTAAAATGCGTAGTAAATTGTAGAAAAATGTGAAAAATGCAAACTAAATTTTGTTAGCTTTCTAAAACCAAGATATTTAGAGGAAAAATACTCATACATGTGAAATGTCATTTTGCCCCTGCTAAAAATTTGGTTTGTGGTTAAGCTAGTTTATTTTGTATCTGTTTTTTTGTTGGTCTAAAAATCATGAAATTTTTGTGGTAGACTACTCCTTGCATGTGTAGTTCACTGAAAATTTTTCATTAGCATATCCTATTTGCAAGTTTGTAGATGTAATATTGCTTGATTTTCATTCTAGGGCTAAAATAAATGTTTTCAGCCATCAATAAATGTTGGTAAATTTTTGTTGCATGTTCTTTCGATATCTTGTCTTGCTGGTAATTTTTGAGTGGCTTGTTTAGGGCTGCAAGCTATGTTTTTGTAGTTATTTTGTTCCTAGCTGCGGCGTTCTTTTTAGTGGCTGCTAAATAAAGTATTTTCTGCGGTGTATCTTTTTAATAATGGTTTGGTTTTAGTTTAATCTTGTGTTCTTGCTTTCGAATCAAAATAGGCTGCACTTGAAAATAATTTGATTCTATTTGCTTGCCAATAAATAAAATCTCTAGTTGGTTTTGCTTACCCAGTTTTATCTTGTTTTTAATCGCTTTGCATTGCATCATGAACACTTGTATTATTTCATTGCACCGTATTAACTTTTGCATGGCATCCTTTTCATACGTGTAGACGCCGCGAACGAAGCCGTCTACGAGCTAGTTGCTGAGCCGGTCTAGGAGCCGCAAGCAGAAGAGCAGCAGGAGGAAACTGTTGAGCACGCTTCAGAAGAAGTTGCTAACCCCGCTGACCTACAAGGCAAGCCCCGGAGCATAACCTTTACTTTAAATTTATAAAGTGTTATTAAAGTATGTACTTGTGCATTAAGTTTCTAGGAGTTGTATGGAATCCTAGATGCATAATCCCTAGATTACTCCAGTGTCAATACTAGTATGTGCAGGACGATAGCACTGCTACGCGTAAAGAAGATTCGGTAGAGGACGGGTGATTTCCTGTCACCCGCGAGAGATAGGGTTGTTATTTCAGAAGGTTATGGGAAAAGAGTACTGTATGTTTGAAAGTGGAGACCGGGTGGAGGAAAGTTGGACATGACTATGGAATAAAGGAAAAACCGAGACTCCACCTGTGTCGATTGAGGACCGTACCGTTGTTGGCACTATTGATCGAGGATTGAACAGTACTAACCACATGCCGGAAGTAGGAGGTAGTCGAAACCGGTAAGCTAATTACCTAAATTGCG
Organism: Panicum virgatum; assembly: GCF_016808335.1. Taxonomy (NCBI): domain Eukaryota; kingdom Viridiplantae; phylum Streptophyta; class Magnoliopsida; order Poales; family Poaceae; genus Panicum; species Panicum virgatum. The sequence continues at coordinate 13,649,116 of NC_053141.1, read as the reverse complement.
TCAGAATCTGATTCTCGACCCGTGGTGCTGGGCAAGGGTTGACGGATGGTGAAGTCGTCCACGGGTTCACCGGGTGTTCGCACGTGCGGGGCTCATCATCCGAGTGTTTGCGGGCTTGACTCAGGCTTCGGGGTAATCATGGGAACAGTTGCTCGGTGTGACTCGCCGAGGTCGCACTTGGCGTGTGAGTTAGGTCCACCTTGCAAGGTTAAATCGGATCGATTCGCCGTAACTCGCGGATATGAGAACCTTGATCTCTCTGTCACATCGTAGTAAAGAAGTGAAATGAGACTGGAATGGAAATGTTGAGTTGTATGTTACTAAAAGATAATATGATCAACCATGTATGCTCTAGAGAAATAGGCGAACCTAGTTTGTAGCTGTCAAATCAATTGGAGCTAAAATATTGAAAGTAAGGACTCAATATTAGTAGCTTTTCCGCAAAAGAACTCCAGAGCCAAAGAGATTTGCATGTATAGGTAATGGGCTAAGTATACCCATAATTGTGTAAGTCTTGCTGAGTATTAGAGTACTCAGGGTTTTGGTTGCAACCCTTCTGAGCAGGCTGTGTTCCGGAAGATTTTGAGGAGATCTGCGCATCTTGGAGTGGTCAGCCTCTTCCTCCGGGTTGGACTGTCGAGTGCGTTCTGTCTTCTGCCTGAAGTACGGGTAAATTGGCCTCACATCAGTGGGCAAGATGTGAAGCTCGTCTTTTGTCGGAGATGACAGTTATCGTATTGTATTTTGGGTCTGTGTTTTTAAACTCTGTTTTACTTCCGCTGTGTTGAACTCTGAGATTTGGATTGTAAACCCTGGATTGTAAAACTTTGTTGTAAATTATTTCTGAAGCTTGTGTTAAACTCTGTTTGTAAATTAACTTGAACTCTGCTTTTGCTTGTAATCACCTGTGCTCGTCTTTTGTCGAGAGTTCCCGTGTAAGCGATCCTGGTTATAGCAGCCAGTCTGGGTGTACTGGTTGAGTGCAGAAGCTATGGTTTAAGATTAAGTTGTTAATTATTGCACTTGATCAGTATTATTTGGACTGTTCTGTGACAATAGTAAGCTCATCCGGGCCAAAGGTCGGGTCATCGGCCTCAGAATCTCCAGGCACCTCTGAATCTTCGCTCTCTTGTTCTGCTCGTTGTGCCTTGCCTCGTGATGCTCTTGAGGATGAAGCCGTACTTGTCCTTGAAGTCGACGTCCTGGATTGTCCACCATAATGGATGGGAGTCCTTCTCGAAGAAGAAGCACCACGGGCACTTGACTCTGGTCGTCCTAGAGCAAATGCTCCATCTAGAGAGGACATGCAGCTCCTCCGCACCCGCTGCATAACATTTCAGAGAAGGAAAATGAAAGCATATGATTCTACATGATTAGGTCAGGTTCCAATTTCAAAAATAAGGAGATCTGTACTCACTTCAACAAAAGCATGAAGGTGTCCATCTTCTTGGCCGGATCCACTGGAATGAACCACTGCAACACCGGCCTCATTTGCAAGCCGACTTAGTTGTTGGGGCTATCAATAAATGTCATTGTTAACTACATTTATGCACACAAATTTCAAGATGGAGGATGTAGGTGATTTGGCTTACCATGTAGTTCGGGATAGGAGCTCTCTCTGGCTGCACTCCCGCACGAGTGAGGTCGTCGTACTCATCGACAATGTCACCCTCATCCTCATCATCTGTGTCAAGAAGGTCTTCAATGGGATTGTTGTGCCGTGGGGGCTTGACAGAGACCCGTGTGACTGAGTAAAACCATCTCAGGTAATCCCTGGTGCCTCCAAGCCGACGGTAAGGACGTATGGTCGGCTCAACCCATTGCCGTTGCTCCCAAAGCTGAAGTGGCGCTGCATGGGTAACACGCCAATCGAGCTCGTTGTACCACTTCTTTCGATCAATTCTAAACAAATTGAAAAGATTGTCAATTTAAGGAATTGTAAATATGCATGAAGTCATTACTGCTGTTATTTTGGTTCAAACTTACTTGTACCATTCTTGAGATGTCGAAGGAGTCTCTGGAGGGAATGGTTGTGCCTTGCCAAACTGGCCCAACACTTGGTTAGGCAAGTGCATCTCCACCACGTAAAAGAAAATCAAAGGAACAGTTGTACGCCAGAGTTCTCTATCCCTTGTGCATATGCCACTAAGAACAAGATCATTGAGCTCTACACGGTCGTTGTACAGCATCCAGAATACCTGCAGTTAGAAAAAACCAAACAACATGTAAGTATCATGTACTTGGGTCAATATGATTGAGAAAGCCATTAAAGATGTCGTAGTCCAGAATACCTGAGCTTGGGTAATGCAATCAAGGTCATTGGTATAGTGATTGTATCAACGGCAGGGGTTACCACGGACCGCTCCAACATTCTTCCAAAGGAAAGCAATAGTTGGGTCCGAGCCTTCATCATCGTAGGGCCAGTTCTGCAAATCAAGCTTGCACTGTGAGCACAAGTTTCAATCAAGGAATGGAAAACAAGACAAAGAGAAAGCGCTCACCGGAATCGGCCCGCGATAAGGTCTCCCCACAGGAAATCGCTCCGATATCCATATCTGTAGAAGGTATGCGCAGCCTCCTAAGTTTGATTCAGCCCCACTACGCCTGCAAGCATCGCAAAGCTGCCTGTATAACCATGCAAGTGTCGCAGAGCCCTAGCTGTACTGACCAAGGTTGTCCCATACTTGGCCAAGTATGGGCAGAACCATCCAGGATATTGTGTTGCTCGAACCATCTGGGAAAAGGAAGCCAACGAACAAGTGCCACATCCATACACGAGCATATCTCTCCACCACCTATGCGGCTGCTACAGGCGGGTAGTGGCTAAAGTGGGCATGCAGCCACGCCGAGCTGACACCCAAAGTCTTCCAATCTCTAACTCCTTCCAGCGGTGCTGGAGGCCTTATCCCAATGATGTTTTCAACCATGTCTCTCCATCCATCTGACTGCACGATGCCTGTTAATGCAAGATCTTCCAACGGCAGCCCTAGGATCATGGCCACATCCTGCAGGGTCACTGTCATCTCCCCACAAGGAAGGTGGAAGGTGTGGGTCTCTGGACGCCAGCGGTCCACAAAAGCTGACAACAGGGGCCCATCCATTGCTGGGAGCCCATCGTTGATCACCCCAAGCTAAAGGTAGTAGACCGACACGCCGAATGTGGGATGCATACCATTCGTCCCACCTCAAAGGGGAGTGAGTACGAGGTCACAATGGCTCCAGTTCCTGCAAAAAATGCAAAACATAGTAATTAGTCCAAAACCAAGAACAAATTACATTATGTGAAAGCGGAATATGTGAAACTATGAACCTTGCCCTCATCGACCATAAGGTGTGCCCTGTGCTTCGCATCATACACTGTCTCAAGTAGGGGGAACACCGGATGCGCCATCTTACAATGCAAATACCTTGTTTGAATAATGACAAATATGGCAAAGTAAATTTTACGGGCAATACAAAAAAAATTAACAAACTAAACTGAAGTGGTTTTCACAATTTCCCAAATTTACTAGCAAACTTGTAATTTATTAATTTAATCGATTACCTAGCTAGATGGAATTATGGTTACAGCATTGCTGGCTTTCTTTTTCTTTTTCTTTTTGTCCTTGGATTTTTTTTACGGCACTTGCAGTTTTTGCAAAACTTGTGGCACTTGGAGCACCGATTCTGTGACTTATCCTCTTCGAAATCACCGGTCCCATAATCGGCACTAAACCGACCTTGAGATGCATCCATATCGCCTTTAAGTCGCTTGGTTTGCCTCCTTCCCTTCTTGTCCTTCAGAAGGCCACTATCTGGAACATAGTCGAAACCATTATAGACAAGCCACTGCGTTGGATCGAGATATGGTTCGAAACTGGATTCCCAAACCTTTAAAGTGTGCGACCTATCATACCATGAGGACAAATAGCTTGCACTCTTGTAATCAGTGCCTCTACACTTACATGCTGTTATCAAATGGGAGCATGGAAGGTGTAACAATTGCGGTAGCATGCATGTGCAGTGTCCGGAGCTTAGGTCTACTCTATAGTTCCGGTCGCCATGGCTCTCACCCCCAATATTTGTTCCACCAGCACCTCAAATACCATAGATCATCCTTTCAGGGCCAAATGGGACTCCAATTTGGTTAACAGATCTTAGTTCAGCAGCCTCGATGTGTTCGTGAGCAATTTTCCCCAATGCGTGACCAGTTTCAAGGCCACTAGCAATCCACAAAGTACTTGTTGCATTTCTGAAATGAGTATTCAATTATACCGGTTACGGGTCTACTACGGATACCTTTGAAGACATTGTTTAAGGACTCCGAATTGTTGGTCATCATAATGCCGTACCACTTCCACCCCTCGTCGAAAGCCAGGGCCCATTTGCTCTTGTTGGGCATTTATGCCTTTAACCATTCTTTGCCTCTATCATTCAAAATTTTCTCCAAGTCTTTAAGTTTCTCTTCAAATTCCTTCTCTTCACGTACACAACACAATATCTTCAACTTTTCTATGACCTTTTTTTTGTGACGGCGCTATATACTTGCTGCAAAGTGCTTCATGCACCACTGATGGATAAGAGGTGGGAATCCATCTATCTGGTCATTCACACAGTTCAAGAAGCCACGGTGCCGGTCTGATATCATACAAACTTGCCTTGATGGACCAAGTACATTCATCCGAACTAGCTTCATAAACCATGACTAGCTATCATTATTCTCACTTTCTGCCAAGGCAAATGCAACGGGTACAAGCTGACCCTCCGGATCGACAGCAATTGCCATCATCAATGTGCCCCTATGCTTGCCGGTCAAGAATGTACCATCTACTAGAATCACTGGCCAAATGCTGGAATGCGACAGTGCATTGCGGGAAGCACCAAAAATCCCTTTGCAAAACATGCTTGCAAACTCCATTCTCGGGGACCATCAATCCTCCAGAGAAAGGAAACCATCTAATTCTAGGGTTGTAATGGGCCGTAGCACTAAGTACCCGAGGGACCATGCCGTATGAAACTTTCCAGTCACCCCAAAGCAATGCAATGGCGTGTTGCTTCGCCCTCCAAGCTTTCGAGTACTTTACACGGGGAAAATATGGACTCAACGAGAGAAGGAACAAAGGTGTCGCTGTCCGCATGAACAATACCAAGGATATGTCGCCCAAGATATTTTGCCGTGCATTGTGCGTGTACTTGCTTTGGTAGCTAATGAACATGTGTGAGGTTGCACAACTCTGCTTACCCTCCACTTCCCGGTGCTCCATACATGGCGTGACCACACACGCCAAAGGCATCCTTGCTTGCACATGACATCATACCTTAGATTCTTATCCAAGTGAACTATTGTGAATGGCCTATGAAATTTCACTCCATAATCTGCCATGAAAAACTGCAATTCTTGAAGGTTGTCGAATATCATACATTTGTGAATTTGCAGATGCTCGCTTTCATTTTGGCCCTCCCATGATATGAATGCAAAACTGCAGATGGCCTTGTGGGCCCTGCTTATGTCCTTAGCATTAGGCACTGACGGTAGGTGAAAATCAACTTGTTTCAGAAGGCGCACCTCATTTCGCGTATAAGAATACAAACCATCTGCATCGGTAAGGGGTCTAGAGGGGCACTCATAAATGACATCCTCATCCTCCTCTTCCTCTTCCTCTTTGTCATCCTCACCCTCTGCATTGTCGTCATCCTCATCCTCAGGCCTTATATCACTTGCTTCTCGTGCTACCCCTTCCCCTTCAACATCACATTCCAAGCTTGCACCATCATCTTCATCTTCGGACCCTAATATATCTCATCATCGTCTTGATTAAGTTCATCTTCCTCAAAAACACCACTCTCAAATTGATCAGCCGCCACGGCCAAATCGAAACTAGGAGCGTTCATAGGACCACTTAGGGGCAAAAACAGATATGTCATGCAAAACTGTTGATTCTTGCGTCAGGTTCTGAGCTACAATCTGATCTTCATGTCCAAATGTCATTGGCCTCCGACATATGTCAACAATAACCTCCCAACATACCACATTTGATCGTTCTACAACCTCCTTGTACTGCTTCCAATGTACTAGTGCGACCTAGCTTTACCACAATCAAAATGGCCCCTCATTTCAACCTCATCCACATGACAACCATACTTCGAGGTCACACGGTTAACTAAATGTTCAAAGGAAGGAGGCTCATCAAATATTTTTAAGTCTTCATTCATATTTTCAAACTCCCCATTTTGTTGTATAGTTCCACCTTGGAAAACCTGAACTAAACGATCCATCTACAAAATACAATCACTCCAATTATAGTGAGTATAAGTTCAATTGTTAAATACTATTCCTACAATTATATTTATTATTTTATCTATTTTATTTACTAACGTTCTACCGTTGCCTCTCCATTTTCAGTGCTTTCCAATCCATTTACTAATCGGGGGTCATAACAATACTCCTTTAACAACATATATCATAACTTTATATGCTGCAAAATACACAACTCATGCAGCAAATCAAATAAAATATGAAGATATGACAGTGCTACAACATAGTCCAAAATACCTATAACATAGCACCAGAAGCTAACAATTAATTCAAGTCAACTCAAGCCTAAATAGCAATTATAATTGCATAGTGTACTAAATGAGAGCAAATGAAATTTAATTAACTATAAATCAAATCGACCTAACATAACAAAACCACCAAACATATAAATATGAATAACCTAAAATGTCACCATGACAACCTCCATCAACAACGTCACCACGAGAATCTAATAATCCACTCACACAAGGCTCCACATTGCATGACAAACTAAATAACAATTCCAAAATACCAATATATATACTTGCAATTAATTCTACTCGCCAAATCCACGGGTAGTACGAATACTACGTCTAAACCGGACATCTCATGCAAACAACACACCTCCTACTTCAACATTTTTCAAAATTTCTACTCTAACCCCAGCTCACCTACACATACTCAAATCAAGCAAATGTACCGGTAAAAGGAGGATTTTTTTGGGGCAATACCTTCCTAGGAGGGAGGGGATCGATTCCCCCTACTTCACCTACCCCAAATCGGCCGATTTGGGGCAGATATGAGGGCGGCGGCGGTCGGTGGTGAGGGAGACGGCGGGGTCAGGCACGGGTTGGAGGAGGAGAAGTTAGGGAGGGGGAGGGAGAAGAGCCTGGTCACCGACTGCTAATAGGCTTGTCGCGCCATCCCATGTGGCGCGAGAGACCCTGTCGCGCCATATGCGGTGGCGTGGTAGAGCCGGGCTCAGCGGAGCCATGTTGGTGGCCGCACGATGGAGCGGCCAGCGTGGTAACTCTGTCGCGCCACCGCATGTGGAGTGACATAGTGGCCCTGCCGCGCCGATTCTCTTGACATGACCAAAAGGGCCACGTGAAAATACAAGTTGGTACGGGTTATTTTTAAAATAATATTAAAAAATGGTTAGAAATAAAAAAAACACACTCCTACTGGGTTTGGGCGTATGTGGTTCTCTTGGCTACACTGGGCCCATGTACCAGCGCCTAATATAAGGTCGACAGAATAGAACAAGCCCACTGCCTCGTCTTTCCTTTCCAAAACCGCCTCTCTCCTACGCTGCTGCTGCTGCTGCCGTCTCGCCTCACCTGCACTGCCTCCTGCTCAGGCCATCTTCGGAATTAAAGGTTAGATCACTTTAATCAGCACCTTTTCTTTGCTCTTGGCATGTAATCCTGAATTGTGCCTTTCTTTGTCGCCATTCATATATCTAGGGCACACTATTGCCACTGCCGCCGTCACTGATTCTTCTCGCTGCAGCCATCCTCCTCATCTTTAGCGCCTTACCTCATGCCGACGCCGATGATGGTTTCTACGTGCACCCCGCAGACGGAGCACGGAAAGCATGTGTTTGAGATCTTCGGGTACAGCAAACACAGGAACTTGGGCTTGGAGCAGTTCATCACGTCCGGCACCTTCTCCATCGGTTGTTAGGAAATAAGCCACGACATGTGTGCGTGTTTGTACTGTGTGCGTATGTCCGGCATAAGCAGCAGGAGAGCTGCGGCCATGGAGGCCTGACGTATCATGTCACGTCGTGTTCCGGTGTGTTGGATCAAGCTCGAGCCAGTAGGGGTGCTGCGATGGGCTCGGTCGGTTTCGGTTAGGAGGAGAGGCGTGCGTGCTGCTGATCCGTTAGTGCGTGGCTGCGTCGTGCAGGTCGCATGGGATCATGGCGAGAGTGCCGGGCATGGAGATTAGCTCCAGCGCGCCTCGGCTATTTGTACCCTCCCGTGCTCCTTGTTGGGGGGGGGGGGCACTGGTACCATTTTACATTTTACTTGTGAATGTAGGCCAAGATATCGGAGCAGTGGCTCTGCGGCGTTCGTCACTGGCAACTCTTTGTGTTGTGTTTCCCTTGTGATTTGTGTTCGCGAGTGAGAGCTTGAGTGAGGGCAAGGCCAACATTTCTAAATCCAGTTCTAGGTGTTCACGTGAGTTAGCGTTGTGAGGGTGATCGCCCGGTAGTGGTCGCCGGGTGGTGATTGCCTGCGGGAAAGTGGTTGCCAGGCTCACCAAGGTGGTCGCCAGGCGCGGCAAGGTGATCGCCGGCTCACCAAGGTGATCGCCGGGCCTTTCCAACATCGGTGGACACGACTGGGCCCTCCTCTTCTACCCGGATGGGTATAGCAACCGCGAGGAAATCTGCATTTTTCTAAAGCACTTGATCCACGCCGAGGTGCGGGCATCCTGCGAGCTAAGGATGCTCGACCAGACCATAGGGCAGCCTTCATTCTTTCAAAAGACAGACATGATGTGGTTCAATCCCTGCTTTCATATTCAATGTTCAGGCTTGCGCATGAACCGCAGAGAGTTCGAGGCATCGGTGTACCTTCGGAATGATCACCTCACCATCAAGTGCATTCTCACTGTCAGGAAATCACTTGTATCTACAACCCAATTCGTGAACAAAATCGAGGCGCCGCCGCCGTCGTCCAGCATCACGGAGCAACTTGCCAAGTTATTGGAGGCTGAGGAGAATGTAGATGTCACATTCAGTGTTGGGGGAGATACGATTGGAGCACACAAGATTCTGCTGGCGGTGCGGTCGCCAGTTTTCAGAGCGGAGCTCTATGGGCCGATGAAGGAGTCGAAGGTGCACCATGTGACCATTGAAGATATGCAGCCTGCTATTTTCAGGGCCCTGTTGCATTTCATATATACTGATTCCTTGCCTGACGTTGATCAGAAAACGGGAGAGTACAACAGTGATTTGATCTGGCATTTACTTGTGGCTGCTGACAGATATGCCGTAGACAGGCTGAAGTCTCTATGTGAAACCATCCTTTGCAAGAATCTTGATGTGGAAACTGTGGCCACTACACTGGCTCTAGCTCAGGGGCGGAAGGCCTATTATAGCCTAGTATGGCGGGCGCCATATCTAAGCCCAGGCCTAAAAAATTTTTTTCTACCCCCCCCCCCCCCCCCCCCGCGCTGCATTCCGCCCGCCGCCCGCCCCGCAGCCGCCTCCGCGCCGCAGCCGCCGCCTCCGCGCCGCAGCCGCCGCCTGCCTCCGCGCCCCGCCTCCACGCCTCCACGCCGCAGCCGCCGCCTACCTCCGCGCCTCGCCTCCATGCCGCGCCTCGCCTCCATGCCACCTGCCTCCGCCGACCTGTCTCTGCGCATAATCCTGCATCCTCTCACTCTCTCAAATCACGCAGTATTGCCTTGCCGTCAGATAAGGTTAGGTTATCTGGTCAAATGCTTAGTATGCTGGTCAGTTCTGACGACGGAGTTCTCTGAATGCCGGCCATGTGAAGTTCATATGATGTAGTGGTGGTGTGTGCAGAAACAGAAAACATTTAACAATGGATATTGTGGGCTCCGGCAACAACAGAAACAGAAAGGGAAAAAGAAAAGCAGTATGATTTGGAAGAGGTACCAAATACCAATAAAGACATGAAGTGCTCAAATTGAAATAGATGTAGAAGTAGAACTTAAGGTTAAGGGGCTAATTTACTTCAATGCAATTTTTTGTTTGCAGATCTAAAGAGCTACTTTAGCCAAGGATCAAGTAGCACCCCAAGTACTCATGAAAGTGAAGTTGGTCTTGAGGCATTGGAGAGGGGGGAGGTGGTGGTACAAACTCAAGTAGAGAGTACCGATGCTGTAGCAGTACCAATGCCGGAGGTTGAAGAGGTTGAAGGTCGAGCAGGTGGTGATGCAAACTCAAGATGAAGATGCAAATGATCAAGGTATAATAACTGAGTTTAATCTGGAGCATGTCATCTCGGGTCCGGGTCTTCGCATTCCAATAGATCAATTTGGTCCTAATATTAGAGATGAAGTTAGGATGGCTTTCAAATAAAGAGGTCCAACTCAACCTTCATGTCATAATTTTCCTAAAGGCAAAGATAATAGGAGCTTCAAAAAAGATTAGTTTAAGCAATATGATTGGTTGGAATATAGTTTGGAGAAGGATAGGGCTTATTGCTTCTATTATCTTTTTAGAAATGGTAAAGATGATGACAAATTTGGTTATGAGGCCTTTACTAGAATAGGCTTTAAGCAATGGAAGAATTCCTACTTGATATTGCGGAAACATGTTGGTGGGCCTAATAGTGCTCATAATAGAGCAAGAACAGCATATGTTGATTTTGATAATCAAGAGGCAAATGTAAAACATAAAGTTATAGTTCAATCCGAAGATGCTAAAGCGAAGTATGAAACCCGTTTGGATACATCTTTGGGTATTGTGAGTTATATTGCATTGCAAGGTGAACCATTTCGTGGACATGATGAACCAGAAAATTCTTTTAAAAAAGGTAATTTTTTAGAATTTCTTGATTGGTACAAGCTAAGAAATGAGGAAGTGAGGCAGGCTTTTGAAGGCTGTCCTAAAAATGCAAAAATGACTTCTGGCAAAATTCAAAAAGAACTTGCAGCGTGTTGTGCTGAAGCGATTACCAAAGTAATAAAGGAGAACATGGATGATTGTCGATTATCTATTCTTGTTGATGAATCCCGTGATATATCAGTCAAAGAGCAAAATGGCTATTGTAGTAAGGTAAATGTCTATGTTTATGATTCATAGATCATTGATCAATTTACCAATATGAAGTTTCTAAATAAATTATCATATCGTTGCTCATACAGGTATGTGAATAAAAAAGGCCAAGTGATTGAACGATTTTTAGGAATCAAGCATGTCAAGTAAACTACATCAGAAGCATTAAAGATGGCAGTGGTAGAAGTTCTTAGTGCCCATAGTTTAACTATTGCACAATTAAGAGGGCAAGGGTATGATGGGGCTTCTAACATGAGAGGTGAATTCAATGGTGTTCAGAAACTAATCCGTGATGAGAACCCGTATGCTTTCTATATCCATTGTTTTGCTCACCAATTGCAGCTGGTTGTTGTTTCGGTCTCAAGATGTTGTTCATCCATGGAGGATTTTTTTGACTATATCAACATGATTGTGAACAGCACCGGTGCATGTTGTAAGAGAAAGGATTTACTGCTTGATAATCATCGTAAAAATCTTTTGGGTAGGTATCTTTTGGATAGGTTGGAGAGTGGAGAAATTTTATCTGGTAGAGGACAACATCAAGAAACATCTTTAGCTAGGCCTGGAGATACAAGATGGGGATCTCACTAGAAGACTTTGCTTCGTATTGAAACAATGTGGGATTCAATAATAGTGGTTCCATCAGTCATACATGATGATCAACGTAATCCATCAAGGGCGGGCGGTTTGGTGCATACCATGTAGTCTTTTAGCTTTATCTTTACTATGAAGATGATGTTGCAAATCCTTCACTTAACAAGTGAACTATCTTCTCTCTTGCAAAAGAAGGATCAAAATATTGTTGAGGCTATGTCTTTGATTATTGATGTGAAAACATGTTTGGTCAACTTGAGAAGTGAAGGTTATGAGCCATTACTTGATGAAGCCAAAGCATTTTGCTATGACAATGATATCCCAATACCAAATATGGAAGATAATATACCAAGATTTGATCGATCAAGAAAAGGAGGGAGAAACAATATCACTCAAGATCATTACTTCCGTGTTGATACCTTCTATGCTACAATAGATGCTATTACAACAGAGTTTGATCATCGATTCAATGAGGTATCTTCGGAATTGCTTACTTGCTTTGCATGCCTTGATCCAAGAGACTCATTTTCTAAGTTTGATGTGAATAACCTTGCTCGCCTCACGGAGATATATTTAGATGACTTCTCTTTTGATGATCGAAAATAAATAAAAGAGCAGTTACAAATCTTTCTTATTCATGTAAGGAGAATTGAGGAGTTCAGAGTTTGTCAAGATCTTGCAAGTTTAGGACAAAAATGATTGAGCTCAAGAGACATATGATGTTTCCATTGGTTTATCACCTAGTTGAGTTGGTATTGCTACTACCAGTAGCGACCGCATCGGTTGAAAGGGCTTTTTCGTCCATGAAGATAATTAAAATTGAGTTGCGGAACAAGATGTCTGATGGTTGGTTTAATGACTTAATGGTTGTGTATATTGAGAGGGAGATATTAAAGGAATTGATATTGAATCTATCAAAAAGGCATTTCAAAAGAAGAAAGATAGGAATATGAAATTGCTGAAGTATCCTAGATACAACTAATAAATTTATCGGTATAACTCTATACTCTAATTGTATATCTCGTATTACATTTAATATTTTTACTCTAATGTTTCACTGCTAATTGATATTTTCTTATTGTTTCACAGCTTATTTTGGTCCAATTGTTGATTTGATGAGTAATCTACATATTTTTCCTTATTTAAGGTACTTCTGAACGATGTCCTTGTTGTAAACTTTTATTTCCGTACAATATATAACTATAGTCTATAAATGCACCGTTACACCTAAATTTTCGATCGTCCTCCGCCACTGCTCTAGCTTATCAGCGTAACTGCGACAGGCTTAAGGATATTTGCCTTGATTTCATCTCCAGTTCAACTGTGATGGATGCAGTGATGGCAACTGATGGTTATAAGGATCTCAAGACAACATGTCCTTCTACTTTGATAGATATGTTTGAGGGCACGTACAACGGCCAGACGACGCCATCGATTTGCATCGATCGCTGTCCTTCGTCTACGGCATTTGCCCGTTTTCCCAGGCGAGTCGACGCCTCCTCCGCGCGCCGTTTTATGATCCCGCTCCCACTCAGCGCCGGCGGCAGGGATCCGGTGCGCCCCTCCTACCCATGTGTTGCAGCACGGCAGCATGCTTGTGCCTGCAGACCTGTCCCTCTCTCCCTCCGCTTTGTGTTTTACGGATGGAGCAAGATGAACAGTAGAAGCTAGCAAATGATTCTCAGTAATACTAGTGTGTTCATAATTTTCTGAAAACCATAGTAAAATAAATATACGTTCAAATGAGCTCAAACTTGTTTTGTTAGATCTGTCTTGTGATGCTTTACATTTAAAAATATGAATGCTCATGCTACTGTCTTGTGTTTTTATCTATAGAATTACTTTTCTGAGCATGTTATGCCCGTCTGTCGTGGTACAAAATGTTTTATGGTTTTATGCCACTTTTTAGATTTAATCTTCGTTTTTGTGCTTGCTAATTGCTATTCAATTAGATAATCCTTCTAATTGTTTGCTATTGAATTATATACATGCTTATGTTTAAGAGTCATAGTATTATCTAAATATTGTGCATTCGCTTATGCATGCAATAAAATGGCTATAAATATCAAATTATGCACTAGATCACTGTGTATATGTGCTAAAGAATAAATTAGCTATCTCATAGACAGCTAAACAGATAACTCATTGTACAAACTGTCTCTTTAACTGTCTGTGTGTGATAAATAGACAGCAGCTGTCTAAACTGTTGTACATGCTCTGAGAAGACATTAAGTTTCCATAAAAAATAAGCTCATTTCAAACTGTACATCCACATGTATTTTAATTATATGAATAGGTCGCCAGGATCGCTAGAGTAGCTTGTCAGGCATTGTGTTAGATTAGTCTCAGCATTGTCAAGTTATTTTCTTACTTCTTGGGATTGGAAAGACTAGTATTGTTTTCCTAGATCAGTTCATACCAAGAACAACTGCTCAGTCTATTAGTGTCCGAATCTCATACTTAACCTTCTAAATAGTTTGCTGGTTTAATCTGTTTGATGGTTTATTGTATGTATTGTCCACTTGTCTGATTTGATTTCTTCTATAGTGAGATATATAACATTTCCTTTCTTTTTGTGCTTACTTTGCCTGCTTGATACGCTGGCATTCTACATCACTTAAGGAAAAAAGCTTCAGGATAAAATTTGCCTGTTTGAGGAGCGGGATTGGATTGAGGTCGTGATTAAATTTGTTCAATTGGGTAGGGAAGGATTGAAGGAGCACTCACTTATTCCACTGCTGGATTTGAGAAAACAGGAGTTCAGGGGGATTTTTGGGCAGTCCGCCGGCCGCCACACCTCGTATTCTTTGCGCGGTTGCTTAGGCGTCCGAGCACTCACCGGGCACGGGGCGGCTACCATCACTTCAGGCGAGGGTACCAGCAACCATCACCTGAAAAGAATATTAGATGGGCCCAGCCTAGCCTAGTAATAAAGTACGGACCGACTGTTTGCAGAGCTTATGTTTGCATCTAAGCCCTTGTGTAGTTAGTTACCTCCGTAAACTTTTTGAAATGAAATCTTTTCACATTTGAAGTATTGAACATAGACTAATTATAAAAATAATTACAGAACTCGTCTGTAAATTTCGAGACGAATTTATTAAGGCCAACTAATCCGTCAGTAGCATATAGTTACTGTAGCAATTTAGTGTCTGATCATAGTCTGATTAGGCTCATTAGATTCGTCTCGTAATTTACAAGCAAACTATGCAATTAGTTTTTTATTTCGTCTAAATTTAATACTCCATACATGTAAAATTCCCGTTCGATGTGATAGATTTGGAATTTTAAATTTTGTAAGTAAACAAGGCGTAAATAGAAGAGAGAAGTGCATACATGTAGAAGTGGACAACAATGGTGACATCACTCAAATGCATGCGAATTCGAAAATAAAAAGCTATAACTAATAAATCAAGCATTCAAATTAAATTTAGATTGTACCATTATATTTCTTGTGATAAAATCTTCAAAATAAGACCACACTTGCCTATGTTTGCCCGAGATTTTATAAGCACATTTTCTTAATATTAAATAATTAATTTTAGCTACTAGGAATAAATATTTTAAAAATATGGACAAATAATTATTTTCTATGAACAAAAATTTAAACATAATGAATAAATAATAATATGTTATGAACAAAATATTGAATATCGCGAATATTTGATTATACAGGATAAATAATGAAAAATGAATATCTCGAACAAATGAGTCAGCACCATCGAACAATTTAGTCTACAACGAGAACAAATAATTTGGCATTGCGAATAAATTAGTTACGAATAAATAATTTTAGATAAAGAATTATAAGCATATAGCCATACCAATTGAGTCAGTATGGAAAACAAATCAGTCACCTCATTTTCACCATGCACCATGTTACACACAGACACACGTAGAGCATATGCTTCGGGAAAAGTTTTTAAATCACACATCTAATGTATAATTATTCTATAAGAGTGAACAAAATGTATTCACCGGGCAACAAAATCCAAAAAACAATATTTTGAGAAACATATTCCAAGAAGAATCTTAGTTAAAAATAAGAATACAAATGAATATAGAAAAAAAGAAGAAAAAAGTTACGAGGGCTAAAAAAAAGAAGGAAAAACAAGTTTATCAGCTAACTAAATAGGGAAATAAGAAACAAGAATGAAATGAAAAATATCACACAGGAAGTAAGGCGCAAACCATAAAAAACATAAGGAAAGAAATATTAAGTATTACTATATCTATAGCATCCATAGACTTAGTGCATCAAAAAAAGAAAATATAGAATAATGGAGGAAAATATTAGAAGAAATAAAAAATAAATAACATAGAAAATGAAATGAAAAAATATCTATCGCAGCACTAGAAATAAACAGTGAAAAGTGGATGGAAGGAAATAATACAAAAGGAGAATTAAAAAAGGAAATAAAAAAAGAAAGGAAAGTGCTTCTGCTTTGCATGCTTGCATGCCGGTGCCTGCTCTGCTGCTCACGGAACCGCACAGGCACCGCTCCAAGGCTTTTTTTATTATTTTTAACATTATTTTTATCATTTTTCATAAAAATAGCACCCAAAAACTTTTTTTTTACAGAAATAGCCCCCTGGCGCCACCACCCATGGCGCCAGGACCCAAATATAAAGAAAACATTTACATTTGGGTCCTGACGCCTTGGGTGAACTTGTAAAATCGATATAAAATCATAAAAAAATTAGAAAAATACAAACTTAACTGTTCTGGAATCTATGCAAGTAGATCTACAACTTTTACTACATGAACTTTTTTATTTGCTCACTGTATATAGCTTTATTTTAAATATAAGTTTAATATACCTTTAATTAGATCTCAAGATCCCTCCTTTAGATGACTATACTTTTTTGCCATTATGTTGCATGTTGTAAGTCTAGGCTCGTGTAAAATTTACAGGACCAGTACACACCCCTAGCTTAAGTTTTAAAATAGATCTTGAAATATGTCTAGTTTAAATAGATTATTTAATCTAGTTTCTATACTGAGTTTTAGGAGCTATAACTTTTTCTTAAGCACAACTGGACCAAATGATTTATGATTAGGGTAAATACACTAAATCAAGGAAAATAGTTCCTATACTAGAAAAATCTAAAATTTTTACTGGAACTTCTATTTAGTTGTATAATCATACTGGTAAAGTTATAGCTCCTAAAAGTCAGTATTGAAACTAGATTAAATAATCTATTTAAACTAGGTATATTTCAAGATCTATTTTAAAACATAAGCTAGGGGTGTGTACTGGTCCTACAAATTTTACACGAGCCTAGACTTACAACATGCAACATACTGGCCAAAAATGACAGGCGTCTAAAGGAGGTATCTTGAGATCTAATTAAAGGTATATTAAACTTGTATTTAAAATAGAGCTATATACAGTGAGCAAATAAAAAAGTTCATGTAGTAAAAGTTGTAGATCTACTTGCATAGATTCCAGAACAGTTGAGTATGTATTTTTCTAATTCATTTACAATTTTATATCGATTTTACAAGTTCATTCAAGGTGTCAGGATCTAAATGTAAATTTTTTCTTTACATTTGGATCCAGACGTCATGAGTGGTGGCGCTAGGGAGCTATTTCTGTAAAAAAAATTTAGATGCTATTTTTCTAAAAAACAATAAAAATAATGTTAAAAATAAAAAAAGCCCCGCTCCAACCACGCCTAGTAGGCCCCTAGTAGCGTGGATGGACCAATCAATACAGCAGGCTGTCGAATATTTATTGGATCGGTTGCTATTGGGCCGTGCTTCAGGCCATAGATCGTGATTTTGTAACACGAGCGACGTATAGCCCCTACGCGGCACCAGCGCATAGGCAAAGCGCGCGGCAAGCCTCCAGGGTAGGTCTCCACGGTCCAAAGGTGTGGCACCCGTCGCTAGGATCTGGACTTGGGCAAAACGGACCTCGACCGTCCTGCTCTGACGCAAACGGCTCTCGACCGTTTCCACTACACGGTTCTTTGACAACGGTCAGGCTCACAGTTTCCATTAGACGGTTTCTTATGCAGGCTGGAGTTAGTAACGGTTCGAAAACTGTTTCTAGGGTGGATTTTTTCACTACTACAAAAACAATTTCTAGCAATATCTCGATTTTTTTATGGACAGACCAAAATTCCACATATTTCTACAAATAGAGCAGGGTTACTGTAGCAATAGTGCCACCAAAAAACCAAATTGTAAGGGTGGATCACCCCCTCACCCGCCCCTACAAATGAGCATCATTTTTAGAGGCGGGTCGGTGTCACACCCGGTTTAGAAAAGAAATAAAATGCATCTCATATGTATGCCAAGATCAAGTTCCATACATATGATAGATATAAATAAAGTGAATACCATTACAATACCATAACGAAAGAGAGTATTAAGAACTTTATTACATGATGGAATGTCTTAATCTTAAGCGAATAAATAGCATATCAGAATAACAGCGGAACTTCATCTTCATAGACAGATGACTGGGAGACATATGCCTAGAACCCCTCAAAATTTTCTTGGAACTCCAGACAATTATCTTTGTCTGAACAACATTATGCAAGGGTGAGTATATTTATGGTTGGTACTCAACAAGTGGATGGAAATTATACGACATGCAAGGCCAAATCAAGGAATAGCTGACATAATTTGACTGTATTAAGCACTTTTAGTTGATCAAATTTTATTAGCAAGCATTAACTAAATATAAGTTTATACCATTAACCCACAAATAGATAGCTGAAATAACAGACAACATGAATAAATAACATCAATTTAGATCATCTTCAAGTTCAATTATCATGTGAGGGTCTAAGCCGCTTTTAACCATGAGCAAGGCTAATATATCAGTTTTACACTCTGCAGAGTTTGTACACTTGAAAGGAACATGGCCCAATTAGGCCATTGTTTTGTGATTTTAGTGATTGTGTGACAACATAATCAATGGGACTAACAAGTTTGTGAGATCACATTTGTAGAATTCCTAGGTTCCATGGATGTAATTTGATCTGTCTAATTCACAGTCGAGATGTGTCCAATTCGCCGTAGAGAAGCCAAGTGTCAGCAGAATTAGCTGTACTGGTTAAACCGATGTCTAGCCATCGGTCAAACCAATGGTCATCGGATAAATTGACGCATAGACGTCAGTACATTGGAGGGTCCGCGGCTGAGTCACCAGAAGAAAACCAAGAAGCAGCGGTTAAACCGACGGTCGAAAAATATACATCGGTGCATTCACCATACTATTACTCAGAGAGCATATCAAGTGGTAAGGAATCAAGTCTTCAGCACCGGTTGCACTGGTGAAGCATTGGAGCAACACGTCGGAGCAATGACGTCAGTGTTGCAGGGAGCTGAGGAGAAAGATCTTCAGCATCGGATGAACCGATGGGCATTGGTGCAATGCATCGCTTTAACCAATGAAAGCTGAGTCAGCAGCAGAGCGTGTCAGAGAATTCAACAGCTAGTTTCGGCCTGTGTGGGACCGGTTAAACCAACGGTACCCACCGATTTAACCGATGTCTATACAGAAAAAGGCATAACGGCTAACAACGGCTCTGTGGACTTGGTGGCTTATATATATGTCATCCCCGAGTCATTTGAAGCTTGCTAGAGTTGAGGGAGACCCCGTACACATTGAAGAATACCTCCAAGCCAACCAAATTGCTTAGTGATCAAATCTTAGACTTAACACAAGCTTTGTGAGTGTTAGTGCTAGGATTAGCTCTTGAGAGAGTGAGAGAGCAGAGTGTTGAGCCTTGTGTGCTAGTCCTAGAGTGAACCTCTTGTATATCTCGGTGCGCCAACCTCCTTGGAGTCTTGGTGGCTCGCCGGCAAGTCTTCGACCCTTTGGCTTTGTGTGGAGTGGCGTCGACGACTTTGTGCGGGGGACGTGGAGACCCCTATCTTTCATGGAGAAGCTCCTTAGTGGAAAGCGGGCTCAACATGACCGTGCTGACTTGACATAGCCTTGGTGGCGAAGTCAAGAAGAGGCCCAGAAGAGACTTGATTACTGGGATTACATGTGTCAGCAGAATTAGCTACACCGGTTAAACTGACGCCTAGCCATCGGTCAAATCGATGGTCATCGGATAAATCAACGCATAGGCATCGGTACATTGGAGGGTGCATGGCTGAGTCACCAGAAGAAAACTAAGAAGCACCGGTTAAACCGACGGTCAAAAAACATGCATCGGTGCATTCACTATACTATTACTTAGAGAGCATGTTAAGCGGCAAGGAACAAAGTCTTCAACACCGGTTGAACTGGTGAAGCATTGAAGCAACGTGTCGGAGCAATGACGTCTGCGCTGTAGGGAGCCGAGGAGAAAAATCTTCAGCATCGGATGAACTGATGGGCATCGGTACAATGCATCAATTTAACCGATGACAGCTGAGTCAGCAGCAGAGCGTGTCATTGATCCAATGGCTAGTTTCGACCTATTAGTGATCGGTTGAACCGATGCAAGATTACCGGTTGTACCGATGCCTACGCAGAATTGTGCCCAACGGCTACAAACGGCTACCTCGAGTGTGTGGGCTATATATATGCCATCCCCGGCCATTTTGGTGTTGCTGAAGTTGAGGGAGACCCCATACACATTGAAGAACACCTCCAAACCAACCAAAGTGCTTAGTGATCAAATCCTTAGGTCTAGCACAAGCTTTGTGAGTGTTAGTGCTAGGATTAGCTCTTGAGAGAGTGAGAGAGCAAGGTGTTGAACCTTGTGTGCTGGTTCTAGAGTGAACCACCTGTGTATCTCTGTGCGCCGGCCTCCTTGGAGTCTTGGTGGCTCGCCGGCTAGTCTTCAACCCTCCGGCTTGGTGTGGAGTGGCATAGACGAACTTGTGCTAGAGATGTGGAGACCCCCCATTCTTTGTGGAGAAGCTCCTTATTGGAAAACGGGACCAAAGTGACCTGGAACTTGGGTAAACCTTAGTGGCATTGCCTCTATGGCAAGTCAAGGTGTCCCCGGAAGAGACTTGGTGGACGGGAAGCGATACTCTTGATTGAGTGCTTCAACAGCATAGACCAGGGGTGACATTTGCCTACAGATACCACAGGATACATCCTTGTGTCAAGTGTTTGATTCCTCTCATCCCTTTTTATGTTTTCACATTTCATATTGCAACTTGTGTGCATTTACATTTTTATAGTAGTATCTTGTTAGGATTAGCTATAGGTTGCAAAATTCCTTTTGGGATGAGAGTTTGACACTAGAAGAACCGTAGTTGCACATCTAGATAGTATGCAATAGTTTAATTTTATTTGCAAAGTAGTTGGAACCTTAGGTTAAGGTTTTAAATTGCCTAATTCACCTCATCCCCCTCTTAAGCTACGAGCACCTGATCACTTTCAACACTTTACCCACAATTCATGTTTCCCTATATCGCCCCGGTTTGCAAGGCCCTTAAACACTTCCTTTGGTGAGTGGCGAGAAGTTCAATATGAGGCCTTTACAAAGATTCCCTTACTTATGACAATCCGCTAAGGTTTCAATCCAAAGTGGTCATAACACATCCTAATGAGAAGGTACCTTAGCCAAGGACCATAAAATGAAAACCTAAAGACGACTGAGCTATACCCCAACGATGCATCCCCTCTTGCCCTTTCAGTAAGATCATCAGAAGCTAGAGTTTCTAATTAATTAACCAAGACTAGAGCCATGTAGTATTGTGGTTGCACTGTTTTTCTGGGTGGTTCTCCATGTTCCAATTAACACATATGATCTTGTCTAACAACATTAAACCATTAAGAACATGAAGTAAAACTGGTGTAGCATTTGTCTCATCTTTAACTAACCATAGCCCAAAAGTAATAGCAACTAGCAAATGCTACCCAACATAAATGAAATAACCCAAGTTTGATCAATAAGGAATGATCAACAAACTAGGCATGTCCTTAATTGGGATCCATCATATTATAGACTCATGCATGTGTATAAAGTAAAGTGAATTTAGTGGCTTTTCGGGGACAACAAGTATGATCAAGGACCACTTGCCTGCCTCAAACTGCTGCTCCTGCTCGGCGTCTTCAAAAGCTTGCTCTTGTTACTCCTTGAACAGCGCACCGTCTAACATATCACAAATCACATACAAGCAAACAAATACAATAAATAAGAAATAGTCCACCAAACAATGTAAATAGAACAAAATGAGGTTATAAAGCTACTGTACATGTTACAAGGATTGTGTGAGCGCAAGAATCATTGAAAACAGGTTAAAACGATAAAGTTATGGCTAAAACAAGGTTTCAAGGATTTATTTGCGAAAGATTTCAAAGAAAAAGGGCTCTTGACAACGAAACCAAGGACTAAAATGTAATTAAACCCTAAACGCGAGGGCTAGAAGGCAAAAATAAAGGGCATGTTAGATTTTATAAAATGTTAGGGGCTAAAATAGAAAAGAAAGGGCTATTTTGTAAATATTTTTGAACTATGGTTGACTGCGGTTTGATTTTCATTAAACCGAGGGGCTCTTTTGCAAACTTGCCTAGGTTAACTGGTACCCTAGGTTTGATCTGGGATTGGATCTAATCTGGACTGTTCGATTGAGATCTGGCGGCTCGACATAGATCGGATCTGGATCGTTAGATTTAGATCCAATGACTAGGGTTGGCCAGGGGGAGCAGGCGGCGGCGCAGGGGCGCCGGCGACGGGATTCGCGGTGGCGGTTCGCTGGCGTTGGCCGAAAACAGCCATCCGGGCTTGGTTTCGGCTCGGGTTTGGTCAGGGAGCAAGCGCGTACGACAGGGAACTTGATGGCGGGGTCCACGCGGGGTGTAAACACGGCGGATGGCAAGCTCGGCGGTGAGAGCGGCAAGGCGGAGCTCCGGTGAGCGATTCCATGTGAAGGAAGGCGAGAGGGAGGGGAAGAAAGGGCCCGGCGAGCGTGCTCACCACCATGCGAAGCTCGGATGCAACTTGACAACGAGAAGAAGGCGGCGGAGCAGCGGTTCAGCGTGCGACCTGAGCTCCAAGCTCTAATGGCGGCAGCGCGGGCTAGGGTTTCAAGACGAGGGGCGCGACTGCGGATTTGGTGGGTCAAGGGGCGTAGGGCGGAGCTATTTATAGGGAGGACCGAGGCACCTTGGCGTGCGGGCCAAGAAGGCCGCGACAGCACATGGCGCAGTCGGACTCGGGCTCGAGTCCGAGCCTGGCGCCGAGAGGAAGGCAACCCCGATAGGCAAGACCCGCCTAGCAGTAAGGGTGAGAGAGAGGAGGTGGAATGGACTGGGTCGGGAGAGGGGAAAGAGCTTGGGCCGGCGGTTGGTCTGCGGGAGAAAAGAAAAGAGAAAGGGAAAGAAGATTGGGCTAGGCTGGAAGCAAGGACCAGGGAGAAAGGTTTTGCATTTTTGAAATAGAATCAAACAATTTCAATTTAAATTCAAATTCAAGGAATTAAAATTCAAATTGAACGACAAGCAATAAAACAATGCAAAGGTAGCATGTATGCTCAAGGCCTATTTTCCTTATATTTATTTTTATGGCTAAGTAATTTATTCATAATTCACGGTAAATGCTCTAAATTCAAGATAAATCAATTAAAACCTTATCGAACCTCTAATAAATCTAGTTAAATTTATTTAGGTTCCAAAATTGAAAATTAGGGTGTTACAGTCGGGGAGAGGGGTGAGCTACCCCCAAAATTTTCATTTGTAGGGGCGGTTCACCCTGCACCAGCCCCTACAAATGGGCGCCATTTGTGGGGTCGGGAAGGGGGGAGGGGGTTGAACTGCCCCTACAAATGAAATTTTCAAGGGCGGTTCGGGCTGCCACCCACCCCGAAAACAGGCCATAAAAGCTACATACTTCCTTTTTCCTCCTCCCGACAAGCCATTGTTTGCTCCAGGGAGGAGGTCACCAAAAATCCAAAAAAAAAGAAGAAAAAGGAAGGGAAGGTTTTTAACTTGATTTCCTTCGAGTTGGGGGCTCTAGGAGGTAAGGTGATGCTAATCCCATGTCATCTCTAAGTTCTTTTTGTTAGTTTGAAGGCTCAATTGGAGCTCTTTTTGCCTCTAGCTAGATCTAGATCTCCATGGTGTGTATTTGCCATTTGAGGCACCATTTGCCAAAAATATTTGGATGAAGTTGTGCTATTTAAGTAGGAAAATAGGATTACCTAATCATTTGGATTAGATCTATATGTTTTAGCCTCATTTCTAAGTAAATTATTTACTAGATCTATGGAGGAGAGAGAAGAAGATTAGTTTTGTTTTCCTATTTTTACACACATGCACGATAGATTTTTTTCTCAAGATTTAGTGGTAAAATAATATGTTGAGTTTTGATTGGTTTTATTTAGTACTAGTTAAATTGATTTATTCAACACCAATGCATATATATATATAGAAGTATATATTTATATCAATTTAGGGCTCAATTTCTTTTAAGAAAAAACTTGATTTATTTTTTTTACCTTTACAGCACATGGCTAGTGATACAGACGATGTACAACCTGCCTACAAGGTTGTACCAGAAGAGGAAGTATCTTTTGCTATCTGTCCTTGATGAGTACATCACTCCTTTACATACAATGCAAGGACCGATCACTAGAGCACGTGCGCGACAGTTGGATCTCCAGGTATGTTCTAACCTTGTCAATTGTTTTCAGAACTTACTGTAACGAACATGGCACCATCGATGCCATTTCGAGTGATTTTGGTGATCGAATGACAACACAACACTTGGACTAATATGATTGTTAAGATAATCATTCTCAGGCTTTTAGGTTCAAGTGATGACAAAGAGAAAGAGAAGATAGGCGTAGCAAGGCCCGATGGACTGCCCCTACGGGGGTTCCGCTACCCGGTTAGCGGACGGGGGTCGAGGGGGAGCCGCCCCTCGCAGGTCTCAGGGCAGCGCCCTGAAAGCTCTTCGATTCAGGAGCACCGGAAGAACCGACGCCAGGGCATCGGAGCATCCGATGGTAGTCGGAAGAACCGACGCCTTGATACTTTGGTGCAGAAGGGAATCGAAGCCAAGTCAGCCTATAGGCACCGGTTGAACCGACGGTCTAAAATAGGGCATCGGTGCAATGGCCGTCCTTTGTACCAGAGACGATGTCAAGTGCCCAGAAGAAGTTTCTTCAGCACCGGTTCAACCGACGGTGCATCGGTACATACCACCGGTGTAATGACGTCAGCGTCCAGGAGAAGATTCCTTCAGCACCGGTTGAACCGGTGAGGCATCGGTGCAAAGCATCGGTTCAACCGGTGGTCTCTGCGTCAGCCATCAGGAGTCCAACGGCTACTTCGTGTTATGAGTGACCGGATGAACCGACGCTACCCTGCCAAGAGGCATCGGTTCTTCCGGTGGTACGCAGATTTTCAGCTAACCGTTGGAGCAACGACTACAAGACTTGGTGGCCTATATATATGCCTCACCCCGGCCATTTGAAGATTGCTGGAGTTGCTGGACATCCCACACACACCCAAGAACATCTCCAAGCCATACAAAAGCATCAAGATCATATCCTTAGCCCTTAGCACACTTTGAGAGTGTTGTGTAAAGGATTAGCTCTTAGTGAGTGAGTTTGCAAGGCTTAGAGCCTTTGTGCTGTGGTTCATTAGTGAACCAAAACAAGAGCTTGGTGCGCCGGCACCTTGGAGCGTGGAGCTCGCCGGCAACGTCATCGACCCTCCGACTTGGTGTGGAGCGGCGACGACACCTTTGTGCGGGGGACGTGGAGACCCCCATCCTTTGTGGAGAAGCTCCTTAGTGGAACCCGGGGCCAAGGTGACCGTGATTGTGTTCACGGAAGAGACTTGGTGGCCGAGTAGCAATACTCTTAGTGAGTGCTACAACAACGTGGATGTAGGTGTGCCTTTGTGGCTAACCGAACCACGGGATAAACACCCGCGTCAAGAGTTTGCTATCTCCTATCCCGCTCTTTAAGCTTCCGCATTTCATTCTAGTAATTTGTATGCCTTTACTTTCATAGAATAGTTTCTTGGTAGGAAAGGCTATAGATTGCTAAACTCTTTTGGGATAGGGGTTTTACACTAGAACAACCTAGTTGCACATGTTGATAGCTGTTTGAGTTCAAGTTTTGTGCAAACTAGTTGGAGCCATAGGTCTAAGTTTTTATTAGTGCCTAATTCACCCCCTCCCCCTCTTAGGCTAGAGCACCCGATCACTTTCACTTACGCTTGGTTCCATGCATGTTTTAGTGATTAGGAACCTTGGAGAGGACCAGCAAGAACTTGGAGAAGGCCAATGAGGCAAGATGGAGAAGCTAGAATGTCTACACGAAGGAGTCCAAGTCCAACTCGAGTTTGACTATATTTCGGATTCCAGGACTAGCGTTTACTAAACTCGTCGCCCAGGCCACAAACGGGCTCCAAATTTGGTGATCCACATATGTATGGAAACTTAAAAACATAAGCCTTCCAATGGCGTTGGTTTCAGCCCATTTGGACTTTGGAGTCAACGGGAATTTGCATCGCAAGATGACTGCATCACCTAAACGGGCTGTTGGCCCATGTATCGTGTTGGAGTCCCTTAAGGACGCGTCTCTAGGGTTAGCCACACCCAAAACTCTATTTATACTCAGCCGCTGCTGCGAGATAGAGTTGGGTTTTGCTTAGATTATTTCTGTCATCGAACAGTGTCGCCGTTCATCGGTTTGTGAGACCCCAACTCGTAATCGAGTCTGTTTTGATTGCAACTCCTGTTCTTGCTTGTGCTCTTGATTGCGCTTGCAGGGATAATCCTTCATGGCGAGGCCATTCATGTGACATGGGTGTTAACCAATGGAGCAGTGGTGTAGTGATTGCGAGGAACCGATTGCTCGGAGCCTTGGATCATCAACGTCGAGATCGGGACACAACCCCTTATCAAGTGGTATCAGTTATCAGGTTGCCCGTGTGGTAAACTCGTGTGCCCTTTAGATTCGTTTTTGTTTCAGTCCTATAGTCCACCAAAAAGCCACAAAATTTTTTACTATTCCCGACCTACAACCCTCGCTCAGCCTTTTGCACAATTTGGTTTCGGAGTCCGCAGTTCTGAGTTCGTGTCCTAGGTTGAGTTGGTTGCTGGTTTAGATTTGGGTTGGATCAGTTTTGTTTCTTCCATCCGCTACCATCTATACAAAACCAATCTACAAAAATTCCATCCACCGATTCGTATCCGTTTCAATTTCGCCACCGCCAACACCTACTTCGGAGGGTCCTCCATAAATCGGGCATAACTTTTCGCTCGGAACTCCGATTGAGGTGAACTTTTTTTTCCCTGAACGCTCTCAAAAAATTGCACATACGATTTATGGAGGACCCTTGATTCGAGCTGTGAAGTTTTAGCGTCGGTGTTTCCAAACACTCCTGAATTTATACCGATCACATCCTTCATTGGTTGGAGTTGATACTTTGTGGTGTTCCTATTCTTGTACTCCTGAGTGAGAAAAAAATATCAAAAAAAGAAAAACAAAAAGAAAAACAAAATACACTGTGATTCCTACTAGTGCTAAATGACGAAACAGGAGGCACAAGGGGTTTCCACTAGTGCTGTTTTCTGTGAGTGCTGCTGGATACTTGATGAAATCATCTTTGCTGTTCATCATCTCCATCCTTGTTCCTTGCTTGTTGCCGTAACTGTTCTAATATATTTTTAGGCCAGCAACTAGGTCAAGTCTTTTGGACACCTATTCAGCATTGCTATCTGTTACTAAATTGTGTGCCACATATATATACTGCATTTGAGACTTCCCAAGCTCCACCTTCTCTCGAGCGGAATAGGTAACCCTTTGCAATCACACTCACTCTCTACTGGTTATTACACTGGCCGCCGTTTGCCACCTGCAGTGCTGGTAAGAAACTTATAAGAGCGGGGTAAGACGCATCATACTGCTTGTTTTCCACTTTAGAGAGTGTAGTCGTAGGGCTCCCAACCTTTTTGCCTTCGTCTCTGTTTTGTACTAACAATGACAGGGCAGAAACCTACGGACCAGACCTCTGCCTCTACACCTCCAGAATTTAATGAGTGCGTGTCCCATTTGGAACTAAGGGACATGATGCGGGTGATGACTGACGCATTCAACAACTACCAGACCTCTACAACAAACGCCTTTCAGAGGATTCATACAAGTGTTGATGGTCTTCTCACTCGGATGGACGAGTTAGAGGCTCGTCTTCCCCAACCAGTTCCACCCCCCATCACTCATGATGCCGACGCCCATGTTCACAATGACACAGAGGACGAGTTCGACGATGATGAGGTAGATGCATAGCACCGCCGTCGCCTTCTACATAATCGTCAAGGTATGGGAGGTAATGGTCGACATCGTCCTCATGCTCCTGAACAAAGATAATGATCTTTATGCTAAGATTAACTTTTCTATTCCTTCGTTTTATGGATCTTATGATGCTGAGACTTACTTGGATTGGGAGATGACGGTAGAACAAAAATTTAGCTCTCATCTTATTCCTGAGCGACATAGAGTTCGACAAGCTACTAGTGAGTTTAAAGATTTTGCTATCATTTGGTGGAATGAACTTGTCAATGAACGTAATGCCCCACAGACATGGACTGCGTTAAAAGAAGAGATGCGCGCTAGGTTTGTTCCCCCTTCATATAGACGTGACCTTCTTAAGAAATTGCAACGCTTTGATCAGGGTGACATGTTTGTCCAAGAGTACTACCAAGATTTGCAGAAAGGTATGCTTCGTTGTGGGGTAGTGGAGGATCAGGAAGAGCAAATTATTAGATTTTATGGGGTTTTGCGTCGTGACATCCAGGACATAGTTGATTATAAGGGATATCATTCTATACAACGTTTGTTTCAACTTGCTATGTTGGCAGAAAAAGAAGTGCAGGGTCGCCAACAGCAGCGGAGCAATGTGCCTTCACGCCACGACAGCTTCCGGCGCCAGCCAAAGCGGCGCCCTCTGCGGGCATATGTGCGCCGACACCCCCCCTCCACCGGTGTTGTACGCAGTACCGCACAGTCAACATCAAGGGGCCAAGACAACAGCAAGTCCCAGACGCCTCCTGCTGTTGCAGTGAAAACTGCTGCGCCCAACACTTCCACCGGTCGCTCCTCCGACATCAAGTGCCACCGCTGCCAGGGACTTGGCCATATGCAGCGAGATTGCCCCAGAAAACGGGCGATCATTGCTACTACTGATGGTGGGTATGTTAGTGCTTCTGATATTGAAGATAAAAATATTATTGCAGCTAACATTTCAGGTTCCGATGACGGTGCTGAGGAGGTCCTTGGTCCATCTGCGACCCACACCTATAATACCTTGATTGTACAGCGAGCTTTGAGTGCCACGGTTGGAGAGGACGACAACCGCCAACGTCACAACCTTTTCAACATGTTTCTCGTCATCAAGGACTGCCGTGTGCATACCATCATTGACGGTGGTAGCTGCAACAATTTGGTGAATGATGAGGTGGTCAAGAAGCTTGGCTTGACCACGCGGGCGCATCCCCATCCTTATCACATTCAATAGTTTAACAACAACGGTAAGGTAAAGGTAACACAAACAGCAAGGATACACTTTTCAATTGGGTCTTACCATGATTTTGCTGATTTTGATGTTGTGCCTATGGATGCTTGCTCTCTTTTGTTGGGACATCCTTGGGAGTTTGATACTAATGCTATTCACCATGGTAGATCTAATAAGTATACTCTCATGCATAAGGCCAAGAAAATTGTGTTGCTTCCAATGACTCCCACTGAAATTGTGCACTTTGAGCAAGAGAAAAAGAATAATGCTAAGCAACATGGTGTTTCGACTTTTGAAAAACAGCAACCTATTAAGTTAACAAATCCTGTTTTGCTTGCAACTAAATCTGATCTTGATGAGTTATGTGCATCTAATGGAACTTGCTATGCTTTAGTGTGCATATATGCTTTATATTCCATTGCTGATGCGTCCATTGCCTTGCCACCTGTTGTTGCTAACCTTTTGTAGGAGTATATGGATGTCTTTCCATCAGAGATACCCCCCGGATTACCACCTGTGCGAGGCATTGAGCACAAGATTGATTTGATTCCAGGGGCGAGCTTGCCAAACTGTGCCGCCTACTGGACCAACCCCGATGAGACTAAGGAAATTCAGAGGCAAGTCCAAGACCTTCTGGACCGCGGGTACATTCGTGAGAGCCTTAGTCCTTGTTCTGTTCCTGTTCTTTTGGTTCCTAAAAAAGATGGCACTTGGCGCATGTGTGTTGATTGTAGAGCCATCATTAACATTACCATTCGATATCGCTATACTATTCCTAGATTGGATGACATGCTTGATGAGTTGAGTGGTTCTATTATTTTCTCCAAGATTGATTTGCGTAGTGGTTATCATCAGATTCGTATGGCTTTAGGTGATGAATTGAAAACTGCCTTTAAAACTAAGTTCGGTCATTATGAATGGTTAGTCATGCCTTTTGGTTTAACTAATGCGCCCAGCACTTTCATGAGATTGATGATCGAGGTTTTACGTGCTTTCAATGGTAAATTTGTGGTGGTTTATTTTGATGATATCCTTCTTTACAGCAAGTCATATGATGAACATCTTGAACATTTGCATGCTGTTTTTAATGTCTTGCGTGATGCATGTTTATTCGGTAACCTTAAGAAGTGCACCTTTTTTGCACCGATCGTGTGTCTTTTCTTGGTTATGTTGTTACATCGCAGGGCATTGAGGTGGATGAGGCAAAGATTGCTGCCATCACGAGCTGGCCGCTTCCGACTACGGTCACGCAGGTTCAGAGTTTTCTTAGTCTTGCAGGTTTTTACTGGCGTTTCGTGCGGGATTTCAGCACCATTGCAGCACCTCTCCACAAGTTGACAAAGAATGGAGTGCCGTTTCGATGGGGACCAGCACAACAACAAGATTTTGATGCTCTCAAGACGAAGCTCACACAAGCACCATTGCTGCAACTTCCTGATTTTGAGAAGATCTTCGAGCTTGAGTGCGATGCGAGCGGCATTGGCATTGGAGGAGTGCTCATTCAAGGAGGTAAACCTGTTGCTTTCTTTAGTGAAAAATTGCATGGTCCTTCACTGAATTATTCTACATATGACAAAGAACTTTATGCTTTAGTGCGAGTCTTACAAACTTGGCAACATTACCTATGGTCTAAAGAATTTGTCATACATTCGGATCATGAATCTTTGAAGTATCTAAAAGGACAAGCCAATCTGAATAAACGTCATGCTAAATGGATTGAGTTCATAGAGATGTTTCCTTACATCGTTAAACATAAGAAAGGGAAAGACAATGTGATCGCTGATGCTTTGTCTCGATGTTATACCATGCTGTCCCAACTTTCTCATAAAATCTTTGGTTTGGAGACCATAAAGGGATTATATGCTTCTGATTTGGATTTCAAAGATGCTTTTGAAAATTGTTGAGAGGGAAGAACATGGCAAAAATACCTGCTGCATGAAGGCCTTCTCTACCGTGCTAACAAGCTGTGTGTTCCAGCTAGCTCCATTCGTCTTTTGTTGTTGCAGGAAGTGCATGGAGGTGGGTTGATGGGACATTTTGGTGTTAAGAAGATGGAGGATGTGCTGGCTGCTCACTTCTTTTGGCCACGAATGCGGCGTGATGTGGAGCGCTACGTCTCATGTTGCACCACATGCAACAAAGCTAAGTCTCGACTTAATCCACATGATCTTTATATGCCTCTTCCTGTTCCTAATGCACCTTGGGAGGATATTTCTATGGACTTTGTTTTAGGATTGCCTGGAACAAAGAGGGGGAGGGATAGTGTCTTTGTGGTTGTTGATTGTTTCTCTAAAATGGCAAATTTTATACCCTGTCACAAGACTGATAATGCTTTGCATGTTGCTGATTTATTCTTTAATAAGGTTGTGTGTTTGCATGGTGTACCCAATACTATTGTTTCTGATAGGGATGCTAAGTTTTTGAGCCACTTTTGGAAAACTTTATGGTATAAATTGGGAACAAAGTTGTTGTTTTCTACTACTTGTTGTAACACCCTATTTTTAAATTCCTTTCCAAAACCATGAAATAAAATTTTGAAATTTCCGAAATTCAAATAAAACTCATTTAAAGCAAAATGGTAGACTCAAAATCCCTCTCAAAATAAAAACTTTTCAAATTTTTGAGTGCATCTCTAGGTTACATTGGTTTTTCTGAGATATTTAGGCTCCTGTTGTGGCCTTGAACGTTTTGAATTTCTCCCAAATTTGAGCTCAATCTCATTTGAAAAATGTTTGAAGTTTTAAACTCTAAATGGGCCGCCCTTCCTAATTTCAGCCCGCGCGGCCCGCTTCCCTCCCCGGCCTGGCCGGCCACCCTTTCCTCCCTGGGCCGCCTCCTCCCACGCGGCCCAGCCTGCCGCGCCACGCAGCCGCTCGGCCCGCGCGCGCAGGAAGCCGCCACTGCCGCTTGCTCGTCCGCCTTCGTCTCGCGCCCACGCCCCGCGCTCAGGCACCGCCGCGGCGGTCATCTTCCTACTCCCGCCGGCCCCTACCCGCGCCCGTGCCACGTGGCCGACGAGTGCGAGTTCGCCCTACTCCTCTCTGCCCCGCTTCCCTCTCCCGGCCCCTACCTTGCGGAGCCACGCGGTGCCCCTTTTCTCCTCCGCCGCACGCCCGGCCCCTACCGCCACCGTCATTAGAGCTCGGGGAAGCTTCCCGAGCCGCGCTCCCTTCCCGACCCGACCTAGCTCTCCTATAAATGGAGCCCTCGCTGCCTCGCGCTCCTATAGCTGCATCCACAACACCCCGAACTGTGACACCCTAGGTGTCTGCACAGTAGTTGTGTATCTACTGTATGCATCATGTGCTTGAATTGCTTGAAAAAGGATCTTTTTGTAAATATAAAGGTTATATGTGTAATTATGATTTTATGCAAGGTCCTTTCTATAGTTATATTTGAATAGGTTGTGGAATTATAGCTTTTGTGGAGGGTGTTTTTGCAAAATGTAGTGTAATCATTGCATGGCAGGAAAATTTTCAATTCAGCCTAAGTTTAAAGTGAATTTGCATTGAAAAAGATAAAATTCCTTGGAATTCAAAATCCCTCCTATGTTTTCAAAAATAGCTCTTGAATATTTGATCAAATAAATTTTTGCACAACAACAAAGTTGTAGATCTTGAAAAGTTGAACAACTTTCATGTTGGGCACTTTTTTATTTGAGCCCTATATTAAAAGTTATCGCTGGTTTTCATTCAGGTCCCTAGAATTTTTGGAAATTGCATTTAGGTCCCTTTTCCCCTACCTCCTGCCTGCTTGCTTGCTTGCTCTGCCGCCGACGCATTGCCGCGCCACCCGCCGCGCTGGGCTGCCTTCCCGGCCACCTCTTGCTCGCGCTGGCTTCCACGTGTCGCACAGAATCTCCCCACCGCCCTTTGCCATCGCGCTGTGCCTCTCCTTGCTCTGCCACGCGCCCCCGCCGAGCCCAGCAGCCGCCACCTCGCCGTCGCAGTGGCGAGCTCGCTGCAGAGCCCCGGCCCTCAATTTCTCGCACGCAGCCGCACTACATACAAGTACCCCAGAAAGCTTCTCCCCTCGTTCTTTTGCCATTTCCCCACTCCCAGAGCTCAGAACGCCGCCGCCATCCACTTGAACGCCGGCAAGCACAGGCTCACCGCCGAACCGCGATTCCACAGCTGCTCCGCCCGCGCTGACCTCGCCATTAGCACCGCTCGAACCTCATGCATCTCACTGGCCTCTTATCATCGCCTATCGTCCACCAAAACCCCTAGCCGTCGAGCTCCGCCGCCGCTCAGAGTTCCGCCGCCACCTGCTCACCGTGGAACTCATAGCTCCGGTCCTTCTCTGCCCGTGCTGACCACACCAGAAGATCCGCCTTGGCCCCGCGAAGCTCACCCACACCTCCTCCTCAACCAATCCTCACCGGAGCGCCGCCTCCGCCATTCTCCTTCGCCGCCGACCCGCCTGCTCTCGTAGCGCCGCCGCTACAGGCCACCCCGACCTCAATCCCGGGCCTCTACAGGTGCGCACGGGTCTGGTGAACCTCCCACGCCCCTTCACCCTCGCCGGTTTTGGCCAGTCAAACTACCGCCCCCTCTCTGACCACCGGCCAAGGACCTCGGGTGAAAAGAAACGAAAACCCGGGGGGTTATCTGAATAGCCCTAGACTCATTTGAATAGTAGCAGCAAGAGCCCCTTTGTAATTTTTGCTGTAAATTTTGAAATTCCATAGAAATTCGTAGGAAATTTAGAAAAATGTAAACCTTGATGTTTTGGAATCCTTGAGAGTAGCTCTATGCAGTAGAATCATAATATGCTGGGTGTTAGTTGAAACTTTTTGTTGGAAAATTTGATTTATGTTACTAGGTGCATAAAGGCTAGTTGTTTATTCTTTTTCTTAATTATTGCTTGAAGCCTTGTTATGCTCTGAAATGTTTATGGTGGTTTGTTCATGTGACACTAGTGTTGCTATAAAAATTCCGTGGTCAGTTATCAGGTTTAGCTATTTCTTTGATTTAATGCTTGTTTAGTAGACTTTAATTATGATAAATAGTTTGTTTTTATGATAAATCATGAAAATATTTATGAGTGTTATTTTTTAAAATTTTAGCTTGTCCATGAAGTTTGAGCCCCATTTAAGTATTAGAACAGAAGTTAAAAATGAATCTTGTTAGACTGATGTCTGTTTTGTTTATTTTCTCATTATTATTTCTGTCCAGAATAAATTCCGAAAAATTTATGAGGTGTTGATAATCATATGTAGTATGTTATGAAAAACTTTGAGCTTCTGTTTTGCTATGGTTTAAGCTGTATAATTCAATATTGTTCTAGGTGTTGTCTGAATGAATCAATTGTTCTGAATAAATGGCTACATGTTTTGGCATGAAATTTACATGATTGCTTACTCTGTTCATATTATATTTATTGTAATTTTTTCTAAATTTATTACTATTTGTGCTCTGAGTTGTTGGTTTATTAACAAACCATGATTTAATTGCTATAGGAAGCTACTTCCACTTGTTTAGGAAGTTAGTATAGCTTTCTTGTGCTGTTGATCATGATGCCTTGTGTAGTTAGATCTGTTGAGTTACTACTCTATAAACGATTGCCCATGTGTGTTAATTTTGTTTGCTTAGCTTCACCTCATCGTGAGTGTGTTTATAATACTGTTCTTGCATCACATATAGATACGTCTGCTCTATCGGACGGGACGTACGAACTGATCCCGGAGTCTGACAGAGGTGATTTCGAAGCTCAAGTGAACACTGCTGTACTAACTGAAGCCCCGGACCAAAGTTCGGAAGAGGCCAGGGCTGAAATAGTTAGTGACTACCAAGAAGGCAAGCCCCGGACATAACCTATATTTCAAATTATTACCATTTACTGTTATTACTTACTTGTGCATTTACAGTTCTTAGGATTTGAATTGAAACCCTAGATGCATGATCCTATGAACCTATGTACTGAACACTAGACCTGAGTTCGAATAATTGCTAAGCTTGTAGGACCGGTAAAAGTCGAGTGATTGCCTGTCACTCGCGAGCTTTATAGGAATTGCTTGTTTACTTTCTATTATCAATATAAGGACGACGGACGGGGTTGTGTTCGATATCATGATCTTGTGTGAGACCCCGTCTGTGTTGATGTTTGCTTAGAGTTCTACCATGATTGGATAGTAGTTGCTTACATAGAATGGTTAATCAACTAGAATCTTGAAAGCTAAAACTTGAAAGTAAGGACCTACTCTTTATTGCTTTTCAGCAAAAGGAAAACCAAAGCCTCACAGAACCTTGCATAGTCTAGCTAAAGTAGGCTACGTATACCCGTTGACGGTTAAGTCTTGCTGAGTATTAGAATACTCAGCCTTGCTGTTGAAACCCTTTTTCAGGTATGAGTTTTGAGGACCAGGTCACTAGCTTGACCTATCCTTTCTCTTTGCCTCCTGGCTGGTCTGTAGAGTGGGATACGTCTTCGGCCGGCAATGACCCTGATGAGTGATACCATGCTTGGGCTAGCCTGGTATACTTTTGCGACGTGTTGTAGCCATCGTGTTTTATCTTCCGCTGTTTTAACTCTGAAGTTTTACAATCAAGGCTTGTATAACTATTTTACTAAAGTTGGTTTTGTAATAATGGTTTGAACTGGTTTGTAATCATTACTTTGCCTGTGTTGTAAAATTGTGGTTGTAATATCTCTGGACTCGCCTTCGTGCGGGGTATGCTTGTTTGATCCGAGAACCGGTGGTTGTATCGGGACGTTACCCGACAGACCAAGAATTGTTTCATTTGAAGTGCGTTTGAGCCGGTGTTGCCTTTATGGTGATGGCCTGCGCACTTGGGCCGGGATAATTCAGGTGGTTCTGCCACACGAACACCCCTCTTCTGCCACCAATCAAGCGCAAACTCCTGCACCCACCGTGTTCCCACCTCCGGCCACCACAGCTCCGCCGCTCAATTAGACGCAGCAGACTGCCGCTTCGCTCAAATTGACGCGCTGGTGAGCTTTGCCTCGATCCCCTCTTGCTCCTAGGCTAGATCCAGTAGTCTTTAGGACACTGCCGGGGCCGGAACGCCGGCTCCGGCATGTCGCCGCCGCGCGCAGAGGACGCTCCGCCGTGGCGGAGGTCACTGCTACACCGCAGCCCCGCGCGTAGTCCTTGTTGGGTTTCGCCATGCCTCGCGCATACTACCCACCCAATTTATGCCCAGAGCCACACTAAGAATTGCGCAAGCGCGCGCGACTCTGGCGAGCTTGACCGCTGCGTAGCCGCCTCACTGCTGTACGCATCGCACCACAGTGCCGTAGCCCGAGCAGAGCCTCTATGTGAGTTCACCGTCGCGTGAGCTCACTCCCTGACCCAACCCGAGCCTAAGGGAGCCCCCGGACCGCCGTTTCGGTGAAGTCCGGCAAGCCGCCGCCGCGGGATAACACCGCCGGCGACCAACGCCGCCGCCACTCTGCGCGTTTCACCCAAACCGCCCAATCCGAAACCAATGGACTGGATTAGATTCCAACCCCCATCGCTCAGGACCACCAGATCTCGATCGAACGGTCCAGAATCGTTTAGCCCAAGTCAACCCAGCCGCGTACCGGTCAGCGCCGGTCCTTTTTGCCCGGACCCCCCCTGAGTTTTTCAGTAATCAACCCGCAGTCCAGCTCAGTTCAAAAGTATTTGTGAAACAGCCCTTATTTTTACGTTTTAACCCCTGTAGTTTTGTGAATTAGGATCCGTCGTCCCTGGATGTGTAATTTCTCACGTTAGCCCCTGAAACTATGGGTTATTTACATCTAAGCCCCTAGAATTTACTAAGAAACCCCTCCAAAGATCAGATTTTCCCAGATATACCCCCAGACCGAGAATATTCCCCAGAAAATTTCCTGGTTTCACAATTTCCAGGAATTCAAACTTCTACAAGCCATAACTTTTTCATTTTTCATCCAAATCCGATGATTCTTGTCCCTAAAATTTCCTAAATTCAAGAACTTTCCAACCATATCAAGTTTTCCCAATTCAAATGTTTATTTCAATGTATTGTTTGTTGTTTATTTACGAGTGCTCGTACCAATAGTGACATTTTAACGTGCTGGAGTAAACGACGACGCATACGACGACGACCTCGAGGACCCGGACTACGAGGAAGAGCCCGTCAACGAGCCCGAAGGCAAGTCCTATCGTCCCTCCTTGATGCATATTGAACCCATATTTTTCAAAGGTAAATCTTGACCAACAATTAAACTTGATCTTTATTTGAAAATAAAACAAGTGTTTTCTGCGGGATAGTTAAAACCCAAAAATTTGATATCAAAGCCATTCCTTGAGTTTTGATCACCCTGATTTCCTTGTTAACCCTAGGACAAACTCATCATCAGCTATAAATTGATGATGTAGTGCCTCGCATGCCAAATTGCTTAGGTTAGAAGCATCAGGCCAAAAACATTATAATGCAATACTTTCCAATGCCTTTTCTTGCCTTGCAAAAGTGTGAATTGTGTGGGTGTTATGGTGCGTTAAGTTTTATAACAGGTAAATTGTTTTAAAAACTATTTTGAGCTATGGCTGTGTGCCTACTTTGTACACCTGCTAAGGAGAGTCTGCCCTAACACATAAGGACTGTCGTTGTGGTTATCACCTAGCATTTCTAAAGTATAACCACACGTCCGACTTAGGACGGACTTGCTCACATACCCATAGGCTTAGAGCCGCAATTCACCTGGAGGCAGGGTGCAACGGACACCAGGAGCGGACCCAGGAACTGTGTGGCGTAACGGAGTCTGGCCCCGGCATGGGAACTGTGTGGCATACCGTGTCGTGATTTTTAATCGGATAAAGTATCCTCAATTAGTTGTGTGCTATTTGGGCTCCTGGATGTTCCGTGGTGGTTGTTGGCTATATGTCCTATGTGTACGGGATCAAGTTGTGCTTGACGCAACTCAAGTACATCGTGTGGGGAAAGTGTACAAGCTCTGCAGAGTAATAATCTATCCGGATAGCCGTGCCTGCGGTCTCAGGCATGCTATGGTGGAGTCACAGTGATTAGGTTTTCGGGTGAGTTTCTTTTGCGTGAGTAATCTTTGGGAAAAGATTTTCTAACTCTGTTATTGAGCCTATGTGGGAAACTGTGTGAAGGGATAAAAAGAGATGCAAGTTGTGCTTAGATCTCAAAGCACGGGAACTGGCGGGATTGAAGTATCTCCCCCAGGGCCAACCCTTTAGTCTCACAACTCAATAAACTTTTATTCTTACCTTCTCTCCTTACAAAAAAAAATGACACAGCAAGTTCACACCATTGCATCAAACTCAGCATTTCCGCAAAAATAAACCTAGAGCCTTACCCTTGCCCTATCCCTATGCATCTAAACAAACTTTGTAATAAAGATAGGGCTTGCTGAGTACGCTATGTACTCACCCCTTCTTCATTGTGGTTTTTCAGCAGAAGACGCGGAAGGTGACTTCGATGTAGACAAGGACGTATAGATAGGGTTTCGCCTGCACCCAAACCGTTGTCTGTGGACTTGGGTGACCACGTATCGAATCCGCTGTGTAATAAAGCTCATGGCCTAAGAGCCGTTATGTAAGGACTCTATGTAATTATGTGTAAGACTCTGTCTGATATATGGTATGCGATGTATGGTTTCTGTACCATTTTGTTCTCTGTGCGTATCAGCTACTGATCCAGGGACTGATACGGTAAGCACAGTGGATCTCGGAAATGGGGCCCGACACTTGTCATCCACAAACTGATGGACAAACGGAGGTAGTTAATCGTACCTTGTCTACTATGTTGCGGGCTGTTTTGAAAGATAATTTGAGGTTGTGCGAGGAGTGTTTGCCGCATATTGAGTTTGCTTATAAAAGATCCATTCACTCTATAACCAAGTTAAGTCCATTTATGGTAGTGTATGGTATTAATCCTGGTGCTCCAATTGATTTGCTACCTTTACCACATTCTGAAATTGTGAACTTAGATACTTCCCAACGATCTGAGTTTATTCTTAAGTTGCATGAAACTACTAAGTTGCAAATTGAAAAGATGAATGAAAGGTATCACTTTGCTGCTAGTAAAGGAAGGAAAGAAGTAAAATTGGAACCCGATGATTTGGTGGGGTCCATTTGAGAAAAGATAGGTTCCCTGATTTGAGAAAGTCAAAGCTCATGCCACGTGCTGCTGGACCTTTTAAGGTTGGTGAGAAGATAAATGATAATGCCTATAAACTTGAGTTGCCTCCCGAGTTTGGGGTTAGTCCCACATTTAACATTTCAGATTTGAAGCCATACTTGGGTGAGGAAGATGAGCTTGAGTCGAGGACGACTCCAATTCAAGAGGGGGAGGATGATGAGGACATCACTCCTTTACATACAATGCAAGGACCGATCACTAGAGCACGTGCACGACAGTTGGATCTCCAGGTACGTTCTAACCTTGTCAATTGTTTTTCAGAACTTACGCTTGGTTCCATGCATGTTTTAGTGATTAGGAAACTTGGAGAGGACCAGCAAGAACTTGGAGAAGGCCAACGAGGCAAGGAGGAGAAGCTAGGACGTCTACACGAACTCGACTTTGACTATATTTTGGATTCTAGGACCAGCATTCACTAAACTAGTCGCCCAGGCCACAAACGGGCTCCAAATTTGGTGATCCACATATGTATGGAAACTTAAAAACAAAAGGCTTCCAATGGCATTGGTTTCAACCCATTTGGACTTCTGAGTCAATGGGAATTCGCATCCCAAGATGATGGACAGAATCTGTCCAGGGTGCTGCGCCACCTAAACAAGCCGTTGGCCCATGTATCATGTTGGAGTCCCTTAAGGACGCATATCTAGGGTTAGCCACGCCCAAAACACTATTTATACTCAGCTGCCACTGCGAGATAGAGTTGGGTTTTGGTTAGATTATTTCTGTCATCGAACAGTGTCGCCGTTCATCGGTTTGTGAGACCAAAACTCGTAATCAAGTCTGTTTTGATTGCAACTACTGTTCTTGCTTGTGTTCTTGATTGCGCTTGCAAGGATAAGCCTTCATGGAGAGGTCATTCGTGTGACATGGATGATAACCAACGGAGCAGTGGTGTAGTGATTACGAGGAACCAATCGCTCGGAGCCTTGGATCATCAATGTCGAGATCTCCACCCAATCAAGTTTATCATACCTCTCGGAAGATTGGGACACAACCCCTTTATCAGTCCTTATACAGGGCCCCAAGCATCCTGGCATCGATATAGATGTTTTTCTTGAGCCTCTGATGCAAGAGATAGAAACTTTATGGAAGGAGGGTATCGATATCTTTGATGGTTTTGTACGACAGCCTTTTAATTAGGATAGATCAAAGGTAGGACGGGATGCATGGTGTGCGTGGATGGTACCGTATCGTCTTTCCTAGAAGGTTCTCCAAAGGTAGTTTACCTTGGGTACAGGCGCTTCTTGGTGGAAGGAGATAGGCACCGAAGTAAGAAGTTCTATAGTTCTTTTGATGGCAAGTTTGAATTACATTCTGCTCTAGTACAAAGGGACAGGCACTATGTTTTCAATATGGTCCGGACAATCCAGGTCACTTATGGAAAGAAGAAGAAAGATGGGAAGAAGAGAAAGAGAGATAAGTCACCTATCGATGGCGTACTATTCAAGAAATAGTCCATGTTCTATAAATACTTGCCGTATTAGGCGGATCTTGAGGTCTGCCATGCAATCGATGGTATGCATCTGAAGAAGAATGTGTTTAGTAACACAATTGGGCTCCTTTTGGAGACATTGGCTAAAACAAAGGATACCTTGAAGTCGCATCAAGACTTGGTAGCCATGAATATAAGACAAGATCTTCACCCTATGCATAAAGGGAATGACAGATATGAACTCCCTTAGCTAGCTACAACTTGACACATGATGAGAAGAAGGCAATGTGCGACAGCTTAAGAGGGATCAGAGTCCCGAGTCATTTCACGTCCAACATAAGGAAACTAGTCTCGATGAAAAATCTCTCACTATGCGGCTATAACTGTCATGATTGTCATGTGCTGCTGACAGTGTTCCTCCCGATTGCAATCAGACCGATCAAGCCAGTATATGTAAAGATGGTAATCACTCGGTTGTGTTACTTCTTCAATAGGATTTCACAAAAGGTAATCGATGAAGATGAATTGTAGGATCTCCAAGAATTCATTAGGGAGACTATGGTGCAACTCAAGATGCGCTTTCCTCTAGGATTTTTTGATATAACAGAACACCTAATGATTCATATGGTCGATCAGATATGGGCACTTGGTCCACTTTAATTACACAAAATGTGGACGTATGAGCATTTCATATGCATTCTCAACCAGTACGTACTGAATCGAGCTCATCCTGAGGGGTCCTTGATAGAGGGATACGATACTGAGGAAGTCATCGAGTCTTGCCTAGGTTACCTAAAGGATAATGTGTCCCTTGGTTTGCCTATTCCACGCTTTTTGGGGAGGTTGGAAGGTGTGGGCACAGCTGGAAGAAATATCTTCATCGACAAAGAATTCAAAGATGTGCAACAAGCATATTATAGCATCTTGCAGCACCTCATGATAATGACACCTTTAGTCAAAGAACACTTGAGCACAATTCATTAAGAAAGTAACGACCGCTCGGATGATTGGATCATAAGAGAGCACAAGCATCGACTGACTGGTTGAAGGACCTGGATCTACCAGATGGGGAGATCGTGGAGGAGCAAATGATCAAAAGATTGGCAGCTAGTCCATCTAGCCAGGTCACATCATGTCAAGGATATGATATTAATGGATATCTATTCTATACTGCCACCAAGAACAAGAAGACCGTGTCGCAGAATAGTGGTGCTCATATTGAGGCCTTAGACGAGAGAACTAGGAAAAGTACAATATATTTTAGTATCATAGATGATATATGGAAAGTGCACAATGGTTCCAATATACAAATCCTAGTCTTTCGGTGTCGTTGGGTCAAACACCCAAAAGGTGTTGAGGTAGACGGCTATAGGCTCACGATTGTCGACCTCAACAATATTGGTTATAAAGATGACCCATGGGTACTTGCTTCACAGGTCGCACAGGTACTCTACATAGCTGATTCTGCATAGAAGACAAAACACATTGTCATCCCTGAAAAATAAGATATCATAGGAGTTGAGGGTATCGACGATGTGGAAGAATATAATCAGTATGATGAGATGAACCTCTTAACAGACCTACCTCAGAAGATGAAGATTATAGAAGCAGGCATAAGAAAAGAAGACAAGCCTTGGGCACGAAAAGATGGCGAATCGAGAATTATTAACACTTAAATATATCTTATGCGTTCATGTATTCTGAAATAATTATAAGTATGAGAACTATTAATGTGCGAAAGTAATTGTAGTATATCATGCTTACTATAATGACACTTGGCCTCATTATTTATATTGAAATATATGCTTGTTATTTTTTAATGTGTTTTCTATATTTTATGTTAGTACATATAATAATTGCGATCAGTACATATAAATTGATATTAATAACATACACTTCAATTCGATTATGATATTTTTCTTATGTTTTATATATCACAATATGATTATGATATTAATCTACAAATTCATTTTTAGGGGTGGGTGAGGCCCGCACCCGCTCCTACAAATAGTTTTCTAAATTTATTTTAAAAATTTATTTAATTAAAATAAAATAACAAAATACATAAAAAAATGTGAAATTTTTACCATAAGCATATATTGACCTATAGAACTAGAGAAAAATACGAAAAATATAATTCAACACCTTTAGTGTTCAAGATTGTGGTAAACATAAAGTTAGACTTGAGTTGTATAAGATAATAATGTGACATTGGTACACATTGTGGTTTCAACACTTCTATTACTTATATACACTGCAATTTGATTTTGATATTATTTTATGTTCTACATATCTCAATATGCTTATGGTAAAAATTTCGCAACAAAATGGAAAATTATTTGTAGGGGCCAGGTGAGGGGTATCATCCGCCCCTACAAATGACTCTCTATATATACCCTCTTCCTTCCAACACTTAGCAAAATTTTCGAGTTCGTGGCTGAGTACACCGTCAGGCTGCCCAAAATTTTCGTGCTCCTCCACCCGCTTCCGCTCCAGCCTGCCGCTGCCATCCGGGCCCCCGCTCGACACCGGTGCTGCTACTCCGGCTCCTGCACCGACCTTCCTGTGCCTCCACCCCGTTCCACCGCCGCCACCCGGCCTCCCCTCACCTCCGCCTCAGCCCCCCACCGCCTCCACCCCGTCCCGCCGCTACCACCCCGGGATCGCCCCCCACCCTGCCGGTGCCGCCACCATCTCGTCCTCCCCAACCTCCCCTGCGGCGCCTCCTCCGCGCACCCTTACCGGATCCGAGCCGCCACCCCAGATTCGCACGCCCTCGGCGACCCACGCCGAGCTCAAGTTTGGCGCCGGCCCTACTCACCATGGGCCGCCCGTCTCTGGCCACCTCCGCACGCCCCG
Source organism: Panicum virgatum (assembly GCF_016808335.1). NCBI lineage: Eukaryota > Viridiplantae > Streptophyta > Magnoliopsida > Poales > Poaceae > Panicum > Panicum virgatum. The sequence continues at coordinate 13,605,624 of NC_053141.1, read as the reverse complement.
AATCCGTGTACAGGTTCATCTTGACCTCCTCTTGCTCCTCCCTCAGTTGTCCATTGCCACCGGCGATCCTAGCAACCAGATTGTGGCCGGCCATGACCTCCCCCACCATGAAGTCCAGCCAAGGGCCACATTGTAATGATTCAGATCTTTGTAGGGGCTTAAACACAAAACCTAGGGACCCATTTGTAAAACTTGAGTTCAAATTTGTAAAATCAATATAAAATTATAGAAAAATTATAAAAAATGCAAACTAGAATTTGGTAGCTTCTTTGTCACGAGATCTACTACTTTTGTAAAGGATGTTTGCTAGTTTTAGGCATGTACCGGTGGTGAATGTTATTTTCATTATAGTAGTTATTTCTTTTTTTCCATTTGAATTTGAGAATGTTAGAAAGTTTTATATAATTCTGGAGACACTCTAATGATGTATATATTGAATGTATACTTCCTATTTATTTTGTATTATTAATGAATCACATTCTACTTTATAATGTGTGTATTTCTAGCATTTCTTATTCAAAATAATTGTAATTTAGATGTGAAATTTATATAAGTGGACATTGGGGATTCTTTTTCTACTTTATAATTGCAAAGTGTTGCGGAATCTTTTTTATAACAAAGTAAGAGGTCTGCATAGTGGCTTAAATGTGAAATTGTTCATGTGTAATAGCAGCATTTCTATTCAAAATAATTCAAATTTAAATGTGAAATGTTCATGAAATTAAATGTGAAATGTTTGTTTATCTCTCATTCAAATTATCTTCGATGGCTTTGTAATGTAGAAATCGGAAATAGATCCTCCGTCGTCATCTTCCCCACGAAGGGATGATACCACACCTCAAGATGATGATACCGAGCAAATTGCATTCCAGATGGAGTGGAACAATGAGCACGACGTCGGCGAAAAATCTAGGGACGAGGAGTCCGACGATGTCAGTGTCGAATCTGGGGACGAGCAAGGCCCTAGGATTGGCCAAGGGTGCTTGGGTAGGAAACAGGTGGCAGCAAGAGAAAGACAGTCAGGGGAGGTGTTTGATTAATTAAAAACAAGGAACCACCTCAGGTAAAAAATACATGATTAATTAAAATGAGGCAGACTGTACTTCAAAGACTATGCGTAATGACCTGTCGATACGTATGATTTGTGTTGGTGGCACCGATAGGAAGGAGTAAGCGTCAACACCGACCCCTAGCCCAACAGAGGGAAAAAAATGAAAGGTCGGGTTCGGATCCTGCAAGTACAGCCTTTGACAGCCAAAACAAGAGGAAACGAGGTCAGCGAGGAAGAAACCAATACCCCGAATGGCAGTTTATTGTCCATGCAATTAGCGCGGCAGGAGAGCCCATTGATCCACCGGACATTATAGCAAAGTTTTGTAATGCCATCGATGCTATAATCAGAACAAAGGTGGTTTTGGATCCAATGATCCCCAATTGGACGTTGGTTCCTGAGGGGAAGAAAGAAGCGATGTGGCAATTGTTCAGCAGAACTTCTATTCTGCCCAACTAAAGATCAAGAAAAGAATTATGCTCGGAAGATGTTCGGTGAAACATTTCGCTGATGGAAGAGCCAGCTGAATACCCAGTACGTCAAGAGGGGTCTAACGCCATTTGCAGTTTTCAGTGACATCAGCACAATAGGAAGAGTTTGTTCGACATAAGACCACTGAAGAAGCTCTAGCCCTAAGTCCAAAGCAAAGTGAGCTAGAAAGGAGCAGCATACATAAAGTCCACCTTGGGCTAGGTGGGTACCAAAGGAAGGTCGACCAGTGGCGGTGTGAAAGGGAGGTGGCAATAGCTGCCGGGCAGCCCGACCCGTTTGAAGGCTTGGACGAATGTGGTTGGTAGTGGATTCAAGTAAGGAAGCTAAAGCTAGTTGAAGGAAAACCAAAGTTTGATCGACCCATGACCGAAGCAGTGGCAGAAAAGATGTTAGAACTTGCTGAGCTTTAGAAACAAGGAAAGTTCAAACCCCATAGGGAGAAGGATGCGCTCAGTACAACCATTGGATCCAAAGAGCATGGAGGCTGAGTCAGAGCCCTATCCTCTAAGTTGAGCATCAAGGATGGGTTCGAGAAGGACCGGGCTAGGTACAGGAGCCATGACCACTATAAAGAAGAAATCATGGTAGTAGCAGAGAATGCAATGCACGCAGAGTTTAAAGATTTGTTCATAGCAGCACTTGCAGAGCAGCAGTTGTTAGGGCTACTTTGGTTCAACCCGTCACAAGAGGTGGGGCAGCAACAGATGGTGTTCATGCCTCCTCATGTACTTGGCCAAACCAGTGTGGCATGTGCTTAGAGCAGTGCTACCTCGTCCACAGCATAGCCATACCCAATGGATACTATAATGAGTATTACTCTCTGCTTGTTGCTGTATCCGATAGGCAGAGCTGGGAAGACAAAGGAAGTTGCCAAGGCCAAAGTGCATCCGACTAGGGGGTTATTTGAGGGAAAACCGATCCCGGCCCTATATGCATGTGCACAAGCGGAGCAACTCTTGAAATCAAGCTACGAGGATACTGAGATAGACACCCCCACAGTAGATGGGAAGAATTGCCTTGGAGAATATGTCGGCAGCACCATTCTGTGTCATAAACGATATATCTTACTGGTTGGTTAGGTACCTTTCTCTGCTCCAGACCTTATCTCGCCTGCACCACAACAACAAGAGCAGGGGGCAGCACTAGAGCATTCACTACCGGCTCTGCCATCACCACAACCACAAGATGCATCACGAGCGGCTCCAGTGTCACGAGAGCCATCACCACAGGCTTCGCCAACACCAACGGCTCCAGTATCACGAGAGCCATCACCAACGGCCTCGTGATCACCACCACCACGAGAGCCAACCCCATAGGCCCCGATATCACCACTAGCTCTGCCACCGGCCCGATCATGAAAGCATACTCCACTGGCCCCAGCTCTGCTGGCCCGATCAGAGCTGCCTCGAGTGTTACAGCCTTACCAAAACTACAAGGAAGATTTAGAAATTGTGAATAGATGGCACGCCGCAAACAAGAAGTCTGATGGAAGGGCAAAGAAGGATAAGTCAAAGGATAATCGATGAAATTCGAACGCCAATAGACGGTCGGGCTTTTCCATGCCCCACAGTGACACGGAGCACAAAAGGGACATTGCTGTTGATGACATTCAAGACTTAGACGATGCTCCTATAAAGTTTTAGTGCGGAAAAGACTTGCTATCGTACTGGGCACTAAGGGATTGTCCTATTTTTATGCAGAGGATGCAGAATTGCTACAACAGGGTACGTAGATTTGGGATCAAAACTATATATGCTCCGCACCCTCCGGATGCATTTGGAGTTAAGGAGCAACAACTCTTTGATATTATGCTCGATTTTGAAGACCTTCAACACATATTCTGCCTCCAAAAACTTGGTGTTGAAATGGTTCAACTCTGGTGCATGTAAGTGTCTCATTGATACTAATTTGTTTTATATTACGGCCTAAAGTACTGTATATGCATAAATATTTAATTGTCATTCATTATATTCTACATGATGCAAACAAACGATGCCATTATTTTAAAGAAAAATATCTGGTACCTTGACCCCCTAGCGATTTGCGAGGCCAGGCATGTCGGGCCAAAATGGATGAAGGACAACGATGACTACCTAAAGCCATTTGAAACAAAGAAGGAAAAACAAAAGGAACAAAAAAAATTTCACGAAAAGGCCATGAAGAAGGTTGCAACCTACATATCACTTATGATGGCACGATGGGAAGATATGGATGTCATATTTGCACCATAGCACATCCAGTAAGTCTAATATCAACCATTTGATATAATAAACCATTGCTCTGATACATGCCTACAAATCGTACATAATATTTTTTTTTCTGAAATCACTGGATTCTATTCCATCTATAGACAAAGCTTTCAAAAATCCTCGTATTGGACTCCTTGGATTGGTCAACCAAGAGATACAAAGAATTGATAGAAATTCTACAATTGTGAGTGAATTTCTTATTTTTCCAATCCACATCATGCTTATTTCTCTACAGAAGTATACATATATAAATTAACGGTCCATTTCTTTCATTTTAAAATAGGGCTTACCGGTTCTACATTCATAAAGGAGGAGCTCATCCCGCCGAGAAACCAAGGGAAATGACTATGCGCTCAAGGTTCCTGTGCCACAAGCAACCCGTGGGTTCCGTATTCTGTGGGTACTACATGTGCGACCATATGAGGGTGCAAGGGAGATATACTACTGATACCGAATGGGTAAAGGGCTACTCTTTATTAAGGATAGATGCATATGCGTTCATTGTTTTTACTGTAACTAGCACTTTGCTTAATTTTACCATTGATTCAATAATTGCATATTCACGCAGAGAAACACAATGGCTAGCTCCACGAGAAAAAACTTCAAAATGTAGTCGACAATTTGTGCCGTTTCATTATGCATGTGAGGGGCAAAGTTTTTCATGAAGCACAAGAATTGGAAACAGAAGATAAATATATTTGACTTCGTGAGTGGGACAATCAAGTGCACCGTGCCGCTTCTAGTAGCGTTCCTAGAGAGGAATAGGAGAAAAACATATATTCAATATGCATTTTAATAATGTACTCTAATGATATTTTATTTCCATATAATTTAATTTTGTATGCGTAAGTATTTTTATCAAACATATTCAATGTCTCGATCGCGAACAAGCTTGATAGATCAAAATTGGTGGGAATCCAAATTTTAAAAAATAGCGGAAAACAGAATTGAAAATTTCAAATTTGAATCGGTGAATTTTTTGGCGAGCTGGGAATCCATTTTTAGGGGCGGGCCACCCCCTCACCTGCCCCTGAAAATCCATTTTCATAGGGGCGGGTGAGGGGATGACACGCCCCTACAAATGCATTTCCAGGGGCAGGTCAGGAAATGAATTTTCAGGAGGCGGGTACGTTATCTGCTCCTGGAAAAAGTATTTTTAGTTGCGAAAACTAGGGGCGGGTGCGCAACCCGCCCCTAAAAATACTTTGTGTAGTAGCGTCCGTCGTTTCCATGGACGCTTAAGGTAGTAGTGTAAAAACGTGCACTAATTCTCACTGTCTTTAGCTAGCTCGATTAATATAATCCTCGTGTGTTTTAAAAAGCAAAAAGGTAGCTGGATCTCATTTGAAAGCTGTCTATTACTCTCTTTATTCGCGCTGCGCTGCGCTCATGAATTTCGTGCGCTTTTGCTTTATTCTTTTCTTTTGGTGAAGAGAATATAAGCACATGATGTTCAGATTTAGCTCTTTTGGGATTTTCATACTAATGATGCCAGGCCATGTGCGTCTCAAATATACATTTTGTTATCGACAGACAAAGACAATCATATGCTGGCAGCAATATAGGAGTATCGCATAAGTAGAGAACGAACGAACGCGGATTTTACGCCCAACCGCCAGCAGGCACTCACGGGAGGAGAAGACTGCAGCAGCGTGTGCAAGACCGGCTCATCTGGGTTCCGGTGGCTATGCTTGGCGCGCTCTGCGCTGGCACTGGTGGTCACCATGCTCGCCGCGGTCGTCCTCGTCATGGGGCTGCTCCTGGTACTCCAGCCGGGGACGACGATCGAGCTCAACATCGCTCAGAGCGACGTGTTCGTGCAGAGGTACGGTACCACCACCTACAGCTACAGTTTCAGATTCTACCTGGAGGCGAACAACCCCAGCAAGGCCGTGTTCATCAGCTAGAGCAACATCACCTCAAGCTCTACGACACGTCGCCGCCGATGAACGAGTCGCTCCTGGCCGAGTTCGACCTGGATCCGCCTTCCTTATCCCTGTCACAGATGGAGGAGCAGGAGTATTTCGTGCACTCGTACGATGTTAATGTGACCAGCAAGCACGCCGAGGAGAAACTCTCCAATGTCGCGACAGTAGAGGGCGTGGTCGTTGAAGGCGTGGTCATGGTGCTGAGCGGCGAGCTGTCCGTAGCCAACTACATCAAGCTGGGCACCGCAACCTCCCCCGTTAAGTTCATGTGCGAGCCGGTGAACGTCAAAATTAAGTAGCGCCCAGCTGGCGCAACCGTCGTCTGGGAACTTCAAGGTGTACTGCCTGAAAGCATGAATTTTTATGTTATTATTGGCTGTATGTATGTACTCGTTCGTATTAATTTCTCATCACACGAATTAGTGTTAATCATCGTATCTCGATGTAAACTAAAACCAGCCACGTTGTGTTAAAAAAATGCAATTGCACGCACAATTATCAATCAATAATATTGCATGGTTTTCAGTCCGTCACAACTGATCCATCAGCTAGCAATATATATCCCTAGTTTTTACGGCGCATTTGGTTCACGGAGGCGAGACGGTTCAAAATTTAATCCCTATTCTGATCCGTGCTATTTCTAAAGCAAAAAATGTTTTCTTGGTTCATCAAATCTGAATCCTTATCGGAACCCGAGTAAACCAATCGGAATTCTAATAGGAACCCGAACAAATTAATTGGAATTCCAATCGGAACCGGATAATCAATGCCTCCTGCGGTCATGGCATGACTTGTACATAAAGTGAAAGTGCATAAAATTGATAGCCCTATATAGATCCTGATAAAATTTATTCTCACAGAACACTATATAGACCGATAAATTGATAGATATTACCGTAGCAATGCACCGGCACCATGCTAGTAATCATCCAAAAACTCAACCTGACCGATCCAGGTATATATCCTCCACCAACTAGAAAGCAAGTAAAAGCTCATCACCTACACGTTTCACCAAAATCATATCGGACGACGCCGTCGTCCCTTTCTCGTTCTCAACTCCGAGGCAGCAAACCTGTTCTAGCTCTCTATCACTTTCTTTCTCTCTCTCAGTTGACTCGAACTTTTCTCTGCTGGCCCATGATCCCTTCCCCTTCCAACAGCTCCCTTCCACGCTCATCCAAGGGAGGCAATGTTAGAAAACCAAACCCCTCAGCAAGATATGTTGTCTGCCAATCATTCCAGAGACAATCACCGACCGAAAACCACTAGACAACCCTGCACCTCAGCGCTCGCCCCTCTACACACACATTCAGATCCCAAGCACCAATGCAAATTCTCCCTTTCAAATTCTTGTTTTGTTTCAAACCGTTGCTCCGCTCTAGAATGGTGATTGAGCTACTGTGCACCAACCATTTACACCAAAAAGATTAAATCGATGGGAAATAAAGGATAATTCACTTATACTTCAATAGTGTCCTCATGTGGACGTTCTCTGAAGGCGCATACGAGGAATAGGAGCCAGATATAATTTAATTTAATGGAAAATATTATACTTTTTTAGGTAAAATTCACTTGTACTTTATTAACGGGGATGGTTATAATGAATGGAGTATTATCCATGCATGCAAAATACGTACCTGAACAAATAATGAATATTGTTAGAAATCATGACAGCTGGAATTACACAAGAATCAATTAAGCTTTTAATTGGATGGTATTACACATACGCATGACCCTCTCTGATGCATGCCACAATGCAAGCACACACACTGAAATCCACATCATCATCAGGTAGTAAAATAGTAAATACAACACACGATATATAAATGCTAATTATATCTGTTTCACACTGAAATAATCAAACCACCGCGCGCACACATGCTTCTGAATTCATGGATTGATCGAGGAATAATCAACGCGAGGGAACAAAGCAAGCTGGAGGTGGATCAATTCACGCAGCAGAGCAATCGGCAATTTTTTGGAGATGGTCTGCGCAGTGGCCGTAGTGGCGTTATTGGACGATCAGTTCTACAGATTCTACAGTATCAACGCGTCTGCGACGATCATGCTCTTTGCGCAGGCCAGGTTCAAGGTTGGGAGTTCCTCTCCGGTTGGAGCTCCGATCCGTAGTTCTGCACGCGCGCTGGCACCGACGTCTTCCTCACGCTCGGGTTCCCGTTGTGCTGCAGCTGTACGCTCACCGAGATGTAGCGATACACCAACCCGGCTCGGTGGCTGGGGTTGTGGGACGTCAGGTTGAAGGCAAAGACGTTATTACTGTTGTCTGTAGCCTTCTGGAAGGAGAAGTCGGAGGCGGAGGAGGAGATGATCGCGGGCTGGAGGATGATGGAGGTGATGACAATCAGGGCGCTCGCGCCGAGGATGACGCCCATGCCGACCAGGACATACTTCCTTGGCCTCCATGGCGCGCTTGCTTGTTTGCTGCTGCTGCTCTCCATGGTATCTCTCTCTAGGCTCTAGCTAGCTGCAGAAAGGAAATGGAGACGAAGGGTTCATTTCCTTCGTGTGTGTGCACAAACCCTGGCCCCATATATCAGCATGTGTAGGATCACATATTAGTACAAGTGAGTTAAAGCCACTGTCAGAGCTAGGATTAAAATCTACCTATATGGCCAATCTACTACTATTCATTTATATAAAACACATAATATGATGAACGGTCACAATTCAATAAAAATATGCATAAATTTACTATACATCAGCTCATGAGTCGCAATTGTATGAAAATATTAGGCACAGTAAGTAGACGATTAGATGAGCATACTGTACAAGCATTAAGTGCGGCAAGCTGGCGAGGAAGATTCATCCTCCAAATTGGCCTGCTACCGAATTGCAGCAGGGAATACTTGAAGGAAACGCATACCGCGTGGGGGCAGTCTCAAAGCACCCCATCAGCTTTCGTTCCCCTTTAGCTTTCGTTTGGCAAAGAGAAGAACATGATCCCTCCATCTTTAGCTTTAATTTGCCTGTTTCATATATAACTAAAAAAGGTATAGATGAGATGCTCATCGTGGCCAGCAAAATGCAAAACTCTCATTCATGCATGGCAAGCCAAAGTATAATTGGAAGGAATCGGAAGCTTGTAGCCTACGAGGAGAGTGGTGAACTAGGCAACTTAAAACGTTAACCTAAAGCTACAACTAGTTAGCACATAAATTTAAACTAGAAAATGCTATCTAGATATGCAACTACATTTCGTCTAGTGTGAAACCCTCATCCCCAAAAGAATTTTGTAACATATAGACAATCCTAGTTTGATCTACACTAAGAAAGTAAAAGCACACAAGATGCAATACAAAATATGAAAAATGTAAGGAGGTGATGAAGGGAAGCAAACTCTTAACACAAGGATGTATCCGGTGGTATCAGTAGGCACTAAGCCACCCCTAGTCCACGTTGTTGAAGCACTCAATCAAGAGTATTGCTTCTCGGCCACCAAGTCTCTTCTGGAGACACCTTGACCTGCCACTAAGGCTAGGCCACCAAGGCTCATGCCAAGTTCCCGATCACATTGATCCTGCTTTCCACTAAGGAGTTTCTCCACAAAGGATGGGGCAGTCCATGTCCCCCGAACAAAGCCATCGGTGCCGCTCCACACTAAACCGGAGGGTCATTGACTTGCCGGCGAGTCACCAAGACTCCAAGGGGCCGGCACACCAAGATACAAGCTTGAGTAGCTCTCAAGCATAGCACACAAGGTACAACACCTTGCTCTCACACTCAATCTTGAGCTAGCCTAGCTCTCCCACTCACAAAGCATGTGCTAAACCTAAGTATTTGATCAATATGCTCTTCCATGGCTTGGAGACGCTTCTTCAATGTGTATGCGGTTTCTCTGGACTCCAGCAACCTTGAAATGCACGGGGTGAGGCCCTTATATATGATTCCAACTCAATAGAGCCGTTACTAGCCGTTATCCACTTTTCTGTGCATAGCGTCGGTTTAACCGGTGGCTAGTGGTGGTTCAACCGGTCACACTGAGTTCCGAGCTAGCCATTGGACCTCTGACAACTGCCTGGAGCTCACGTGCCAACCGTTGGTTTAACCGACACTTGAGTAGCGGTTTAACCATTCCTATAGGCATGCTACATTGCTATTTCACTTTGTCTTCTTTTGTTGACGTCATTGCACCGACGCCTTGTACCGACACACCGTCGGTTTAACCAGTGCTGAAGACTTTGCTCCTGATCTCTTGACATGCTCTCTATACAATACCAAGGTCAATGCACCAACGCTTGCTGATGTACCGTCGATTTAACCTGAAGGTGTTTCTTCACTTGTTATCCATATGCACTGTCCAATGCACCGACACATTGTTTTTCCATAGCGTCGGTTTAACTGGTTCTATGACTTCAACTTATACTTATCCAATTCATTGCGGCTGTGAATTGAACTCGACTTTTTTCACTATGCTTTGGATATCTCGGCGGCGAATTGGACACATTTGATTATATACATGGGACCTAAAAATTCTACAAACTTGAGCTTGCAACTTATTAGTCCCATTGATTATGTTGTCACACAATCAGTAAAATCACAAACTATGGTTTGATGGGGCCATGTTCCTTACACTAATCATACCTGCATGTAGTCATTCATCAGTTTGGGGATTCGCGCTCAGTAAAGGACGACCCTGAGCCTGCAATACACCCGGCCTATTTACCCGCTTGAGAATAGACATAGGGTGTCCTAAAATAGTAAAATACTGACAGGCATTTCCCACAAGCAGGCCCCACAAGTGGAAACAGACCGAGGAAGATGAACATTGGTTTGGAACGGAAAAAGGACAACTGCCAGTACGGATTGATCTATGGTTTCGCAAGGTTCGGTTGATCTTATTAGGACTAGGGTTTTAGAGAGACAGTGCTGGTCACCAGAGCTGGCAGTGATGACAAAACAGTATCATTGAAAAACATCAAAACTGAGATAAGGCTCTGTTTCGAGCATGATTTGATCGAGGTGAATGGTTAGATAGTAGAGAACTCGATGGGGGCAAAACCGGTTCAATCCAGTTCGGGGAGAAAAGAGAAAGTATTTCAATTGCTCAGAATATATTTTGACTTAAAATAAATCTAGAAAAGTCTAGATGAATCCTTTTATCCAAAAAACATATATACCAAAAATCCAAAAAATAATTCCAAGGAAAATCTTGGAGATAGTTTGGGATACAAGGAGTCCAAATAAAATACTTGAAGCTCCCGAAAAAAATTCTAGAACACTCCATTAAATGGATTTAGCTCACTATAGGATACAGGCTATTTGCCGAGTGTATAATGTTTTCCATAAGTTTTTTATGCTAAACTTGGCAAATTGATTGTTTGTTGAGTGCCCAAAGGATTGCACTAGGAAAAGAGACAGTTTCCGATAGTGGCTGTAGGGAAAATGAGAATAATTGCCAGAAAATTCTAGAAAATTCTTAAAATATTCAGAAGATGGACAATTATATTCAAAAGAATATTCACAACCCAAAATTGAAATTTTGGTGTGTGACACATATATACTGGAAGGAGTAGTTGTGCTGCACGAGACAGTTGGTGAACTTAAAAGGAGTAGTTTATAAAAGCTGTTGAATCTAATGTTAAAATATTTTTCAAAAAATATTGAATCTAATTTAGATCTAGTGGATTTTATAGATGCACTAGGCAATTATGCCCGTGCATTGCTACGGATAAAGTTAGTATAACTATCGGATACGTATTGGTGACCGCTCATTAATTTGTAGGTATTTGCGTTATCAAGTTGTGGGCGGAGGGGGTTGGCTCGACTCGCATACAGAATGGATTAAGGCCTAACTATCAATAATACAAGACGGACCAAATCAAACTTAGATGAAAACTTTATTCGCTTTAAAAATAAATAAAGATATAGATAGATTATCCATCTTCCGGAAGTTACATAAGAACCACTTTGTAAACGATCCCGTGGAGTCCTGGTGGAATCCTCCTGGCGTCGTCTCTTCGTCTTCTCCCGGCCCCGCGATTTCTCCGCCGCCACCGCCGCCTTCTGCTGCCATCTGCTGAAGGTTGGTCGCATCCGACAAGATTTCTTCTCTCACTCTCGCATTCCCGTCTGAAACATGGCTTTTCTTTTTTCCTTGTTCCAATCGGATATCTAGGGCACGCCGGCACTGGAGGCTTGCCGCCGCCACCGCGCCGATTCCTCCGCTCGGGCCCTCCCACCTTGTCGCAGTCCCGACACCTCGCCGGCCACATGACGGCTCCCACGACAGTGTCGACGTGCACCGCGGTGACGGAGCAAGGCAAACATGTCTTCGAGATCTTTGATTACAGCAAGCATCGGGGTATAGGTAACGGGGAGTTCATCATGTCAGGAACATTCTCCGTCGGTGGATTCGACTGGGCCATCCGCTTCTACCCCGACGGATTCCACACGGCCAGCATGAATTACATCTCAGTTTACCTCGAGCTCCTGAGCAAGGACACCAGAGCGCGGGCCAGCTGCGACCTGAGCCTGGTCGACCAGACCACCGGGCTGCCGACGTCAGTGAGCAAGACGGATCTGAGGGTGTTCAATTCCGGTGATCTTAGCAGATTTTCTCCACAGACTGCCTCTTTCATGCAGCGGGGCGTGTTCGAAGCATCGCCGTACCTTCGGGATGATCACCTCACCATCCAATGCATTACAACTGTAAGGAGAGGACCACATGTATCTGCGCCTGTGTTACTGAATGAAATTGAGGTCCCGCCATCCAACATAGGGGAGCATCTTTGGAACTTTTGGATGCAGAGGAGGGAGTGGATGTCAGATTCATTGTTGGGGGAGAGACATTTGCAGCGCACAAGCTGGTGCTTGCGATGAGGTCACCAGTTTTCAAAGCGCGGCTGTTTGGGCGAATGAGGGAGGCGAAGGAACAGCTAGTGACCATCGAAGAGATGCAACCGGAAGTTTTTAGAGCCCTGCTGCATTTCATCTATACCGATTCTTTACCTGACATGGATGCTCTGGATGGAGATGTCGAGAGAGAAATGATCCAGCATTTGCTCGTGGCTGCTGATAGATATGCTGTCGACAGGCTCAAATTGGTATGCCAAAGCATTCTTCGTAAGAATATTGATGTGGAGACTGTATCAGCTACAATGGCATTGGCTTATCAGCATAACTGCGACAGGCTTAAAGATATTTGCCTAGAGTTTATCACCAGCTCATCAAGTGTGATGGATTCAGTGGTAGCAACCCAAGGTTATAAGAATCTGAAGACAACCTGCCCTTCTGCACTAGTAGATTTATTTGAGAAGTCAAGGAAGCTACATAAAGCATAAGGAGCTCATATCTTGCTGCGCTGCGCATCAGTGTTAGTTAGTTCTTATATTACACCAAATAGTTTGAGAGATTCTGCCATAGACGTTTGTTATAATTTTAGCATTGAGCAACTCAGCATTAGATGAATCTAAAAATGATCAAGTTTGATAGACAACTTCATCCTGTGCTCTATCCATATTTAAGTTTTCTAAGCAGTCTGCTTGCATTGCTTTATCTGTTGAACGGCTTGATCTGCGAATTGCTTACTTTTCTCCATATATACTTGGTATTCCCACTGTATAACGTCACTATTTGTGTGCAAAATCTCTCTGTTCTTTGTACATACCCTTTCACGAATAATGGACACATGCAGACAGTAGTCTATTTGCTTCTAATGCTATGGTGCACTAATCATCCATTATAATTCAGTGTTAGCATAATGATAGAATATTATTAATTATTGATGGCTACAATCATTGCTAGGAGAACTTTGACACTCTTAAGGCGTTTATTTTGCCTCCAATATTTGCCGGTACAAGTCTGCGGTATACACTCCTGTTCATAATTCTAGAATGTGTATACACTGAAACGAGAAGTATGTTCATATTTTCAGTTAATGAAACAAACTTCTCGTGATGAATCTATTACGAAAATGAGAATAATTGCCAGAAATTGTGGAAAATTCTTAAAATATTCAGAAGATGGACAATTATATTCAAAAGAATATTCACAACCCAAAATTGAAATTTTGGTGTGTGACACATATATACTGGAAGGAGTAGTTGTGCTGCACGAGACAATTGGTGAACTTAAAAGGAGTAGTTTATAAAAGCTGTTGAATCTATTATGTCAAAATGTTAAAATATTTCTCAAAAAATATTGAATCTAATTTAGATCTAGTGGGTTTTATAGATGCACTAGGCAATTATGCCCGTGCGTTGCTACAGATAAAGTTAGTATAACTATCGGATACGTATTGGTGACCACGCATTAATTTGTAGGGATTTGCATTATCAAGTTGTGGCCGGAGGGGGTTGGCTCGACTCGCATACGGAATGGACTAAGGCCCTAAACTATCAATAATACAAGACGGACGAAATCAAACTTAGGTGAAAACTTTATTCGCCTTAAAAATAAATAAGATATAGAAAGATTATCCATCTTCCGGAAGTTACCCAAAATTTTCGTGCTCCTCCACCCGCTTCCGCTCCAGCGTACCGCTACCACTCCGGCCCCCCGCACGACACCGGTGCCGCTGCTCCGGCTCATGCAACCGACCTCCCTGTGCCTCCGCCACGTCCCGCCGCCGCCACCCGGCCTCCCCTCACCTCCGCCTCAGCCCCCCACCGCCTCCACCCGGGCCCGCCACTGCCACCCCGGGACCGCCCCCCCTCCCTGCCGGTGCCGCCACCATCTCGTCCTCCCCAACCTCCCCTCCGTGCACCATCACCGGATCCGAGCTGCCACCCCAGATTCGCACGTCCTCGGCGACCCGCGCCGAGCTCGAGTTTGGCGCCGGCCCTGCTCGCCATGGGCCGCCCGTCTCTGGCCACTTCCGCCCGCCCCGAAACCGCGTACAGGTTCAACTTGACCTCCTCTTGCTCCTCCCTCAGTTGTCATCGCCACCGGCGAGCCTAGCAACCGGATTGTGGCCGGCCATGACCTCCCCCACCATGAAATCTAGCAAAGGGCCACATTGTAATGATTCAGATCTTTGTAGGGGCTTAAAACACAAAACCTAGGGACCCATTTGTAAAAACCTGAGTTCAAATTTGTAAAATCAATATAAATTGTAGAAAAAATATAAAATTGCAAACTAGAATTTGCTAGCTTCTTTGTGACGAGATCTACTACTTTTATAAAGGATGTTTGCTAGTTTTAGGCATGTACTGGTGGTGAATGTTATTTTCATTATAGTAGTTATTTCTTTTTTTCCATTTGAATTTGAGAATGTTATAAGTTTATATAATTTTGGAGACACTCTAATGATGTATATATTGAATGTATACTTCCTATTATTTTGTATTATTAATGAATCACATTCTACTTTATAATGTGTGTATTTCTAGCATTTCTAATTCAAAATAATTGTAATTTTGATGTGAAATTTATATAAGTGGACACTGGGGATTCTTTTTCTAGTTTATAATTGCTAAGTGTTGCAGATTCTTTTTTATAACAAAGTAAGAGGTCTGCACAGTGGCTTAAATGTGAAATTGTTAATGTGTATTCGCAGCATTTCTATTCAAAATAATTCTAATTTAAATGTGAAATGTTCATGAAATTAAATGTTCATTATCTCTCATTCAAATTATCTTCGATGGCTTTGTAATGTAGAAGTCCGGAAATGGATCCTCCATCATCATCTTCCCCACGAACGGATGATGCCGCACATCAAGATGATGATATCGAGCAAATTGCATCCCACATGGAGTGGGACAACGAGCACGACGTCGGCAAAAATCTAGGGATGCGGAGTCCAACGACATCAGTGTCGAATCTGGGGACGAGCAGGGCCCTAGGATTGGACAAGGGTGCTTGGGTAGGAAACAGGTGGCACGATCCGCTTGATCCACACCCTGTTCCGGCAAGAGAGAAAGACAGTCAGGGGAGGCGTTTGATTAATTAAAACAAGGAACCACCTCAGGTAATGAATAAATGATTAATTAAAATGAGGCAGATTGTACTTCAAAGACTGCGTAATGACCTGCCGATACGTATGATCTGTGTAGGCGGCACCGATAGGAAGGAGTAAGCGTCGACGCCGACCCCCTAGCCCCACAGAGGAAAAAAATGAAAGGTCGGGTTTGGATCCTGCAAGTACAGCCTTTGACAGCCAAAACAAGGAGGAAACGAGGTCAGCGAGGAAGGAAACCAATACCCCGAATGGCAGTTTACGGTCCATGCAATTAGCATGGCAGGAGAGCCCATAGATCCCCGGAGATTATAGCAAAGTTTTGTAATGCCATCGATGCTATAATTAAAACAAAGGTGGTTTTGGATCCAACGATCCCTAGTTGGACGTTGGTTCCAATGATCCCCAGTTGGATGTTGGTTCCTGAGGGGAAGAAAGAAGCGATGTGGCAATTGTTGAGCAGAACTTTATTCTGCCCAACTAAAGATCAAGCAAAGAATTATTCTCGAAAGATGTTGTGTGGAACATTCGCCGATGGTGGAGCCAGCTGAATACCCAGTACGTCCAGAGGGTCTAACGCCATTTGCTGTTTTCGGCGACATCACACCAGCACAATAGGAAGAGTTTGTTCGATATAAAGACCATTGAAGAAGCTCTAGCCCTAAGTCAGAAGCAAAGTGAACTAGCAAAGAGCAGCATACATAAAGTCCACCTTGGGCCAGGTGGGTACCAAAGGAAGGTCGACCAGTGGTAGCGTGAAAGGGATGGGTGGCAATAGCTGCCGGGCAGCCCGATCCATTGAAGGCTTGGACGAATGTAGCCGAGGTTAGTGGATTCAAGTAAGGAAGCTAAAGCTAGTTGAAGGAAAACCAAAGTCTTGATCGACCCATGACCGACAGCAGTGGCAAGGGAAAAGATGTTTTCGAACTACCGAGCTTCAGAAACAAGGAAGGTACAAGTGAGTTAAAGCCACTATCAGAGCTAGGATTAAAATCTACCTATATCAGCGAATCTACTACTATTCATTTATATAAAACACATAATATGATGAAACGGTCACAATTCAATAAAATATATATAATCATCGCAATATGCATAAATTTACTACACATCAGATCATGAGTCGTGCAATTGTATGAAAATATTAGGCACACTAAGTAGACGATTAGATGAGCATACTGTACAAGCATTAAGTGCGGCAAGATGGCGAGGAAGATTCATCCTCCAAATTGGCCTGCTACCGAATTGCAGCAGGGAATACTTGAAGGAAACGCATACCGCATGGGGGCAGTCTCAAAGCACCCCATCAGCTTTCGTTACCCCTTTAGCTTTCGTTTTGGCAAAGAGAACATGATCCCTCCATCTTTAGCTTTCCTTTGCCCCGCTTTCATATATAACTGAAAAAGGTATAGATGAGATGCTCATCGTGGCCAGCAAAATGCAAAACTCTCATTCATGCACGGCAAGCCAAAGTATAATTGGAAGGAATCGGGTGCTTGTAGCCTAAGAGGAGAGAGGTGAACTAGGGAACTTAAAACTTTAACCTAAAGCTCCAACTCTTTAGCACATAAATTTAAATTAGAAAATGCTATCTAGATGTGCAACTACAGTTCATCTATACATATAGTGTGAAACCCTCATCCTCAAAAGAATTTTACAACCTATAGCCAATCTTAGCTTGAACTACACTAAGAAAGTAAAAACACACAAGATGCAATATGAAATATAGAAATGTAAGGAGGTGATGAAGGGAAGCAAACTCTTAACACAAGGATGTATCCGGTGGTATCAGAAGGCACTAAGCCACCCCTAGTCCACATTGTTGAAGCACTCAATCAAGAGTATTGCTTCTCGGCCACCAAGTCTCTTGTGGAGACACCTTGACCTGCCACTAAGGCTAGGCCACCAAGGCTCATGCCAAGTTCCCGATCACATTGATCCTGCTTTCCACTAAGGAGTTTCTCCACAAAGGATGGGGCACTCCATGTCCCACGAACAAAGCCATCGGCGCCGCTCCACACCAAGCCGGAGGGTCATTGACTTGCCGGCGAGTCACCAAGACTCCAAGGGGCCGGCACACCAAGATACAAGCTTGAGTAGCTCTCAAGCATAGCACACAAGGTACAACACCTTGCTCTCACACTCAATCTTGAGCTAGCCTAGCTCTCTCACTCACAAAGCATGTGCTAAACCTAAGTGTTTGATCAATATGCTCTTCCATAGCTTGGAGACACTTCTTCAATGTGTATGTGGTTTCTCTGGACTCCAGCAACCTTGAAATGCCGGGTGAGGCCCTTATATAGGATTCCAACTCAATAGAGCCGTTACTAGCCGTTATCCACTTTTCTGTGCAAAGCGTCGGTTTAACCGGTGGCTAGTGGCGGTTCA